>NC_068331.1:26208713-26515362 GCF_000147395.1 Oryza glaberrima | reverse complement strand
GTACCCTTTTCGTCTCTAGGTTTGGCACTGACAATGGGCCCATAAGTGGGACCAAACCGCACGCGACCCCATCTGTCAGTTACTGTTTTTCTACCTCTTTGCAAGTCTTCGCTGCGCCCGGGCGCGACCTAGTCAACTAATAATACAAGCACGTTACTACTAGTAGTTAGATATGGACCACGCTGTCGGAATTATTCATGGGCCCACAGACCGAATAATTGTTTGTCGTTATCCACGCTGTCAACATTACAATTTTGTCCACGAAACAAGCAGATAAAATTTCGTACTCCAGTTGAGAAGAGATTTCTTAGTTCTCAAAAAAAAGAAGAGATGAAGAAAATAAAAGCAAAAGTCGGGAATTGGCCGAGGAGACTGGAGATAATCTAGGCTAAAAATGGCGCCCAATAATTGCAGCCCAAATCTGGTACATCCATGGGCCTTATAACTCACGCTAGCCCCACATAATATGGGCTCAGCCCAGCCCATCACACAGGAGGAGTAGGAGAAAGAGAGAGAGTCCAGCCTATGGGCCCAGAAGTGGACTCCGCAAAACCGTCTCAGCTGCGTGAGCCGTGACGCGTCGCAACCGAGACGGCCCATGTTCTTCTTCTTCTTCCCCGCATTTAAGTAGCCCCAATCCAAAGAATACAAATCCCCCGACATAAATCGAGAAATCGTTGCGATCTGAAGCAAGGCGGCCGCTCGGCGCTCGCGATCTTCGTCAAGGTATGTATGCATCAGCCGCTTGATCCCTATTACCCTATACCCTTGGTTTCTGTTCGATTTTGCTCCGGTTAGATGACTAGCGATAGATCTGTTCTGATGATCCCCATCTAATTAAATTTGTTTCCGCTGGGTGCATCTAGTTCGATTTAGTTGCTAGTGTTTGCTACGTATGGATGTTTGGGGATTTCTCTCAAAATACTGTTGGTAGATTGATGAAATCATGGAAACAGGTTCGCTTAGATGATGAATATGGACCGCTAATATAGTCTACTCGATTTTACGATGTGGAGATTACTCCTCTAAGGATGCTCTGGTTTGTTGGTATACTGTACGTTTCAAAGTGAAATCATTCATTCCAGTACCCATTGATCCATCTGGTTCATATATGATCTGACCCCTTCAGAAATTTTCCTAATTCACTATTACATCTACCTGGAAGCTCTCCTGTATACTATAATCTTTGGGTAACTTGCATTACTTCCTTTAAACCATGAAATCTACGAGCTCATATGTATATGGTCCTCCCATTACTTCCGTAAACCATGAAATCTTCTAATCTAGGAGTTCATATGAATCTGGTGTTGGTTGTTTTTTCATTGTTTACTCCATGATTATAACAAGAAATAGATCATCCGTGTTCCAGCTTCTGTCTTGATTGATTTTCTCATAAGCCTGTCTTCTTTTCTTATGTACAGATGCAGATCTTTGTGAAGACACTCACTGGCAAGACCATCACCCTCGAGGTTGAGTCCTCTGATACAATTGACAATGTGAAGGCCAAGATTCAGGACAAGGAGGGCATTCCACCTGACCAGCAACGTCTCATCTTTGCTGGCAAGCAACTAGAGGATGGCCGCACCCTCGCGGATTACAACATCCAGAAGGAGTCCACCCTCCACCTTGTCCTTCGCCTCAGGGGAGGCATGCAGATCTTTGTGAAGACCTTGACAGGAAAGACCATCACTCTTGAGGTCGAGTCCTCGGACAAGATCGACAATGTGAAGGCGAAGATTCAGGACAAGGAGGGAATTCCCCCGGACCAGCAGCGCCTCATCTTTGCAGGCAAGCAGCTCGAGGATGGACGTACACTGGCTGATTACAACATTCAGAAGGAGTCCACCTTGCACCTGGTGCTCCGCCTCCGTGGTGGCCGGTAGGTTCAGATGTTTTGCTACGCCTGGTGGGCGGTGGCTTTGCGCAAATGAAGTTTGTGATGGTGTTAGTTTCAAGTTCCCATTTGGGTTTCAATCATCGTCGTGACACGATATATGTTAAGAACAACTCTAGTTAGCATCCTGCTTGTTCTTGATACTTGTCCCTGTTTTTCAGAAAAATCAATCCTGCTTATTCTGGATATGTGTTCTTTATTTCCAGAAAACGGTATGCTTGTGCCATTAGACTTTGCTCAAGGCACAAGAGGTTCTAGAATTTCAGTGACATATTGGTGCTATCATTGCCAAACTCGTTTGGTACCATTACTAGCTGTTTGGCCCAACCGCCCTCTCTGATCACAATCACCTGAAGTAAGTTACAGGTAACAGGCCTAAAATTTGACTGGCTTATTGGTACCATCACTAGCATTTGTATTATTAGAACAGAAGATCACTTCACTGATGTCCACAACCTCAGATTTCAGTGGCTGTGCCATTACTCGAAGCTTCTTTCTTTTGCCCCAAGCGAGACGACTAATGTAACTATATAGATATATAATTGAAAACTCATGGATTAAGCCAATTTAGCTATGGATTGTTGAGTGGAACTTGTATTTTTCTCTTGTGGATCCACAGTTTAGAGCAAACACGATGGCAATGACTCAGCCAGGAGTAGCTTCCTTAATTTTTCATAATCCTATATGGGTTTAATTTACTTATTAGTGGCAATCGTTTTCAAATAAGCCTAGTTAGTGACCTTTTCATTGCCAGTTAAACACACATACACGAAAACGACCCAAGATGCTCAGTTTCCTCTTGTACGAAGGGCCCGTTCACTTTGATGCATTTTCAACCTTACCAAATTTTGGTGAAGTTATCAAAAAAGTGGCTATATTTATTTTGCTGCCAAATTTTGGTAACTATATAAGAAATCCTACCAAAATTTTGGCAAATGCCAAAATTTAGTAAAGTTTTTTTTTGTCATCAAAGTGAACAGGCCCGAAATCCCATGATCACCATTACACCATATTATATAAGTTTAGACGAGAACTTGTATATAAATACGCACATATATGGATCTCTACCAGATGACGCAGCTGCAGCAGCGAAGCTTAATTAAGCTCGGGGCGATGATGAGTTGGAGTTGGATGTTGCGGTGGTTGTTGCGGCCGAGATGGTGGAGTCGGCGATGGATTTACAGGGACAGCGCGTGCCATGGGCTTACCGACTCCTGCCTCTAGCACTCGTTGTTTAATCTCCATCATCTGTCTACTCTGCTCTTGGCTGCTGCTCTCACCGTCTTCCCTGCCAAGCAATTCATAGACTTATTACGATTATGTAAAGGTTTTTTTTTCCTTTTTTCCTCGTATTGCTTTTGTTATTACTCTCACTACAGGTAGGACTCGATGATTTATGATTAGAGCTAACATCTTTCAGCGTTTGTTTTTTCGTTCGAGGTCCTTTCCTGGTAACCGGCAATGACCGGTCTAGTTAGTTGTGTTGCGTAACTAAAACTCTATTTCTTCTAATATACCGACGTGCAATTTTTTTACGTATTTGTGGAAGAAAAAAGATTTGCGATTAGAGCTCAATTCACACTATTGCTAGAAGTCTCACATGTTATTATTGCGAGACGACGAATAGTAATTCAAAATCTCTACGATCTGAGATTGCCTAGGATTTGGTGGAAGGTCGGAAAAGCCAGTCTTCAGTGGGATTATTTGTTATCCACTCCCTCTTGTTTGTCCAGATTCGTTGTCTTAGGAGGGGTTACATCTCCTCCTAGATTAAGTTTTTTTGGATGGAGGAAGTAAGTTTTAGCAACGGATAAAAATTATGAACGGCTATCACTTGTCATGCCACTCATCTATATCTTACTCAACTCCGCTATTATGACGTTAACTAGCTAAGAGATTTTTACCTAGTAGATGGAAAAAAAACAACTCAATTGAAATTTACTTTTTTTTTTAAAAAAAGCTCAAATTCAACTTTCATCCACTTGAATGCAAGTCTAAAACCCCCTAAAACCCCCGATCTCATGACAGAACCCCAAACCAAAAGTGTCAAGGCTGTTGCTGGCCGCACATGCCGTCAGATCGCGAGGTGGACGGTTGAGATCGCTCTAAACAGGGGAGGCTTACGAGAGAAGGAAACTCCTCCTCCCTTTTCTCCGCGAGCCGACACAGTGGCATCTCCCACTCCTCCCCCTCCCCCCTCTCGCCGCCGCTCATCGCGGAGACCTCCCCCGCCGCGCCGCCGCCCCTCCCCCGCCTCGTCGTCTCTCCGGTGACGGTGAGCCCCTCGTTCACCGCGCGACCGATTCGATTCGATCTCCGCGAGGCTCACCCCACGCACGGTCCTCGTCAAGGTACGCCAGCGGAGCAACCCCTTCGATCCATTTCTCCGTGCTGTTCAATCTGTTTGGGATTTGTGTGTTGTTACGTATGTCAGAGCTTCGATTCGGGAAGCGGATTTAGATGATATGTATGGTCGGAAAACAACAAAAAAAAAATTAGACCACGAATTTTGGGGGCATGATGAATAACGCAAAACGATGGCTGTGGGTTTTATTTATTTCAATAAACCTTAGAGCTCGAGACGATTCCCTTTCGGCGCCTCTCTTCTCGAGCGATGATCCATTGATCGCGTTGTCTGATATTTGCAAGGGGATCAGGAGAAGGAAGGGGGAGGAAAGATGAATGGGGATGTGGGACTGACAGGAATGGCCCACTGGTCAGATCTTACCCGAAACGAGTTTCGTGAAGTAACATATTGCTCAAATCTAATGCTTATATTACCTCAAATCTGATGTTTATTTAACCTTAAAACCTGGTGATTTGTGTTATCATAAGCCTGTGGTATTCAGAAATTTATGCAGATATTTATATACGAACTCATATCGAAGGTCATGTAGATCAGTTGATGTACTATCTGTCCGATTCTGCAGTAACTAGACTCCCCCTTTTGGTGTTATGGGCTCCGTTCTAGTAGATAAGCACGCGATTTGGCCGACTGATGGCTGCGATTTTGCTATAATACTGTTGCTATCTACTGCCTTGCGTGCCACAGTGGTGAGTTCAGACTAGATTATTATTGCACAAGTTCACATAGAGTTTGGGCAGGATGAATGTTTAAAGAGAACTCGTAGTACATTACTTCTGATATGCCCTGTTTGTTATTTGTCCTGATTTATTGCTCCATCTGCATGCTAATTCTTAGGGCAGTCTCAACCCTCCACCTAGGATGGTGTCTATGGCATTAACTACATTGCCATGTAGGACTTTTAGCTTATGTGGCACTATATTAATTAAGAGAGAGAGAGAGTGAAGAGAAGAAGAAACTGGGTCTCATGCAAAACACAGCTTCAACACGAGAACCTATGCACTAGACACTATCAAGTTTTGCATTGGGAGAGAATAGTGTCTTCATAATAGATGAAGAATAAATATGATTGGTAGAGAAGAGAGATGATGTATTTATTAATGACCCACTTTAAAAAACCATGGGTTGTAGAGTGTAGTTTCTATTGTGATGTCTATTGACATGGCACCATAGACACTGCTTATGGACACTATGGGTTAGGACTGCCCTATCTGAATTCACCACTTCTTTACATTAATTACTATCAGTTTCATCCATATCCTAATCTGGTAGTTTGAGCCTTTGAGGTACATCCTCACACAATTGGCCTATATGTACAGGGTGGTTATTTGCTACTACCTCCGTTTCGAAATGTTTGACGCCGTTGACTTTTTAGTACATGTTTGACCGTTCGTCTTATTCAAAAAATTTAAGTAGTTATTAATTCTTTTCCTATCATTTGATTTATTGTTAAATATATTTTTATGTAGGTATATAATTTTACATATTTCACAAAAGTTTTTGAATAAGACGAATGGTCAAACATGTGCTAAAAAGTCAACGGTGTCAAACATTTTGAAACGGAGGGAGTATGTGTTTACTCGATTTATCACAAGTTCACAACAGCTAGATTATTATCTTCTCACGGTTCTGGGCCTATGGTCTAATATTCGCAGTTGTATTCCTCTCCCTATACTATTCAACACTTTTATATCGCTGGTTTCAGCCATAAATTGAACACTGAAATCTAGCAGTCTAAGTGGCATCCTAACACAATCGACCTATATGTATGTGGTGGTTTGCTTTTCTTTTTTTTCTACAAGGATCATTCATGCCTGGAATAATTCCAAGACATCGAGTAAAAGCAGAACAAATGTGGTGGTTGTTTGCTCCGTCTACAAGCTCTGCTCATATCAATTTCCATGTATAGTTGTGATTTCACATGGTCACTCACCATGTTTGGTTGTTTTTGTACGTGCAGATGCTGATGCACAACGTGCACCACCTCCCTGGTGGCCAGCTTGTTGATCTCAACAGGGTGAATGCAGGCCCTGACCATAACCGCGGGGTGCCAGCCAATGGTGCCCATCAGTTTAATTGGTCAGGGTTCAGTCTCATGCTGTTCGGTGCAGCCCCGATGATGGTTTTGCCTTGGCAGGTGGTACATGTGCCGTGGCCTCTGCTGCTTCTTGCGTTGATGACCTGGTTCATCGGCTGCCTCAGGCTCTACGGTTTTCAAATCGCTTTTCCTGTATATTATCATCAGCACGGTGGCAACAACAGCCAAGGTGTAGCAGCGCCAGCAAGCACAGGACGGTAAGGCACATACCACTAATTCTTTTGTTGCAAACCATCCTATAAAAGCAGGGAATGGATCAACCATGACTTGTTGAAAATCTAGACAACGGGATCTGATATATTTTCCTAATTCACATATAATTGGTTTTATTCTTACATAACTCGTGTGTGCTGCCCTGAAACCCTCAGTGTCATGTTCATGCCATATGGGATCCCATGCGAGTAAACAGTTTCACACACCATTCACAAATTGGGTTGTGGGTGTAACCATACAAAACTTACATTACTCTTGCAACGTGCAGGGATGGAATGGTGAATAATGCAGAGATGGAGGAGGAGAACGCCATTCCGGATGAGGGCAGTCTGGCCTGGAGCGGCTACGCCCTGATGGTCTTATCAGTGTTGGCATTGTGGTCTGGCTTGGTCACTGAACCGGTGGCGGTCTTCCTGGCCTTCCTGCTTCTGCTGCTTGGGTGCGGCTTTCTTCACCTCGCCATGCTCGCACCGTCCAAGCCCAAGATGTTCTGATTGATCACAAGCAATTCCAACACGGGGCGATTATAAGAATTTTTGGTATCGTGTGTTTATAGGTTTGTGCGTGTATGGTATATTGGTATGTGCTTCATAGAACACCAATCATGTGTATATATATTTATATGAGTAAAGTGTATTGGCGATCCTTAAACTTGTAGGATTGTGACATATAGGTCCCTAAACTCTTAAAATGCATATTCAAATTCAGAACTTGTCAAAGTGTATCATCTAGGTCCTAAATTAACATATCCCCTTTAGGATCATATGTGACACTGATGTGGCAATGCCACATGGACTTGACGTGTCCTTTTCTTCTTTTTTTTCTTCTTTTTTGTTTTCCTCTCATTCTTCTTTTTTTTTCCTTTTTTTTCTGCACGGGTCACAGTGAAAGGTGGAGAAAGGGGGAAAAGAGAAAAAAAAGGAAAAGGAAAAAAATTAAATGGGTTTCATTTGTCAGTCAAAATAATGTTATGTCATGTTTGTGTGGCATGCCACATCAATGTCACGTAGGATTCTAAAGTGGTTGTGGCGATTTGGGACCTAGATGACACACTATGAAAAGTTTTGAGATTTGGATATGCATTTTGAGAGTTTAGGGAACTAGATGACATATCCAAGTCTTATAAGTTTAAGGACCGCCCGTACACTTTACTCTAAAATATACTCTGTAGTAGACTAGGATAGACAATGATCTGATACATCCTGAGTTCCAGACCACCTCCACGGCCCACAGCTATCAGCTTCCGCGCTTCCAGACCATAAGGAAAGTTGATGTTCTCAAAGTTGGGCCAATTCCCTATATGCCCCTGTAATTTCACCCAATCCCTTCTACGTCCCTGAAATTTGTTTGATATTTTATATATACCCCTGAGTTTTTATTTGGATCTCTTACATACCCATTCCGTTACTTGACCGTTAGTTTGACCGTTAGTTACTGTAGAAATTACTTTATTGTCCTTGGTATATTGTTAAAAGCTAGAAATGTTTTATGTGTAAATTATTTGAGTTGTGAAAACCAATAAGGAATAAATTACTAAATATTTGTTATGAATTTTTAAAAATAAAACACTATTTCATTAAAATAAAAAAATATTTATTGTAAAAAAGTTCTGCATAAAATTTGAAAATTACTTTTCAACAAATATTTAGTGAAAAAAGATTCGTTATGAAAAAAACAAAGGGGATGTAATTAGTTTATCACAAATTAGAAAACAAATTTAAAATTTTTAAATAAATTTTAGATCAAATTTGATGAATTTTGTATATCTTTCCAAAAATTTAAACCTAAATAACATTTAGTTTTTGCTCTTAATTATCTGGTGAAACTAATGTATGGATTTAATCATAATTTTTTAAAAATAAAAAATAATAAGTTTTATTTTTTAAGTTGGGCATTAAATGATTATATTGCTTGTATTTTGTATAAGTTAATTTTTTCATATGAAAATTTATTGGGTAGGTACCACATATATATAGGATGGGTAATATAGTCATATTAAAATATTTAACGGTCAACTAACGGAGATGGGTATATAGAGGAGATAAAAACGAAAACTCAAGGATATATTAGGGATGAGGTCAAAGCCATGGGTATTGAAGGGATTGAGTAAATTTTTAGGGGTATATATGAAATTTTTTCAAAGTTGATTGATGATAAAAAGTCAGGCCACAAGAAAGCAGAATCTGAATCGCCTGCCTGTTTCAAAAGGAAGAGGGGCACTTCTAGCCATCCAAACCGTTCGGCCCTCTAAGGCTGCGTTCGGGAGGAGGGGTCCCATCATGCATTATTGCATGATTAATTAAGTATTAGCTATTTTTTTTAAAAAGGATTAATTTGTTTTTTTAAGCAACTTTCGTATATAAACTTTTTGCAAAAAACACACCGTTTAGCAGTTTGAAAAGCGTGCGCGTGGAAAATGAGGGAGAGGGGTTGGGAACTTGAAGCAAAGAACACAGCCTGAATGTTCATAGATTCGGATTCTCTCTCCTCGTCCTGCTCCCATTGGGTAATGAGTATATTCAATAGCCTCTTTAAATGCCTTTTCTCTATCTCTACTTCTCTACTATTATAAAAATTGAAGATGTTTTTGCCGTTTGCGGCAAGAAAAGGGAAAAAAGAAGAAGAAGAGAAGAAAATAGAAAGGAAGAGGATGATGTTGATAAGTGGGCACTTCCTATTTCTTTCTCACTTACACGCTCGCCTGCCGCCGACTCCGCTCTCAGCTGCCGCCGCTCCGGCCGCTCGCCGCCGCGGCGACTGCTGTAGCTCTCCCCTCTACGGCAAGAAAAGGGAAAAGCGAAGAAGAGGAGAAGAAAATAGAAAGGAAGAGGATGATGCTGACAAGTGGACCCTTCCTATTTCCTTCTCACTTACATGCTCGCCCGCCGCCGACTCCGCTCTTCGCCGCCGCCGCTCGCTGCCGTGGCGACTGCTGCAGCTCTCCCTTCTGCGGCAAGAAAAGGGAAAAGAGGAGAAGAAAATAGAAAGGAAGAGGATGATGCTGACAAGTGGGCCTTTCCGATTTCCTTCTCACTTACACATTTCTGGTTTTGTGGTTAAGAGACTAAAAAAAAATCTCGGTAAACTTATTCCAAGAAAAACTGTGCATGAACAGAGTGCACGCATAGGGTCGAGACCTGTCGAACCTGGGTGGACGTGTTAATTTTCTGTTAAGTTCAAATTTTATTTATTTCTTGGACCAATTGGAAGTTTGGAACCACCTAATGCAAATAGTGCTACTAATCCTGATGAACCATTTTTTTCACTTTTTTTGTTAGAATTTTCTTTTTCTTATTTTCTTACAGTGTTAGTCAACGCATGTATCAAAATAAAAATAGGGAGCATCTGAATAGGCAGCCACTAAAAAAACACACGGGCAATACAATGTTACACCACGGAAACAAATTCTCTAACTCAGTGCCCTATCAAATAACACACAAAAATCATCCCGAGTTTACATCAAATTGGTTCTGATCAGGATTTTACATATATATGAGACTAAATTTAAACCAGTTGGTGTTACACAAAGAGAACTTGCTTATACAACATACAAAAATAAGTTACAAAATTTCCTCAAATTAGAACCCAAATACAATATCTATACCTAATAAAAAAATACGCAAGGAATCCGGTGAAAATTTTCGTTTAAAGTCACCTAAATTTTTCCGATCGCGACATCCCGAGTCCACTCCATAAAAATCATCCCGAGTCCGTATCAATAAAACACAAAAATCATCCCAAGTCCACGTCAAATCAGTTCTGGTCGGGATTTTACATATATATAGGACTAAACTTAAACCAATTCGTGTTAAACCAAAAGAACTTGCATATACAGCATACAAAATTTGGTTACAAACTTCCTCGAATTAGATCCCAAATACAAGAATTGAAGAGCATCAAACGAGGAAAAAAATCGAGCAAAAATCCAATCACAAAAGTCATGGTCTCACCGGTTTCGATCTTCGGCCGCACATGGCATTATTCGTCGCATGTGCTCCCAATCAACTTCACGTCGTCGTCGGACCTCGCTAGAGACACGAGCAACATGAGTTTGCCGCCGTCGAACTTCAGCCACCACCACCACATTCGAGCTACCGCCACCGCCTCCCATGGCCATATATGGCGAGGAGGGTGCGTGGAGTAGCCGCTGGCGGTGGCTCGGTCGAGCTGCGCCACGCACCACTGCCTCTCAAGGCTATATCCAACGAGTCTCAGGCCGGATCTGGCGAGGAGCGAGGTAGCAGCGACACCCTGATGAGGAGGAAAGGGGATTGAGTTGGGGAAATCTGAGCGGTCCCTCTCGCGTCGAGCCAGTGTCACCCCTGGGCCGGTGGGCTTCATGGACCGCGCATGCGAAGTCAGGTTAGGTTGGAATCACACACAATCGGAGCCACACGCTGCCACCACTTAGCTTGGTGATCTTTCTAGCTTGTTTTGAGTTTTTTTAATAGAAATAGCATTGGTACCACTTTAATTGCTTAAAGTTGTTACAAAATCTTATGACTGCTTATTAATTCAATTGTAACAAAATGAAACCAACGAAAAATTTAGCTGATGTTTTCATTAGGTGGATTTATTTTTTGACCAAGGTAGCTAGATTATAAATTCACATAAAATTAATCTTATTATAGTTCGTAATATCTATTGATGTATTATTGGGAAAACGACTTTACCCGTTGCAATGCACGGATACTTTTTCTAGTAAACATAATACTACACAATACACAAACGTAGATGGAGACCAATAGAAGCTCATCCCAGTGGCCTACAATGGAAGAGCAACATCCACCTTAGTGCCAATTTTATTACTCTCTCTATCTTAAAATATATATAGGCACATTTAGTATTTAAAATTTGTCCTAAATATAATATACACAGCTACTTCACTTATTCATTCATCTCAACTAACTACAACCATCTTATATTTGATTTCTTTATCTCAATCGATCATAACCTTCACCTTTTATGACAAGAAAATAAGAATAAAACATAACCTTCTCCTTTAATTTTATTGCCCTCTTCTTCTCGCTTCAATTTTTTTTAAAGGTAGTTACTCTCTCTGTATACAAATATAAGCATTAAAAATATTTGAAATTATCCAGAAATACAAGGATTTATAGAGTACTAGATGATACCCCGCTGCGTTGCTGCGGAACATTGTAATAGCTAAATCAGATAAATTGTAATAACTTGAATATGAATCAAAAACTTTTATGTTGTTTCAACTTTCAAGAGTGCTATGTCTATGAGGATTTTTTTTCGTAAATCAAACAAAATTGGCAATTAATAATATGATGATACTAAATTTGGCTGTTGTTCTTAGTGCCATGATGTTTTATGTTAGGAGCCTCCAGATGCAGTAGTTCAACTTTTGTGTTAGGAGAAGGGATAACATGATGGTCATATAAAGGGTCAATATTCAATAATATGAAAGGGAACACATCTGGAGGATAAACGCATGGGTTACAATCTAGGAGAAGAAGAACTGTTGTTGGTAGGTTGTTCATGTGTCATGAGTTAAAAAGAGAAGATTAGCATTGCAGTTTTGCAGCCTGAAAATTTTATGGAATAAGAGAATGTTTTTTCCATGATATATTTTTGCAATCGATCAGCAATTGAATTAGTACGTATGGTATATTTTTCTTAACAGAAGCATCAATGTAAATAAGTGTTTAAACGCTGGTAGATATGGTTACCTTTGTGTTTTATGAATAGTGTCTGCAATTCTGAATCCATTTGCCGTATGCAAAAATTACATCTGAAAGTTGGACAATGCCTCAGACGGTCAGACCTGGTCACATAGATATAGTGATGAATCAGAAGGCAAGTTGAGCAATTTTGCCCAGCGCCAGCGACCTCCTTCTGTTTCTGTATTTGGGCTGCAAAATTGACGATGATGGTGCTTACCTTCATGGGTTAGAGAAGCGGTGGTGGTGCTTACCTCCATGGCGCTGGGCACAGAAAGGGCCACCCTTGTTAAAAAAAAAGGTGCATTCTTTAGCCCGAAGAGGAGTAGGCGATGTGCAGCTAGACTCAACCTGGTGCCCCGACATACATACATGGGAGATGAAAAATGGAGGGGAAGTTTAAGAAGATGGGCGACGATTTGATAGTCGGAGGAAACAGATTCGATGGCTTTTATGCTTATATTGCCAATGATATACAGATGTGAGAGAAAGGAGATCGAAGTGTAAACGAAGGGATCTGGGTGAATGGGGAGCGAACCACGGGAGGTCGTGATCCCTCGACTACCGCGCATAGCAGCGCTGGGAGGGGGAGAGTCGCCATAAAATCAGCAAAGGAAGCGGCGCGGTGAATGGAAGAAGCGTGACGTTTGCGTGATGGTCGCGCTTCCTGGCTGCCCGCCGCGATCGAGGAGGAGAGCGAACGCCGAACGGTGGCGGCGTTGCAGACTTGCAGCTAGGGGACGACAACTGTAATGGGCTACATTGTGAATTGGGCCTTCATGTGCACAAAGTCGGGCTGTGCTGATAGGAGAATAGAGAGGGGCTGAATGGTTCTCCTTCTTTTGGATGACATGGCTCAACCGCAATGCAGGAAATTCCTATTAACTTCACTAAGTGGAGATGAATTGTATAGGTTTATAGGATTACTTACCCCTTCAACCTCAGCTCCCATTCAAACCACCAAATATAAGCATTACAATATTTGAAATTATGCAGAATGCAAGGATTTATAGAGTATTACTTACCCCTTCAACCTCAGTTCCCATTCAAATTTCATTTCATCTTACTCTCAAGTAATTTCTCAACTCCAACCATTCCTTAGTAAAGTGATGTAAAAGCCTTTTATGCTCGAATGCAATCTTTATTAAACAATATATAAATCCTTATATTCGAGGACGAAGAGAATAGTCTCATGAAACCTATCCCGTAATTGTCAATATCCATCGTCAACTCCTATACGCAGGTTATGGCATTGCTCAAAGTCGCGCAAAGCGCTGCCAAGTGGCTAGTATAATTGAATTTGCTAAGTAAAAAGCCATGGGTTATGCCAAGTTAGCTATGGAACATAGTATAACTTATTTTTTTTAATGAGTAAATTGCATCGCCGGTACACGAACTTGTCAGGTGGGTCAATCTAGTGCACGGACTTGTAAAATGCTCGTTTTGGTGCATGAACTTGTTTGGTGCGTGTGGATGAAGGCAAAAAGGACACTACATGGCTAATCTTATTAATTTAGGAGCTCATTAGGATACTATGTAAACATATATTTGAGAATTTTTGCTATTAGACATACACCTCTTCAATAAAAATAGAATGGATATAATGATCGTAGAAAAAGATTAAAAAAACGAGCCATGATTTAAGGGTTAGACATATATGAAATTCAACACTTCAATGATGAAAGATAAAGTAGAGAACAAATTTATAAATATTGCATATCTTAGTACGTATGCACATCCCATCCTAATCAACATCAACTTCGTAAAATTAACATTGCCAAGCTATTTTGGTCCTCGTTCACACAAACTAGACAAGTTCGTGTATCGAAACAAGCATTTCACAAGTTTATGTAATAAGTTGCACCCACCTAAAAAGTTTGTGCACTACCAATCCAATTTACTCTTTATATATATATATATATATATATATATATATATATATATATATATATATATATATATATATATATATATATATATATATATATATATATATATATATAACATAAAACAGTTGAAAGTGTGAGCCAATTAAACAATTTTTCACTTACGGATCCACAGTTTGGAGCTCCCATGATAGCAATGACTGAACTTGGAGTAGCTTCCTCAATTTTCATAATCCTATATGGGTTTACTTATAGAAACAATCGTTTTCAAACAAGCCTAGTTAGTGACCTTTTCATTGCCAGTTAAACACACATACACGAAAACGACCCAAGATGCTCAGTTTCCGCCTGTATGAAATCCTATGGTCACCACGAATTTACACGAGATCTTACATATATAAATACGCACATATATGGATCTCTACCAGATGAACACAGCTGCAGCAGCGCGCGTCCCCTAAGCGCGAGGCAAAGATGAGTTGGCGATGGTTGCTGCGGTGGTTGGTGAGGCCGAAATGGTGGAGTCGGCGATGGATTTACAGAGACAGAGCGTGACATGGCCTCACCGTCTCCTGCCTCTAGCGCTACTGGTTAATTTGGTCCCTTCTGCTGCTCTGATCGCCCAAGCTCTGCTCTGATCGGTTCCAAACTCCCAATAGCCAGCTAGAAAGGACGATTATATATTATTCTATAATGTAGATTATGTACATACCCAATCTCTGCCGATAAATTAACACACATCCAATATATTGCTAGACTGCTAGAGGGTCCTCTCTTGAAGCCTCTCCACTCCATTCAGTTATCATTTCTTCTCCCATTTCTCCAGCCCCCTCTTCCTCCTTTCCTCCGGCAGCTCGCCACCGGCGGAGGGTGGAGGGGGGGGGGGGGGTCGGACTCGCGCTCTATAAGTAGTAGGAGGAGAACTAGTCGGGGTTCTCCCATTTTTTCGGTCTTTCTGGTGTTTTTACTTTTTTTTTTGTCGTCGAGATGGTCGCGGGTGCCGACTGCTCTCGTCCTGTTGTTGCGGGGTTCTCCATCGGATCACCTTCGAACGGCGAGCTATGACGACGGCGGGTTCCCTTCCCTAGCCACCGGCAAGAGTGCTACTGGTTTTGCTCAAGTAAAGGTTGTGCCGGCCCACTTCGTCTTCTCCGGCGAGCCCCTTTCAAGAAAAGCGGTCTTCTTCCTGATCTCCGGCGAAACTTTCTCAAGAGGTAGCTGATGTGGTTGATTCTAGCCAGGAAGATCTGAACCTCCTTTGCAAGAAGGCCCCTTTTGGGTATGGCCCCCAGCTTTCTTTGCAGTTCACCGTGTTACGTTTGATTGGTTTCCTTCGTTGGTGGATTTGATCTGGCCGTTTTTATGGCTGTTGTTGTGTTGATCTTTTGAAAGAGGTTTGGCGGAAATCTTCGTTAGTGTGGCTGACAATCCAAATTGTTTGCCGTGCCTCAACCTCCACATATGGAGGCCCCTTCAGAGTTCATGCACAAGCTCTACCTTTTGCAGCTGGCCTTGTTTCAAGCTCCGCCAGAATCAAGCTCCAAGCATCCGCCATCAACACCACATGCAACTAAAAGAGAACCCGATTGCTTTT
This sequence comes from Oryza glaberrima, assembly GCF_000147395.1. Classification (NCBI taxonomy): domain Eukaryota; kingdom Viridiplantae; phylum Streptophyta; class Magnoliopsida; order Poales; family Poaceae; genus Oryza; species Oryza glaberrima. The sequence goes on along the minus strand of NC_068331.1, from coordinate 26,499,625 downwards.
GTGTATTTTTTTCTAGTCCTTTTCTGCAAAATTCTGATCTCAAGTGTAATTTACCCATTCTAGAGGGGGTTTTGTGCAAAACTGGATGTACTATAGTGATCTATGTTTGTTGTACTGCTGCAACTCATGTATCTTGTTCTATGTCTACTAATAAATAAAAACATGAGTTTTTTTAAAAAAATATATATTAGAGTTAAAAATGAAAAAAGAATCGATTATATGTGTAAGGTTGTTTTTTACTATGGCTTTACTCATGTGTGTCGCGCAGGTTTTAGAAAAAGAACAATTAACAAAACCGAACTCTGTAATATTGAGTACACCTGTTTTTTATTGCCATTTGTCACTTTGTCAGCCATCTATCCTATATATATATAGCTCCACTATTCTGCTGCTAGCATTTTTTTAGAACATTCTTCTGCTAACTAGCTTTATCTCAACACGGTGTGTATTTCCGAAATAAGGAGTTATCCACAGCAGCCCTTATTGAGAAGATAAAGTAAGAGTCAAAATCTTAGGTTATAACGGGAGCCAAACGCCTAGCAGAGGTGTTGCTATGGTCCGTAATCGTTTTTTTAAATATTACACTTACTCCTTACTCGTAATTATTGATCCCTTCTATATTCAATAAATAAGGCATTTTATGCTTTTCGTTCAAATAAAAAAACACGATGTGTATGTACGGTGTGTAGTTATGCTTTGTTTACACACAAGACACAATCTTATTACGTCAAATACGTTATAATATCGATAGGACCTCCAGATCAATGACCCATTATTTTGTTAAATTACATTTTACCCTGAAAAGGTTGCCCTTGTGTGATGATAAAATTGTGTGGGTTTATGCATCCATTCATCAATCTTAATTAGTTTTCCTTTTTAAGGCAAGGTAACGCGCATGCAGGTGTTTTCTCACTAGGAGTTTATATGAAATCTATTGATTTGTCCTAGATGGCCTTAATGTTTTAGATTTGATTGATTTTTTGTCTCCAAAAATTTCAACATCGTTAGGTGCTTAGGTATTGCATATGGTGAAGCCTGAAATTACACTGATTTGAAATTTAAATACTAGCTAGAAAGAACTTGATGGGAAACAACAACAGAGCTAGGATTTAAACATAGGGTGGCTGAGTCGTAGAGAGGGAGTCTAATACTCCTTTATTAGGTTAATTATTACCTCCGTTTCAGATTATAGGTCATTTTAATTTTGATCAAAGTCAAACTATTCTATGTTTAATCAATTTTTTTAAAAAAGTAGCAACATATCCAACACAAAACAAATATGCTATAAAAATATATTTAATTATAGATTTAATGAAACTAATTTAGTGTTATTGTTATTAGTATATTTGTTTACAAATTTAATCAAACTTAAAAAGTTTGATTTTGATTAAAGTCAAAACGACTTATAATCTGAAATGAGAAGGAGCACCAATTAGATGATTATGTGTAAGTCCCAAAATAAATTGTTGGAGGGGGCCAGGCCACACATCTCCTGTCTCCGCTACAGATAGGAAAGTTATAGAAATTTGACTGAAGCATGTGCAAAACGACAATATCATATTTGACTTTTATCTATAGGATAACTACTAACTTGAGTATCTTATTTTCTTATGACTCGTACGTGCAACGTATACAATGTAATCCCTCTTTGTGTACAACACGATATGCAATCTATATTTGATCTCCGCCACGGATAGGAAAGTTATAGGAATTTGACTTGAAGCATGTGCAAAACGACAATATCATATTTGACTTTTATCTATAGGATAACTACTAACTTGATAACTACTAACTTGAGTCTCTTATTTTCTTATGACTCATACATATGACGTATACGATGTAATCCCTTTTCGTATACGATGCGATATGGAATCTATATTTTATCAAATATATTTTTTTTAAAAAAAACACACACACACTAACTAGAAGCTTCTTCCTTTCGGTGCAACCAATTAGTGATGTTATATTATGAATATGCGAAAATCCACTGGTTTTTATCAAGTTAGCCATGGGTTTGTGCTGTGATAACGTTTCCACAAAGGTTTTTTTAAAGAATATCTATTACCACATTGACTTGTCTCGGCTATTGTGTTTGATCTACCTATTCTCAAATATGCATATTCATATTTGATATGCATATATTCTATCCGCTTTGTGTGACTGACCATCTCCACCGGTACGTCCTTCGACAGTACTTATGCAGCACCATGGCGCAATGAAGTTATCTATTACTTTATGGTCCAACCTATATTTGCACTTTATTATGTTTAAACCAAATTAATTTGCAAATATTGAAAAAGACTATGTATTTTAGGTTTCTCTAGCCAATAATGGCAATTCAGTTAAGGTCATTTCGGCTTACCGACTGAACGGATTATATGTAATAATCTCTCTTTAGCTGGCAATATGAAATAAAGCCACCTAATTAAACAAAAATTTTGTCCACCTTTATCAATTGAAAATAGTTTCTTTATGGAATAAGAGAAAGAATTAACCCAATCTGACCTCTGATCGGAAGTCATCTTTGTTCTCTACTTTAATCTATGAGTTCCGTTGTTATCACAAAGAAGACTAGCTATAAGCATGAGAGGCATATGTTCCCGATCGTTGCTTGTTGAACCGGGTAGCCCCTAGGGTTCTAGGCTCTGCACCAAGATTCAGAAAGATTGTCTTTTAGTTATGCAATTTGTACATACTGTTTTATAGGAAAAAATATACTTCAACGCTAGTAACCAGTAGGACTTTTCGCTCGAGCTAGCTCACAAAACAAAATGGAACGACTCATTAGAATGTGATTATCGATGTGCTGTACCCGTCTACAGTATTTGTAACATGGCCAGTATTTAGTAACGACCTTTTCAATGCTCGTTATCGCGCTATAAATAGGTCGCCGAGATGGATCAGTAACACATTAACCCATGAACGTTAGTAAACCATGTTAGGAAACGATAGGCGAACAAACGATAAAAAACAATAGATCAATCACAAAAGACACGAGATTTAACGTGGAAAACCCTCCTAAAATAGGAGAGAAAAAACCACGGGCGCCAGCCAGCAAAATATCTTCACTATATCTGAGGTGAGGTTACATCTCTGCACGGCGGCTTACAAGAGGTATATATATAGTGGAACCCTAAAAGGGATGATGATCCGTACCGCGGGGGCTCCGCCCCCGCACCCCCGGGCGTCCCCAGGCGCACAGCCCAATGGGCCAGCTTCAGCCTTCGCTCCGCTACGGCAGAAGCTGGCCTTTATTAAGTGTAAATGAATTTGGATCACAATTCAACAAAACTCCACCTTGAGACAAATTCCTTCTTATAACATGAATCAATCCTTCACCCTGAACACAACAAAGACAAAAAACACTTTCGGCGCCAAATAGCCTCTCGGGCTAAACCACTATACCAACTAAGCTTGAGCAAAGCTTGTCATCATATCAGCAGGATTATCATAAGTACTTATCTTGCATACCTTTAGCTTACCTTGCGCGACTACATCGCGAACATAATGGTACTTGATATCAATGTGCTTTGTCCTCTCATGAAACATCTGATCTTTGGTGAGGCATATAGCACTTTGACTGTCACAAAACAAGTTAATGTAAGAATCAACTCCACAAAGCTCCGCTACGGCAGAAGCTGGCCTTTATTAAGTGTAAATGAATTTGGATCACAATTCAACAAACCAGCGGATGATCAACAACATGGAAGCAGCACCGGCAAACACACTACGGTAAATTCCTTTCTTTAATTTCGTTTTACTGATTCGAACAGATCATCACGTTACAAACGCCAAGACGCATAAAATTTGTGCTTCTCCGTGGCAGGCAGCAGCGACGACGGATCGTTGGGCCGTGACGATGGCTGTCTGGCATGGCCCGGTTATGCCCTCGCGGTACTACTGCTTGTGTTGGGCCATGTGGGCTGGTATGGGCCATGGACCAGTACCCTTCTTCCGCCTTCAAGCCTTTCATGCTTGTGATGCTTGGATGCGGGCTTATTTTCTGCTCCCTTTCACACCGTCGAGGCCCAAGATGCTATGAATCCTATAATCGATTGCACTCCCGACCGTCCCTATTAGCACAACTATTGCTAACTATAGTTACTATACGACTTCCTAGACCTAACGATTGTGAACTTCTCGTGTCATGGGCTTTGGGCCGGCAATTCTAGGCCCATTAGATAGAGTTAGGATTTGTTAGGATTAGGCTAAATAGTCCTCCATCTATATTGGGAGGGTTCCTAGATCAAGATTTATCTTAGTGCCTATGGGCCTGCCTTCTCAGTACGACGGAAAGCGTCGCGCCCTTCTCAGTGCGACGGAAAGCGTCGCGCCGTTTAGGTTCAGGGCTATTCCCTTGTTATTTCCTCTATTATAATTCAATCTATTTCCCTTCACCCCGTTTCATCCCAAATAATCCTAGTTCGGATACCAAGTTGTCGCGTGCTAGGATTATTTTGGATGAAACGTGGTGAAGGGAAATAGATTGGATTATAATAGAGGAAATAATAAGGAATAGCCCTGAACCTAAACGGTGCGACGCTCTCCGTAGTACTGAGAAGGCAAAATCTTGATCTAATGTCTAACTGGTCTGGGATAGGATCCCTCCTTATAAATAGAGGACTCTTTAATCTAAATCCTACAAACCCTAACTCTATCCAATGGGTCTAGGATTCCTGGTCCAAAGCCCATGACATCTCGAGTGTTGCCTCTGTTACTCTTGGTACATACATATACAGAAAACCTAGACAACGGTATCCCGTTGGAATGAGATATCCTTCTATGAGACAGTACCTGATACCTAATATATGTTCTGGTACCAGCTGCATGGTACCCGATACCTGTGATACCTGTTACCCGATACCTATAATACCTAGGATTTGATACCTGTGATACTCATGCAAGAGAATAGTTAATATGTCTATCCCATTGTAACGGGATTCTGTTTTGTAACAGCCCTCATACATATATACATATGCGTGCGTGTGTGGCTTAGGTTTAAAGAAAGAACCAAAGAACGACCGTATAGCTATTTTCTTCTCACCATGTGATCAGCCATCTGTTTATAGCTCTAATACTTTTACTTGTACTGAATAGCTTGAAATGATTGTAAGTATGTACGATATAGAACTTGAAACCACGGCTATATATAGTATAACTTTATCATGTGAAATTTTTTTGTCCCTATTATATGTCAACTGTCTTGTTCAGATCCACTATTTTTTCTTTCAAATAACGCATCGTTTAATAGTTTAAAAAACATACACGCAGAAAATGGAGGAGTAGAAGATGAGAACATGTGGGAGTTGTTCCAAACTCAGCCTTAGGATATGTACGTTTCTCCCCTTTCCTAACTTCTACTCTCTCATTCTTCGTGCACCCACTTCCTAAACTATTTAACGGTGTGTATTTTAGCAAAAATTTCTATAGCAAAATTGCTTGAAAAACCATATTAATCCATATTTTTAAGTATTTGAAAGGGGTTTAATTCGCTCCAATAATTTGATTACAACTTGCAAGTTCTGAAGGAGAATGATCATAATTGATGAAGAAGCAATTCGGCTTGGAGATCAATCCCATTTCTCACCACCATTCTTTATTCTCAGCTTAAAAAATAAATCTCAGCTCAAAGAAATGAGAAGAAAAGCCATGAACAATCAACGATAACCACGCTACCATAACAAAGCCCAGCCGCAGTCAGTGCGACCGTTGGATTCTTTGCAGAGCGTTAAACCACCGGGAGTCAACTTCCGGTGAATCCGAGGGACGGCATTGCGTTTTGAACCTTTGAGACCATTCAATATTATCCACCACACCTTTAAACAATGTCTTCAGATTTTTGACTTCCATCTATAGGATAATTTTATATAGTCCTGTATTTATTTCTTTAAAAAAAATTCTTATGCATGCTAGTATATGTTAGAGCAAAGGATAATGTTGGATACTTTGATTAAGTTACCACCTGTTCTACCGCTTTGTTAGGCTAGGTTTTAGCTCATGTTTTTTTAGTACTTACATGTTTTCAGGGCTCAGTTGTTAGAACAAGCGTGTCCATAAGCCCGAACCGTGCGTATATATGTTCACGACGTGGCAGTAGTGTAGCGAGTCGCTCGCTGCACGATCAGATCGTGTGGGATGGCGCACGACCCACTGGGTTGTGTGGCGGGCAATGCGGATCACATTGATCACGCCGTCTTGTATTTTGCAAATAAAAGGATAAGTAAAGCAACAGAAAAGCTACGCCGTATTATGCAGCACAATCTCTGTGTGCAACTGTGTCTTCCTCGCGTGTGTAGGTGTGTGTTGTGCATTCCAGTGATCTCGCCGACGACTATCTCGCTGGGCTTCAGATAATAATAATGGACTATAAGTTAACTATAAACTAAAATGGAGGAGCTAAAGAAAAGTGATGAGTATTGAATTTTATAGAAGAGCTAACTATACACTAGAATATTTACATTAAATTTATAGTGAGAGAAAAAGAGTAGAGAGAAAAAATAGAGACAACCTTATAATTAAACTATTAGAATATCTCTTCATATACAGCACGATATAAAATCGATGGGTTTTATCGAGTTAGCCGGGCTAAGTTGTAATGACAGATTCTACTAAAACTTATAAAATGATATAGTGAGAAGATATGTATCTTGCACCTCTGGTGAATTTGACATGGCTTTGGTCAAAATTAAGACATGCTAACCGAATAAGTCGTTAAATTAAATAAGTTTTTAATAATGAAAAGCATTCGCATCTACGGCTTCCACCAATAGACATACAGTCAATGAGTTGTAAAAGTTAAATAAAAAAGATTCAATGTTACGAGACAAATCCCCATCTCCCTCCTAAAGATAATCAACGAAAATATCGAGACAACGAGGCGCCTATATAACGACTTCGTGAATCTTAAGTTATATCAATCCAGTCTTTAAGAGATGTTTATAAAAATAGGGTGTGAGTATGTACGTTTATAGGGTGAATATATACACATTGTGAGTGTCTACGTTTGTACTGTATTTCAAAAGAAAACAACCATATAAATTCTAGGGTGAATAGCTAATTTAGTCCCTCAAGTTTCAGCGAAGGCTTAATTTGGTCCTTCACGTTTCATTTTGTCCACATAGATCCTTCAAATATTTGTTTTGGCTTGAAATCATCCTTAGGTCCACTTAATATGCCATATGGCTATTTCTAGTCAATATTTCTATTAGAAAATGCCCTTTTTGCCCTTAATTTGTATACATCTATATACTAGAAAAGAGAAAGCCAACATGAATAAACAACATTACAGATCTACTTCCCATTATTTCGACATGTGCACATGAAACTTAAGCAATTGCTATCGTATACACTTGCTAGTACATAATTTTTTTTCGTTTTACATAATATACTATGTATTATCTATAAAAAATTCAAGCATGCAATTTCTCTCTTATATATGTGAATGATGAGGGGTATAAGTGTCATTTATGAAGAGAGTTGTTGGTTCAAGGATAAGTTTGAACTAAAATGAAAACTTGAAGGACTAATATGGATAGATTGAAACATCAAGATGAAACTTGAAGGATCACTTTGGTTATTCACCCTAAATTCTATAATGATAAGTTAAACTAAATATATGTTCTAGGTGAATCTCAGCTGCTTAGTTCTATTGTTGTGGAATATGTCTACTGTTCAAGCTCTAGACTGAATATGGTTACTCGTATTAAGGTGCTCATAGAAATAGAACGGGTATACTTGAGATTATAGGAGGCGATAATGCCCACATATTTTTCTCTTTAGAAATGGATTATATTTCATTTTCTCGACCACTCTCGAAGCTTCTTTCTTTGGGGCGCACGCTTTGATCAAGGCTGCTCTAGTAAGTAGTAATCTAACTGGATAATTTAAGTTGCTATATATACAATTAGAATAACCCATGGATTTTGTTGACACGGCCGCGGGTTATGCCCATAAGGCCATAATAAATATTTGTACGAAAGGTTTTAAAATGACAATACTATGTTGAGCAAATAAATTACAGCAACGACAGGTCGTTTTGAAGCAATCTAGCTGTAGCCAGTGACCTTTTCAAATTTCAATCGCTGGACGCACGAATTACTCCCTCTGTTACATATTCATATAGATATTAATGAATCTAGACATAACTGACATATATATAAACGTGAACAATGCTAGAAAGTCTTACAATATAAAACGGATGGAGTAATTCTTATATGTGCTCCCCCGCCTTAAATACGGTACCAGGCCAATACGACGATACATTACACGAGATCGAAAGCGAACAAGAAGAAGAAGAAGAGCGGGATGGTGAAGGACGACGCTCTCCCTGACGAGGGCACCCTGCAGTTGTGCGGCTACATACTCATTAGCACATCAGTGGCCGCGATGTAGTTCTCAATTACTTGTCATCGCGCCATGTAAATATAGAACTTTATCATCCAAAAATGATACTAGTAATATATATCGATTTGATTCCAATTTGAACATCTTTTTACGCAGTTTCACGCTGGAACCTTTTGATCCAATATTTTTATTTTAAAGAGTGATCGCCCGCCATCATCTTCGTTAAAGAATGTTCTGTTAAACTTTTTTTAAGTTGTCCAAATGATTGAAGATAGAATTTCTATAGAAAATGATAAGGTATATACTTAAGTTTGTTCAGGCTTGAAAATAGTTCTGAATCCACCATTACCATCCGCCGCGCCTATTTAATTTAGAGATGGAAAGGCTAAAAAAGAGAAAGATTCAATATGCAGAAAGGGGTTCCAAGATAAAATTTTGATAAGAGAGGTCCAAACTGCAAGTCACCTGAGGTCCCGTTCCTTTCCACTATAAAAAGTGGATAAAATTTTGGATATTCATGACACGTTTTTCAAACTGCTAAACGGTATGTTTCGTGTGCGACATATAAAAGTTGCAATAAAATATCATATTAATCAATTTTTAAGTTTGTAATAATTAAAACTCAATTAATCATACGATAATACCACCTCATTTTACGTAAAACACTTAGCACATGTTTGGTTACCCTGAGAAAAACTTGCCTAGCCTGAGACAAGCCTGAGTTATTTTACCCTCTGTTTGGTTGCCACCCTGAGCCTCCTTTCCACTCGCCCGGTATGATTAAACCCGGTATGTCACTAGCATGAGTCAGGCGCCTGAGCTCGAGGCGTAGCATTGCTCGAGGATTACCAGCCTAATCTCTCGCGAAGTCCCATGCATGCTCAGCTAGCACTGCACGAAGCCAAAGCCGTCGCCATCGGTATCGTTGCCGTCAAGCGAAGCCCCCGCCGCCGCCGGCCATCGTGGGAAGCCCCTGTGCTGGCCACCATCGCGCAAAGCCACTGTTGCCGGCCACCGTCGCCCATCGTGCGGAGCCATCGCCATGCCAGGTCGAACGGAGGAACCTGCCGATTCGCTAGGTTTAGTTTTTTGCTGTGGCATACGGTATAGTAAGATCTCTCACCTTCTCGCATGAAGCAGCCCCTGTCGTCTAGCTGGATCTACCGTCTTGCGGAGATGGCTGCCTCCATTTGTTTCGTTAATTATTGACTTGATTTGCATGCGGCTGGGAATTGAAAGTTTAATTTGCCGGTTGTTAGATTTGGGGATCTCTTTCTCAGCATCCTATTTATTTTTCCCTACTTTGTGAGTATGCTAGTAATTTCTCAGAGCTAAGATGTGGATGGAGTGGACGCGGATCCTCTGACTTTACATGCTAAAGTCACGGTGTGACTTTCGGCCAATCTCTACCGTCCGACTCATCCAACGGAGGATATCTCCCGCGGGCTACTTTCGGGCCATTAAATGCCTTGATTGCTGATCCTAACCAACGATTAATGAACCTAATTATCTAAACAATATAATACTGCATGAGATTAGTCTGATAACTGAAAATTACCTCTAATCTGTTGCAGATGAATGTCATTTTAGTACTGATTCTACCCAACGAGTAATAAACCTAAACAATACTACTCCATGAGAGATTAGTCCGGCAACTGCATGAATTTTTTTTTTGGTGACTAAAATTAATAAAGCTGCTTTCCCGCGTTTTTACGGGAAATGAAAAAATGAAAATCAAGTGGATTGAAAGATCGAGAAAAAATTGCAATGCACGCATATTTTTTCTAATAGCAACAGAAATTTAAGCAAATAACTATGTAAAAAAATACATTGCTATATACGTGAAACATAGAGGTGCACTTGATATTTGTTGATTTTGACCTCGAGGTCCCGTGTTCAATCCCCACCACGCTTATAATTTCTTTTTAATAAAATGTTTGGAGGGATCTCGTTTATGTACGTGCAACATATCAATCGATACGTTCTAGCGAGAAAACTAATCACATGTACTGCTTACACTAAATTTTTCAATAATGCTGATTACACAGTAATATATTCACATGGAATCAGCGATTTAGCACACAGATTAGAAGTAATTTACAGTTATCTGACTAATCTCATGTAGTATTATATTGTTTAGGTAATTAGGTTCACTAATCGCTGGTTAGGATCAGCAATGAAATGGCATTTAATGGCCCGAAAGCAGCCCGCAGGAGACGTCCTCCGTCGGATGAGTCGGACGGTGGAGATTAGCCGAAAGTCACACCGTGACTTTAGCAAGTAAAGTCAGAGGATCCGCATCCACATCTGGAGTGGACGCCGAGTTTGGTCGATTTTTGTTTCTTCCCCTGAACACATAATTAATAGAAATAATCTAAGTCCAATCAAATTTTTCTCTCAGTCAAGTGGCCAGGCAAAGCACATGCAATTCTCCGAAGTTGCCTAACCAACCAAATAGGTCCTTAGTATTTATCTTCATCTTTATTTTTATCTTCAGAAGAAAAGAACACAACCTGCTTCTATTTAGTTACCCTTCAGATTATAGATGGCCATAAGGCCCGCTCGACATGGCCCAGCCTAGGCATGGCCCGAGGCGATCGGGCCGGCACGGCACGACCAGCACTTCGGGCCGTTACATACCGGCTCACGGGCTGCACCTCAGGCCGAAAGCACGGGCAGCCCATTGTGCCTTATTTAAAATAAGTCTATTTTCCCTGCCTCATCTTTGGGTTGTAACACATATAGCTAAAATAAGTTTATTTTACATCCCTACTCTTTGGGCTGTGACATATAATGTCTATTTTTCCTCTTTATACTTTGCATCGTGCCTTACATATGGTTGAAACAAGTCTATTTCGCATCCTTCAACTTCGTGTCGGACCGTGTCAGCCCAACATGCTGAGGTAGCAGCCTATGCACGACACGGTTGTTGGGCAGGGCCGGCACGAGCACGAGTCGAATCGGGCCATGCCGTGCCTGGGCCAGGCCATCGGGCTTCGGGCCATATATACTTCAGATCAGTTTCCCATAATTTATCTAAAGTACGCAGCTGCAAAGGCCGTTACTATATACTTGGAGCAGCCTACAAAGAGTATATTTTTCAGCTGCAAAGACTTGAGCAGTACAGAATATAGTAGAGAAAAGCAGCGTACTGGCGTCCGACGAATCATCCCGCGTCGGACGTATCCTGAGAAGCATTTTCCCAATATACATGTGGTTAGGAAAAAAAATACCCTTTTTTTAGAAAAAAAATACTTTTTTTTAAAAAGAAAAATAACTCTGGCCTTCTGGGTTTTCCTGATTTTAACGATGGTGAGCGTTGACATCATGCCAGCCAACCTGACCGACCTCACCAACAGCAAAGCGGCGAGTCACTCCGCCTTCGAAACATGTGTGAGAACGAGCGGACATTTAACTATTTATCACTTCTAAGATGCGGTAATTAAAATTTTATCACTCACATCTATGTTATGTGGATTTAGTAATAAATTTTTAATTGTCATTAGTAAGAGTGACAAATAGTTAAGGCCATTTTTTCTTATTAAGATTTAGATTTTACCTTGGTTCCGTTAGTATGCTTTTCAAATAATTAAAATGTATGTTTTGTGCGAAAAACATTCTATATAAAAATTATTTTAAAATATCAAACATATATATTGTGGAGTTTGTAATTATTAAAACTTAATTATATGCTAATGATTTTCTGTTTTTACGCACTCAACTTAATCAAGATGAATAGTACTCTCTGTCTCATATCAAGCATTTTGGTGAATGTTTTAATCGTCCATCTTATTTAAAATGATCTCGAGAATAAGGCTGCCTAGAAAATAAACATACTGCATTAGGTAGATGAATGAAAATAGAAAACAGAAAGGTCTCCATCAACTTTCTCGGCTGTGTTCGATAATAGGGATTGGGAACCATCTCCATAGTACGAAAAACAGAGCAGTCCATTAGCGTGTGATTAATTAAGTATTATCTTTTTAAAAAAAAATAGATTAATTTGATTCTTTTTAAGCAATTTTTTTACAGAAGCTTTTTGGAAAAACATACCGTTTAGTAATTTGAAAAGTGTACGCGCGGAAAAAAGAGGGGGTTGGAAACCCAGGGCAAAAGAACACAGCCGAGCTTGTCTTCCTCCTCACGCCAACTCCTCCCCTCCTCGTCCTGATCTGCGGCGAATCGTGGAGAGATGGACGGATGAGATCGCTTCCAAGGGAGGCTTAGAGCAAGTTCAATAGTATAGCCAACTACTAGCTCCAATTCATTTATAGCTAATCTGAATAGCTCATTCATACAATAGTTATATACTACACTATTAATACTTATCCCACCTGCCATACACACACTGCGTCTTGAAGTCCGTGCTACAGCTGGCTATAAATCTGTAGCCCGTTTTTTTTCTCTCTCCTCATTTATCTTCTTAAAATATGTTTGTAGTTGCTATTTTACCTGCTCTTAGGAGAGAAGGCAGCCGCAACTCACGGAGTGGTCAAAACGGGCCGGGCCGAGGCCGGAGTAGTCTATTCAAATATACTACTCCCCGTTTCCATCGCCTCCTCACTCCCTTCCATTCCATTCCCTTTGCGCGCAGCCTCGTCGCCTCGCCTCGCCGATCCGCCTCTCGTTCCGCCCGCCTTCCGCCCCCTCAAGATGGTGAAGGTACAGCGACCCCCCCTCGATCCGTTTATTCCAGTATTTTGCTCATGGTGTTTTGATCCGGTCGATCGAGAATTCGAGATGCGTATGTGTGCGGGTGTGCCGAGCTTCGATTTCGGTAGTGCGGGTTTAGAAATTTTAGATCGGAGGAAGATGTGGCCCGACTGGCTGGCGCCTCATGTTTCTGTTCGACCTATGACACCAATACGTGGAATTTGACCATAACAGCGAAGGGGAAGGGGAATTTGGCCTACTGGCTATTTCGTTGTTTGTAAGGTTGAGTTTTGTGAAACATCCTGCTTCCATATCTATCACTCTGTCTTTTTTTTTTCTTTTTTGCCGGGAAATCTAGTCATATAAACTTTTAAGGCTTTGTTTGGTTAATCCCCGTGAGAGAGGGATTAGAGGGGATTTATCCCCCCCTCCAATCCCCTTCAATTCCGTCCAAACCAAAGGGGAACATGTTATTTTGCGTTATCCATGCCTCACCTGGTTTAATATGAAATTTAACTCAAAATTGTATGATTCATATCCCAGATCCATGTAGTCCAGTTGATGTTGTACGTTCTAATCGCTTCCCGGGCTACTAAATTCTCCTTTTTACTGTGTTAGGCCTTGTTTACTAAATTCCCCTTTTTACTGTGTTAGGCCTTGTTTGTTTAATCCCCAAGAGGAGGGGATTGAGGGGAAATAATTCCACACCACAATAGGTGTGGAATAAATCCCCTCCAGATCCATCTCAATCCTCTTGTGGGAGGGATTAACCAAACAAGTCCTTATGGGGTTTGTTCCAGTTGTTATGACGTGATTTAGCCTTTGATAGCTGCATATTTTGCTCCAATACTGTCGCTGAATGTTGACTTGCTGTGCTGTGGTGAATTCAGATAGGTTATTATTGCAAAGGTTCATGTAGGTTTTGATCTATTCATTGTTGGACCAGCTAATGTTGACTACTCCTTTTGTGATTGAAGAACATCCTATTTGCGATTGAACATCCGTTTCTAAATTCTAAGTAATGTGAAGATGCATGTCAGCTAGTTTTATTGATTCAGGTTCTAATCGGCTAATATTTATCCATCTAGATTTTACTACTTTAGTGATTTGTCCTGATGGAGTGCTGCATCTGCATGTTAGTTGTTTAGATTCACTACTTTATGTTAATTACTGATGGTTTCAGCCATACCCTAAGCATTCAAATCTAGCAGTTTAAGCTACATCTTTACATAACCGTCCTATATATATGTGATGCCCAGCAGGTCGACACGTCGGCATTTGTGATCTTGCTGTATTGTGCTTCCCCAATGGTAGCTGTGGCTTGGCAGGCAGAACCTTTGCAATGGTCTCTGCTACTTCTGTTGGGGATCTGGCTCATCGGCTGCTTCAAGCTCTTCGGTCTTCTCCATATAATGTTTCCAGCATATCATGGAGACAACCACAGCATGGGAGCAGCAACACCAACAAGCCCAGCATGGTAAGACATGAGAGACCTTCACATACCACTAGTTCCTTTGTTGACAAACTGTCCTGTATAAAGTAGCACGAAAAATACCAATTGTAACCTGTGATATTGAAATTCTCAGAGCACGGGATGTGATAATCTATCTATTATATACAGTATTATTATAGAAAGACTAAAATGAGCCCCACATTTGCTATGAATGCATTTAAATTGTCATGTTAATCGGGGAAAAGAGGACTAATATCTAGACTATGGATCATATGATGCTCCCAAATTATAACAGGACTGCTCAACTATAATTATACAAAGAAAATACAATCGTCTGCGTAAATATGAAAGTAAGAGTTGTGAAGTATATCTTGTACTTTTTTTTTTGCGAACACTCATCTTATACTTTAAAATAAACTTCAATCTAGTTTGTGCTGAACAATTGGCTGCCTTTTCTAATTCACATAGAATGAATGCACTCTTCTTAGTGTCCCTTAGATCCTCAATATCATGTTCATGCCATATATTATCTTGTGCATGTAAAATCGTACCCTACTTATAAATTGAGGTGTGGATGTACCCGTGG
This sequence comes from Oryza glaberrima, assembly GCF_000147395.1. NCBI lineage: Eukaryota > Viridiplantae > Streptophyta > Magnoliopsida > Poales > Poaceae > Oryza > Oryza glaberrima. The sequence continues at coordinate 26,484,590 of NC_068331.1, read as the reverse complement.
AAATTTTTATTCTTCTCTTACACCTTGCAGTGTTGAACTGGTGAACCGTGCGGAGGTGGCCTGGTCCGGCTACATCCTGATGGCCGCACCAGTGTTGGCCGTATGGGCTGGCTTCATCAGTGGACCAGAAATCTCCTTCCTGGCATTCTTGCTCCTGCTTCTTGGGTGCCGGTTTGTTTACCTTGCTATGCTCGCACCGTCCAAGTTCAAGATGTCCTTGCAACATTTTCATGGCCCACATCAAAAAAAAAAGAAAGAAGCTAGCTAAACATCTTGTATAGTAGTATGTCCCACCAAAAAAAAAAAAAAACATGTGTCAAACTGTTTGTGAGTTGTCAGTTATCCCCGCAATGTCTGTACCTGTAGGCTCTGTAGCTGTACTGTGGTATTATACTAGTAGTTATGTTGTGTATGTCCCATATAACTATTCAAAAAAGTCTGTGTGTGGTGTGCAGGGTCAGAGGGTCCATCATAGAACTTTATTTTCTTGTGTATTATTATTGTGTGGTGTATGTCCGATATGCCTTGTATTTGAATACAAAACCTTACTGTGTGAAATATAAATACCGTATTGTATATTACTTGTGCCTCCTGATCTTAGTGATGTACCACCTATTACTGTACGTCAATTTACATTTTACCCTCATGATTGATCAAAATGTGAATTATTTTGCCTTACTGGAAATGGACTGAATCCCATATAAAATGTAACTGCTGACCAGAGACAAAGCCAGGCTGTCAAGATCTTGAAAACAGGATAATCTTAATTGTAAATTCCTAAAATGGGCTTGAATACGATGAAAATTTTACCACTCTATTAAGCTGCGTTCGTTTTCCACGGTTGGGAACTAATCCCTCTAACACGTAAAACGGTCTAACACGTAAAACGAAGCGATTCATTAGTGCAAAATTAATTAAATATTAGCTAATTTTTTTAAAAAATGGATTATTATGATTTTTTTAAAGCAACTTTTGTATAGAACTTTTTTGCAAAAAAACACACCGTTTACCGTTTATTAGTTTGAAAAGCGTGCGTGTGAAAAATGAGAGACGTGAGTTGGGAAAAAATGGGGAAGAACACAGCCTAAATCTTCACCGAGACACATGCTATGTTCACCCTTTCTAGCATCAACAATACCAAATTATGGTTTAAATTCAAATTATTTAATCAGAAAGAAATATTATAATTGCTACTATGTATAATAATAAATATCTATATTTCAAACGTGTTTTCTTATAAATATTGACATTTGTTGTTTCCAGAAGCTAGAACTGTAAAATAGCAAAATTTGTCAAGTACAGAGAGTATGAAAAGAGGATAAGGACGCAAAATTTGTCAAGTACACAAAGTAGGAAAAGAGGATAAGGACGCAAGCAAGGAATTAGTGTAGTTTGGGCACGTAAAACAGAATTATGTGTGTTTTAAGTACTAGGGGACAAGGGTTTGTAAGACATTGGTAACAACAGGAAATAAACAAACTTTAAAGTTCATCCATTTCTCAAAAAAAAAAAAGTCCCTTTCAGACGAGAGCCGTAGACTTTGACAACTTTCTGGATTGATTATACATGAACCCCACATATCAAGTGACGAAGAACGGTCTCGCGTCCAGGCAATCGACACAGAACGGGTTTTGACTAGATTCCCATATTGCCTTAAAATATATAAACTGTACACGGTACACGCAGGACGCAAACCAATGGTGGAACAGAGGTGGTGTTGGAATGAAGATAAAAATTAAGCGTTTTACGTAAAATGAGGTGGTAATAATGTGTGATTAATTTAGTTTGAATTATTATAAACTTGAAAAAATAGATTAATCTGATATTTTAGAACAACTTTCATATAGAAAGTTTTCGCACGAAACGTATCGTTCAGCAATTTGAAAAGCGTGCTACTTTTATCCAAAAGTTTATCCAACTTTTGGACAACCCACAGCTACACTTATTTTGGGACAGATAAAGTACTAAAATTGCTATTAGGACACCATCTCTTCCAAAACATTCTACGGCTGTGTTCATCGTCCTCCTTTCAACTTCTATTTCTTTAAGTCTCATCTTTTCTCTTATGTTTATGCTTATCAGCTAAAATTTGAATTTTCAAACTTAAATTTGAAGCTGATTTTGAGGTTTTTTCATCGAAGTTTATTTTTCAACATTTGCTTTTATATCGTTAAAAACACGCATATAAAAGTTTTATTCAAAAATTACTATTTGTTTGGCTTATTGACGATGGGTCCGTTCGTTTTTTCACTTTTTTCGAACCGTTAAACGATGTGTTTTTTTAAAGTAACTTTCATATAGAGCTTTTTTTCGAACTCTATGCTTTTTAAAGTAAACCCCTCGATATTTTCAGGGCATCTACAATTAGGGACACTTCATGGGTGCCCTCACTAACTGAGGCACTCTCTTGGGCACTCCCCTCACAATGGAAGACACCCTAGATGGGCTCTCCAAAATATGAGGCCACTGGATGAAGATACTCAAGCCTATAATGGGTGTCGCGACCCCTGTAGCCTCAACCGCCCTCCCCCGCCGCTCCGTTTCCTTCGTCCTCCCCTTCCACCTCGCCGGCGCCGGATCCCCTCTCTCTCTCTCTCTCTCCACCGCCTCTCTCTCCCTCTCTCGTTGTCGCCTCTCTCTCCCTCGCGGTGGCCGATGGCAAGCGGTGCCGCGCGGTCGTCGCCGGGTCGGGCTCACGACCTAAGCCGACCGTCGTCGCCAGCCAGAGGCTGCAAAACCCCCGCTCGTCGCCGCCTCACGCCAGCCTCACCCCACTGGCGCCACCGGCGGCCGGAGGCGGCAGATTTGGCACCGTCATGCGTGGATCTGGCCCCCTCGCGGGCAGATCGGGATGGAGCGGCGCCGGCGGAGGAGGTTGCGCAGATCGTCGCCGGCATCGTCTCCGCCTCTCGTCTCCCTCTTCTTCTCACCGCCGAATCGCACCTCTCTCCCTCGCCGCCACCGCTGGCCTCTCTCTCTCCCTCTCTCTCCTGTCGCCTGCGGCTGCGAGGGGTGGAAGGGGAAATTTTTTCGGTGGGAACGGTGTCCACAGGCCATGCTTGCACCCAACGCGCCCCCTCAGTTGCGTTCCCCTGCCAAAAGCGAGCGAGGGACGCGTTCCATCGTGGAGGGACGGCGCCGACGATAAAGCAAACGGCGACGTACGGAGGGGACTACGGGGACGACCTAGGGCTACACATTGATGATGGCCTTAAAGTTCTTGTCGTTACTCGAAAAACGGTTCGAAAGTAACTGTGCTTTTAAAGTAACTGTGGATGGGAGAAGTTACTTTAAAGTAACTGTGTTTTACAACTGTGTCTTTTTGAAAGTTGCTTTTAACTGTGTTTTTCGAACCTTTCTCGGAGGCTCGGAGCCCATTCTCCGCTCGTAGAGGCCCGGCCCGGAGACGTGGAACTGAATGGGAGCTTCCACGCTACCACGCACCACGGTCCCAGCTGTCAGTCTGTGAGCAAGGCTAGTCGATCGATCCTTCTAGTAGCTATAAACCCTTCCGCTTCCGCTTCACCCCGCTGCTTGGGGTTTCCGTGGGGTTCTCTTCTCCGCCTCCGAATCCCCTCTTCAGATCCGCCCATTGTTCTTCCTCCGATCCTCTCCCCGTTCCCAGTTCCTCTCCTGATTCATCAGCCTCGCCGATCTGCCCCGCTGCTTCTTCTGATCGATCGATCAAGGTACGCATCATAAACCCCCCGATGCGTTCATTCCAGTATATGTTCCCTGATATCTTTGTTCGGATCGAGGAATTCCGGTTCGTATTGTCGGAATTTGTCACCCAATTCGCACGTTTATTGGAATATATGCTATGGGGGATGTGTGAGTTTGAATTCTTCGTGCCGTCTTCGATCTCTCCCCTTCCGTTTGACTGCGCCGTGGGCGTCGCCGCTGCGGGGCTCCCGACCTCGAGATATCGGGCGCTCCCCCCCCTTCCGCTCTAGCTCGTCGATCTGCTGCTCCTCGGCTCATATCCCCTCCACCGCGCCGCGCGCGCGGCCGGAGGAGGAGGTAGGGCGAACCGAGGCAGCGGAAGGAAGGAGGAGTGGAGCGATTGCGCGGCGGCGCCATGAGGTGGATGCGAACGGACGGAAGGGGAGAAAGATAGATAGCACGGAACAAAACAATCCGCATCCCTGTTGGTAAATTCTAGAAGCCGCCGCGAATTAGATGGTAAATTCCGAAAATGGTTGCGAATTAATTGACATATAACGAAATTTCTTGGTTTGGATGTGTGTCTGTGGAGCTCGATTTTGGTAGCCGGGTTTAATATGACAGGCTCGAAGGAACACCATAGAGTAAAATCCATAAACCCACAAGTTCCATTGTATGAATTAAATTGTAGGTCTTAGGTTTTTGAGACAGTTCGTTGCAAAAACCCAGTTCTAGAATTGTAAAATTTACTTGAAATTATGTGATCACAAATCTAAGATCCATATAGATCTGTTGATGTTATGGTCTGATACTCTGATCACTTCTGGTGTATAACTAATCCCTTTTGAGCTGTTATGTGCTATGCTTTGATTCGGCCAATTGGTCGCTGCAAATTTTGCTCTAGTGCTGTTGCTGACTTGCTGTCCCACGGTGGTGAGTTCGAACTAGATTGTTACTGCACATGTTCACGTAGACTTCGATATAATCATTGTTTGGACCAGCTAATGTAGACTATAGTTATGATTGGACAGTATTCCTAGTCCATTTCTAAGTATCGAAACAGGAAATTTATATTGTTGGAAAAAAAATTTGCTAGGCATGCCGCATCGTTTATCTGAAGATTATTATTATCAGCATTTCCAGTAGTTTTGCTGATACAGATTCCACTTGATTATTATCTACATCAAAATTTCACTAGATTACTTGTTATCTGCTTCTTTGTGATTCGTCCTGATTTACTGTTCCATCTGCATGTTAGTTACTCTCTAAATTCACCACTTCTTATATCAATGGCCACTGGTTTCAGCCATAACTTGAACACTGAAATCTAGCAGTTTAACCGACATCCTAACACAATCGACCTATATGTATGTGGTGGCTGTTTGCTAGTTGTTTACTTCATGTTTATCACTGCAGCTAGATTATTACCATCTACAAGCACTGTGCATATCGATTTCCATGTATAGTTGTGACTTCTCGTGCTCACTTACCATGTTTGGTTGTTTTTGTACGTGCAGATGCCGGTGCACATCGACATCGTGCACCGCCTCTGTGGTGGCCAGCTTGTTGATCTCAACAGGGTGAATGCAGGCCCTGACCATAACCGCGGGGTGCCAGCCAATGGTGCCCAGCAGTTTAACTGGTCAGGGTTCAGTCTCATGCTTGGTGCAGCCCAGATAATGGTTTTGGCTTGGCAAGTGATACATGTGCCGTGGCCTCTGCTGCTTCTTGCGTTGATGACCTGGTTCATCGGCTGCCTCAGGCTATATGGTTTTCAAATCGCTTTTCCTGTATATTATCATTGGCACGGTGACAACAACAACCAAGGTGCAGCAGCACCAGCAAGTGCAGGAGCAGGACGGTAAGGCACATACCACCACTTTTGTTGCAAACCATCCTATATGAGTTGCTGGAAATGCATCAACCATGCTTTGTTGAAAATTCTATATCACAGGATGCGATATTCTTTCTAATTAACCTAAAATTGATTTTATTCTTACAAAACTCGTGTGTGCTGCCCTGAAACCCTCAGTGTCATGTTCATGCCATATGGGATCCCATGCGAGTAAACATTTTCACACACCATTCATAAATTGGGTTGTGGGTGTAACCATACAGAACTTACATTACTCTTGCAACGTGCAGTGATGGAATGGTGAATAATGCTGTGGAGGAGAACACCATTCCGGATGGGGGCAGTCTAGCCTGGAGCGGCTACGCCATGATTGTCTTATCAGTGTTGGCCTTGTGGTCTGGGTTCGTCAGTGAACCAGTGGCGGTCTTCCTGGCCTTCGTGCTTCTGTTGCTTGGTTGTGGCTTTCTTCACGTCGCCATGCTCGCACCGTCCAAGCCCAAGATGCTCTGATCCACGGCGATACTAAGAATTTTGGGTATTGTGTGTTCATAGGTTTCACAGAAGGATATGAAAACAAAACAAAAAAAAGGTTATGCGTGTATGTTATGTGCTCCATAGAACACCAATCATGAATGCATATATTTATAGGAGTATTTGGGAACTATGTACAGTACCTTACTGCCTTGTATACATAGAAGATAGAACCTTGTGTGAAATGTGTAATTAAAATTCATCTGGGCCTCCTGATATATCATTTATTACTGCAAGTCATATTACATTTCATCATCTTGATGACTTGATCTATGTATGACTTGATCTTGTTGCTCCCACTTTGCTGGAATAGTGAGTTTTACTTAGACATGTACGAAGCGAAGCTACTACTCCCCCGCTGTAAAATACTCCGTATACTATAAACCTAGGACAGGCGAAGCTGCCGCCGTCCAGGACACTGGATAGTGGGCTTGATGGCGTCCGCCCGAGAGGCGAGAGCCCAAGACATCCTGAGTTCCTGACCACCTCCACGGCCCACAGCGATCGATTTCCGCGCTTCCAGCCCATTGGGCTTATTTGGGCTGGTATTATCACCGCTTGGCGCTTGTCCCGTACGGCTACTCTATTGGGTCTACAGGTTCAGTTTCTGAATCTGAAACACCATTGCTGGATGCTGCTACTCCAATTCTGCACTTCATTTTGTTCAGAAAAAATTTCAAGTACACTGATGCAGGTGCTGCTTTCGGATTTGATTCACCACCCACCCCAAACATAAAAAGGGTTTCACTCCAATCATTTGCCATTACAAATTCTGCAGGAGAATGATGATGATGTAGAGCGATTCAGCTTGGAGATCATCCATCATTGCCTTCTCACCATCACCACTCTTTCTCAACTTGAATGAATGACAAGGAAAGTTGATTGATGATAAAAAGGCAGGGCACAGGAAAAGCAGAATCGTTGCCTGTTTCAAAAGGAGAAACGATCTCCATGTAGAGGAAGAGGGGGCACTTCTAGCCATCCAAATCGTTCGGCCCTCTGAATGTTCAGAGATTCGGATTCTCCCTCTCCTCGTCCTGCTTTCATTGGGGTAAAGAGTATCTCCAATAGCCTCTTTAAATGGTTTTTTAAATTAGACTTTTATGAAGTAAAAAAAATCATTCTTCAACCGCTTCTCTAACTTGACGGCGCATCAAAGAGACTTGCACCGAGAACTTATTTGTAAAAAAAAATTAACAAGATTAAAATATAAATATTTTTCTTACATATGGAACATTTTGCTCTAGCCTTTTTGCATATTTGTAAGGAAAAGTAATATTTACATTTTAATCCATTTTAGATAATTTCTTTTGGTGCCGATCCCTCTAAATCTCGATTGCTATGGTGCGAGGGTGTTAGTGTCAACGTTAGACATCGGCAAGGCCGTCGATGAGGGCGTGCAAAATGAGCGACCGAACAGAGCCCCCAAAAATTAGGGGCCCCATTTTTTTATATTTTAATCTACACCAATGTGTTCCAATATATTTGAAGGCCTCTTGTTCCAATTTTATAAAGTTTCACTTTTACTCATTTGTTCATTTGGCTAGAACAGGTTTGTTTTTTTTTAGCTCCGATAAGTGTTTGAGGCAATCATGGCCAACTCAAATAGCTATAGCTCATGACGATGATATGAACATGCGTTCTAGGCATTAAAGATTTCATTTTTTCATATAATAAAAATAAACTACTAGTACATCATAACATAATATTTTTTTAACATTTATTTAAAATTTTCTTCTGACTGAGATAGAGCTCAGTGTTAAATTGTGTTTCGCGTCGGCGCCTCGAATTTATAGGTACGGCCCTAGACATCGGCACTAGTTATCCTAGAGTAAATAAGTTTTTTATGGGTCCATTCTTGAAATAAATCTTTTATCCCGCAAAAAAAAAGAAATAAATCTTTTAAGCTTATATTTGTAAAATAAATTTTAGAAATATATATATATATATAAAATAATCGAATTCATCGTAAAACTATGGCTGTGTTTAGTTTCTTTTAAAGTTGAAAGTTTGGGTTGAAATTGGTACGATGTGACTGAAAAGTTGTGTGTGTATGACAGGTTAATGTGATGAAAAAAGTTGAAAGTTTGGATGTAAACACAGCGTACACCTAAACGGGGAAGGCAAATGCGATTGGACTGAGCAGGTGCAGGTTATTACAGATGCTACTGCTATCGCAGGAGAAGTAGGGAGTAGGACTGTAGGAGTACTGGACAAAATATGGGTCAGAGCAAGCACGAGACACGATGGCAGGGCGTGAGCTCAGAAGCTCGAGAAAGGCTGGCACGCATAGGCCGCTGCAGCAGCGACCACTCCTAGTCCTCTCCTCTCTTGCAAACAGTTTCACTGATGAAACAAACAAGCCTTCTCCTTGGTTGGTTGTCTCGCCGTTGGATGGATCGTGGCATGCATGCACGGAGTACTACCGCTTGTACTCCATTGTAGAAGTATGTGCAGCTGATAGAGCTGATCGATCGATCGATCAATAATGCAGCGGTAATTGTCTAATTGATCGGCTGCCTGCTTACCACTTATCTGTAGTCCGAGACCCATCTGTCAGTGGATGCTCCTGTACGAGCCGTGCATATACGGAGTACTCCCTCAATCCCAATAGGTACTCCACATTCTAGGATACACGGAGTACTCCCTCCGTCCCAATACCGAGTAGTAATCTAGAATAGGATGTCCACATTTATAGTTTTAGAATAAGTCTAATCCTATAATAGATTATCATATATTGAGACGGAGGAAGTATACCCTCTGTTTAATAAAAAATATTTCTGCTTATGTATATGATATATAACAAAGTTTAGATTTTTATGGGATAAAAAATACTTCTATAGTTGGATTTAAATTGTAAGTGCAGATGCGAGAGCGAAAGAGAAAAGCGCTAAATATATAGGTACTAATATTGTCCTAGATAGCTTTGTTCCTAAGGGCTAAAAGGAGGTTTGAAATGGAATCGAGGGCTGTTTTATAGGTCTCCAAATTTAAAATGAATATGAAGTTATATGGCTAAGAAAGGAAATATTTTTATCTGTCTTATGCATTTTCTAAGTCAGATTTATCTACTTTACTTTTAAAAAAACTAATAATTACTCTTTGTGTATTCGAAAAAAACAATTTCTGAGAATAAATTTGAATAAATGTATGTCTAAATTTATTTTATAAGTTGGTCTTGATGGAGTTGAAAAATATAGGAGGAAGTAGAAGGTTCAGGATAGTGATGATTGATTGGTTAGGAGAATCTTACTACTCTTACTAAAATTTGTCATATGTGTGAGTGATATATATAATATTAATACTGATCCATATTTTTCTTTGGTAAATTTTGTCATATGGGTGATTATAATATTAGTACCGATCCATATTTTTCTGAGGCGGCTGCAAAGGGAGGTGTGGAACGTGCGTGAGAAACCGGTCAATGCACGCCATATTTATATATAGAGATTGATTTAATTTAACCGTTGTTAGCTTCGTGTGTACGAACGTACCAGTGTTTGTGCTACCCAAGTACCATATGATAAACATGTAGCTTAACGTGCAACCGTATAGGAATATGTCCTACTTGAATTTTCGTTTGTGAGAAGGCATATATGATCAATTGCCACTTGAAGTCATCGATCATTCAATCGTGAGATACTCCTAAGTAAACTTAGAGTGATGATTTCTGTTCATGCAAGTAGCATCAGAATGTCCTAGTGCTAATTGAGAGTTGGCAAATGCATTCAAACAAAGTCCTGACCAACCGACCGTGGTGGAAGGACATGAACTGGTTACTGGTTGGTACCGCAAGTGTCTCAATTCACCAGTCAAAATTTACTGATATTTTTAAATTTTATGGAATTTATTACGTGTGCGGAAACAAATATCACTAGATTTTTCATTCTAAATTGGTACTAAATTACTTCACGTTTGATCCGGTTTTGCAATTTAAAATCTTAGCGATACCCAACCGGTTATATCATTCCTTGAGAATGGGAGCCACATATTACAAAATTAGGGATAAGGTAGAACTCAAATATTAGGTTATTGGTTTTCTCTAAGATTTACAAGATGATTTAGACATGGTTACGAATATAAGCCATAGTTGCTTGCCTCCGCCATTACCGTTCCTGACTTACCAGCCGATAACCATTTCTGACCTGATCATAATCGAGAAACTTTAAATAAAGCAATTCTTTTAGATGAATTAAAATGTGTTGGTGACATATTAGGTGGATCATGTAAACTTATAACACCCCCTAGTACGAACTTAGCTGATATATGTCGAGCAGACCCAAAACGGTAACTAATATTTCCGATAGAAGCTAATTAATAATTAAGAGTAGCCTAGTAGGTTAATTTCTATTTTGTCTCACTTTGTTTATACCTTCAACATATGCTGGACTAAGCACATTCTACATGAACATAATACTCCTACTGGTGTCGGTTTCGAACCGCTCGTATTTTTCGACTGTGGAACCATCATCATTATAAGAGAGGGTCATTTTTTAGCACTAGTTTTAGATATATATACCTTATAGAATAATTAATCTACTCAGCATTTCTTTTGGCCTTGATTAATTTGTGTGCTCCTGTCAAGTTCAGCATTAATTTGTCTATTGTCAATGCAGTTAGTACAAAATATTGAAATATAGTTTTAAATCAGTGAATTATGTATCTTTAACAATGCAATATACACGTGCAATTCAGATAGAAAATTAGGAGTAAATACCAAAGAAAGAAGCTGTCTGAAAAATACACCAAGGAAATGGAAACCCGATCGATAAGGATGCACGAAGGGATAAAATCTGAAAAAGTTCCTTGCTTGCCTCTGGATACGATGATGACAGTTCTGGAAGCTCTCCAGCGATTGAGAATATATATATATATATATATATATATATATATATATATATATATATATATATATATATATATATATATATATATATATATATATATATATATATATATATATATATGACACTCATATGGGGCACTCATATGGGGCACTATGGTATCAAATGCACAAAATCACTCAAATTTTTCAAAATTTTCAAATTGTGAGTATATACCTAGTTATAATAATTCGATTCATACATATACCTATCAACAAAATAACTCAAATTTAACTTTATTTCACAATCCATGATTACATACCTAACTAATTATATGTATGGATGCTATATACCTAGAATCAAAATCTAACAAAAACAAGTTTAAATTCAGTTCAAACTTGCTTTGAACTAGTTAGTAAAGTAGTTAATGTTAATATCTAAGTAATTGAAAAAGTTTCATACTCATTTGAATTGGGTATATACTCAATTTCAACAATGGTGCCCGGGCACCATGGAGCACCAAACAAATTTACTATATATATATATATATACACACACTGAAAAACTATCGCTCAGTTACATTTTGGTAAAATACCCCACTCTCGATAAAAACGGTTTCGTTGAATGTCATCCTGAACGATGTTACCCTTAGCTTCTCTTCCACCTCAGAGCGCCGGAGGAGCTCGTCGGCGACGATTAGGACTATGGTACATAGAAGTCGTATATATGGGACTATGGCCTTCTTCACCCTAGTGCTGCTCGACGGACGGGCACCATCGTCAGTCAGATCGACCCAACGACAGCCGCCGGCTGCAGCCTTGGATCCGGCCAAGGACAAGTAGTCAAGTAGGACACCAACCCAGCGCAGTGCGAGCCCAGCTTCCTCCAAGTACACGAGTTTAGCCGCCCCCTGTGGGCTGTGACCACTGGCCGGTAAACACAAAACAACGAACTGATTACTGTTTCTTCGGAGGGATCAGTTTTTTTGCCACTTTTACTTTTCTGTTCTGCGAGGATTTTTATTTTCTGAACCAGTATTGATTAAGAATCTTGACGTTGGAGTAAGGAAGGGTAGATAATATTAACAACAAAATTAAATTAGCGGTGGGACTACTACTCGCAAAAATCTTTAGACTTGTTTGATAACATGCATGTTTTATTTAAAACAGGTTTACTTTACTGTAATAAAAGGTTTAATTTAATCTGGTTTATATAAAATGAGCAGATTTTCCCTCGCAATTTTACGTGTACATTGATTATAAAAGAGTTATATTGTTTCTAAGATATATTTGTAGCTGCAGTTCTACGCCAATAGATTTTAAATGTATAGTTAGTTTCTACTCCCCCCGTCCCATAATATAAGGATGTGTTTGGATGGGGGGATAGTGTCAGATAGGATCTGGCCGCCCAAATTTTGAGGTTGTTTGGATGGAGGGCAGCAGTGGGATATGGCCACCACATAGGGAATATTCCCTTTGGATGCCAGCTCTGTGCATCCTGCCGATTCAGTCGGATGGGGCGGCCCAGGCTCGAGCGACTCGCGCCTCGCATGCGCTCACCTCCTCTCCATCCCTTTCCCTCTTTTCTTTCCTCTTTCTCACTGATTTCTTCCGGCGGCGCACCAGGCGGACTCAAGGGCGGAGTGGGAGACGGGCAGTGAGTTTGGGCGGTCGCGGGCGGCGACTCCCGGCGGCTCGGGCGGCGATTCCGGGCGGCCGCAGTCGGCGAATCCCAGCAGCGGCGCCGGATGCGAGCTCGGCGGCGGCGGCGGGAGGCGAGCTCCACGGCGGCACTGGATGCGACGGCTAGCCCGGCGCGTGCCGGAGACCTTTTTTTTCCTATTTCTTTGTTATTTTTCTTTTTTTTCTCTATGTTGATTTGTATATAAATACATATTATATGAATTTGTGATTTGTAGTATATATGAATTTGATGGGGGTATACTCACCCTCTCTACAGTGAGAGGTGACCACACCTGCTCATCCACCTACTCCCTCCAACCAAACAAAAAATTATATCACCAAATCCAACTTCATCCCTACAACCAAACAAAAAACTGGATCGCCATATCCAACAAAATATGGACCGCCATATCCCATCCAACCTTACCGTGAACCAAACACACCCTAAGGGATTTTGGGTGGATGTGACACATCCTAGCTGTCCAGATTCATGGTACTAGGATGTGTCACATCCATCTAAAATCCCTTATATTATGGGATGGAGGGAGTAGTAGATTTGATATAGTACAAACCTTAGCTTCTAGTTCCATCCATATAATTTTATAAATTAAGCAAAGAAAGAAGAGAATTAGGAAACACCAGTCCAATATAAAACTTGTGCAAAAATACCTATTTCAAAAATATTGGCTTACCCCTAGTCCAACTTGCAACTCTGGAAATAAGATGTGGCCCAATATATAATTCACTCTTTATTTAAAGATAGACGAAATAGACTAGTGTAATTGCAAGTTTAATAGTAAGCTATAAGCCAATGTAAGCTTATGTGTAGGAAAAGGAATTTGAAAAATGAAGAGAGTTGGCTTTCATGTAAGAGCTAGCTATTCATATGCATCAAGATAAATACATTAAATGCATAAGTTAGAAATAGAGAGAGGAGGAGAAAAATTGAGGTAACCTCATGTTAATTATATATAGTAGAATTTCTTGTAATGTTTGACCATTCGTTTTATTTGAAAAATTAGTGTAAATGTAAAAATGGATAAGTATACTTAAAGTGCTTTTTGATAATAAAGCAAGTCACAAACAAAATAAATAATAAATTCATATTTTTTTAAATAAGACGAATGATCAAAAGTTACAAACAAAAACTCAAAGCGACAAGTATTTTGGGACGGAGGTAGTATAAGCTACTCCCTCCATTCCAGAATATAAGAAGTTATAGAGTTGGATACGGTTATTAAGGGTGTGTTTGGATGGAGGGATATGGGTGGATAGGACATGGCGGCCCATTTTCTGTGGGTGTTTGGTTGATGGGCAGGGGTGGGATGGGACGGCCTAGGGAGGAATATTCCCTCCAGATGCTGGATGGGGGATCCGGCCGATTGGCCTGAATCCAGCCGCCCGAGCGCCCGGGCGAGCTGGGCGAGCAAGGAGGCGGTCACGTCACCCCGGGCGAGCGAGGAAGGGAGGCGGTCGCCCGGGCGAGCTGGCCGGCGCGGGATACGGGCGCGGCGGCCGGCGCTGGCGCGACAACGGGAAGAGGGACGATGGCGACGGGAGGAGGCGACGAGCTCGGAGACGATGGCGATGACGACGATGCAAACCCGCGACGACGACGACGCAAACCCGACGACGATGACGGTGCGGGCGGCGATAACCGCGTCGGCGGGAGGCGGCGGCCAGTGGGAGGAGGCGGCCGCTGGCGGGAGGAGGCGCGAGCTCGGAGACGCCTGCCGGTGACGACGACGGTGCGGATGGCGAGAGCCACGTTGGCGGGAGGCGGCTCGGCGGGAGGAGGCGGCGGTAGTGAGCCCCAGATCTATTGCTTTTTTCTTTTTTCTTTTTTTTTCTGTGTATTTATAATATGGAGAGGTAGTGGTGTAAAATTGCTAGAGAATTTATAAAATGCATTATGCATTAATTTGATGGGTGTATATTCACCATCTCAAGTGAGAGGGAACCACACCTACAAATCCAACCTACTCCCTCCAACCAAACAGAAAATTAAAATTGGATCACCAAATCCACCTTCATCTCTACAACCAAACAAAAAATGGATCGCCATATCTAACAAAATATGGATCGCCATATCCCATCTAACCTTGGCCGTGAACCAAACACACCCTAAGAAAGTATGTTGAAGTGAGTGGTGGAGGGTTGTGATTAGATGAGTAGTGGAGGTAGGTGGAAAAAGTGAATGGTGAAGGGTTGTGATTGGTTGGAAATAAAATATTGGTGGAGAAGTTGTTATATTTTGGGACAAATCCTGAAGGCTAAAATTGTTATATTTTGAGACGGAGAAAGTATTAGCCTATAAGCTTATAATTGGTTGTATTATTAAACTCGCTCTAACCGTTGTTATCAGAGCTGCCATCAGTACTACTACTATCCCACCAACAGCGCCTTCAGGCTATACCATTCGTTCGTTCGATTCAGCTATCGACCAGCGCCTTTAATGCACCCCCGGCCTCATGCGGCCAGCAGCTAGCTATAGCGATCTCCCCTCTCTATCTCAGCTGATAGTACGCCATGCATTCCCTCGGCCCATGTGCAACAGTGCACCTGTACGTACTCACTCACTCCACCTACCTGTGCAATGCACAACTCCGGTGCCGCTAGCTCCGGCCAGCCGGCCAGTCAAACCAAACCAGAAAGAGAAATCCGAAAAGCCCCGGTTAATTAACCTGCATAGGAAACGTACCCATCAACAGCCGACCGATCCATCCATGCATCCACAGTTCGACAGGAGGCTGCACGCACGCACGCACGCGACACACTCCTCCTCGAGTCCTCGTCGTCGTGCTCGTGCATGGTGATCGATGAATGAAACCGACAACACGGGCGACCGACACCGCGCGCGAGGGAGGGAGGCGACAGACCGACGAGCCGCGTCCGTCCGTAACCGATCCAACAAACAAACCGGCGCACGTCCTAGTACGGCCGCGTACCGCGACGCTAGCTGCACAGTAGCAGCATATCTGCAGTGCTCGGCTCCTCGGCTGGTACGTGGAAGGAGGAGATGCCGGCTATCGATCGCGGTTGCGCGCGTTTGTTGCGTTGCGCGCAGGGGCGCGGTGGGTCGGTGGACGCGACGTCTCCATGGCCGGCGCGTCCATCAATGCCCATCCATCCGGCAGGGCACGGCCTCCAAATTAACCAAAATCACGGAGACACACGGAGAGAGAGAGAGAGAGAGAGAGGCTACAGGCTGGTGAAGTGACGGGTGAGGTGACGAGCTTTTTTATCTTTGCCCCATGGCATCGCGTGGAAAGAATCACCGCTCTCGCTGCTCGCTGCCGCTGCGGCGCTGCTTCTTCGTCCTCTCTCCGCGGCTGTCTGCCATCACGCCCACGAGGTGGATGTCTACCTTCTGGGTCCCTTGTCCCTCGCACCATCCATCCTTTCTCCCCTTCTTTTTTTCCTTAAAAGAAAATCATTAAATCCAAAAACTTCACCCTGGCCGAGTGGCCGTGCTGTACATTGGCTTCGCCATTTGGTTTTTTTTTTATCCAGGAAACGCTACGGATAAGAACGAGTTTCTTAAAATATGAAAACCATCATCGTTAGGGTATGCATTGTTCTTTATAACCACCTCTAGGAGAACGGGCCAGTATATTTTAAGATTTACAAAATCACCACGAACGACTCGCTGAGTATATTATATACCATTGAAAGAATAATTAGTCGTAAATACAAGCATTCAGGTTAAGCCTAGGACTTAAACCCGGATGGGTTGGCTAAACTAGTTAGGGTATTCTCACTTCCCACCATTTTAGAGGTTTTAGTGTAAGTTATAAATAACAATAGGAAATAGCCACTTCCTCGTTATTTATGAGCATGTTTCACAAACAGCTAAATGCCATGTTTCCAGCTAAATCTTCTCCATATATAAGTTTTATAAAATATTCAAATAAATCTGTCTCAAGTTAATAATAGTTAATACTCCACTTAAACTAATCATATGCTAATGGTTCTTTTCATTTTCCGTGTCAAAATAAGCTAAGCTCGTTCAGCTTACTCGAACGAAGCCTTAAGCTTTTAGTTCTAAGTAGGCTTGGGGTCAGCTACTCAGCGATACACGAAATAAGATGAGTCATTAGCATATAAATTAATTATGTATTAATTGCTACAAACTTAAAATTTAATTTATATTTTTTTAAAAAAACTTTCATATATATATTTTTATGAAACATATTGTTTAGCGGTTTCAAAAACGTGTTAACAGAAAATGAAGATGAAGGAGAAACCAAAATTAATAGTACATTCAAACGGATCCTTAGTAGTCACTGTTTCTTCCACAATCTTCATATTTTTCAAACAACTTAAATTTTCACTTAGATTAAAACAATCTATAGTTATAAAATGTAGGAAATAAGCTATAAGCCACAATCTGTAGATGGCTACTCTCAGTCCCGTACTAAGACATTATGCCATTTCTTTTTTTTCAAAAATTAAAAAAGTAGCTAAAAGATTGTCCATGGTACAAAAGGTGGTAGTTGGAGTAATAGATTAGTAAAAGTTGGTATGAGAGGAATAAAATATTATTTCAGGATCACAAAATATTTTAATTATAAGAGTAAAATCATCTACTCCCTCGGTTTCAAAATGTTTGACACCGTTGACTTTTTAGTACGTGTTTGACCATTCGTCTTATTAAAAAATTTAAGTAATTATTTATTCTTTTCATATCATTTGATTCATTGTTAAATATACTTTCATGTACACATATAGTTTTACATATTTCACAATTTTTTTTAATAAGACGAACGGTCAAACATGTGCTAAAAAGTCAACGGTGTCAAACATTTTGAAACGGAGGGAGTATATTATGAGATGGAGAGAGTACTAACCAACTATTTCTCGAAATATCAAGCTCCACCTAAAATAAGGCCTTGGATTTTTTTTTTAGCTAGCTCAATCCAGTTTTGTTTTTTCTTTTTCTTTTTTTTTTTAAGAAAAACGTTATTCTCAAGCCGGGAAGCAAACCCATCGTCAGTTCGTCACCGGATGATTTTAGTATTTTATTAAGTGGGATTTGACAAGTTCTTTTTAAGGGAAATCATGACGTTCACGTTGCATGGGCGCCAAGGTTTCTTTCTTTCTTTTTAGGGGAACAATGACATTTCCACGACGAGTCACAGCATCATAAATTAATCAACTTTGGAATGGAGATAGACTCTCTTGTCTCATGAAAATTCAACCTAAAATACAATATAATATTTTTTATACAGTATATCTGGACATGCTCATATTCAAATTTATTATATTAGGAAACACCATATCTAATCTATACTGTGAACAACCATATCCAATCTTAGATTTGTTTTTTAATGGAATGAAATGGTGTTATAGATTAGTTTTTTATAGGATGAAGAAAGTAGCTCCTTCGTCCTCCTTTGCCATGGATTCTCATTGATCGAGATGTTTTTGCATCAGTCGTGTGGTTAGCTAGAGTTAACCGTTTAGGGTGTGTTTAGTTGGGGAAAAGGAAATTTTTGGGTGTCACATCGAACGTTTGAACGGATGTCGGAAGGCGTTTTCGGACACGAATGAAAAAACTAATTTCAGAACTCGCCTGAAAACAGCGAGACGAATCTTTTGAGCCTAATTAATCCGTCATTAGCATATGTGGGTTATTGTAGCACTTATGGCTAATCATGGCCTAATTAGGCTCAAAAGATTCATCTCGCGATTTACATGCAAACTGTGCAATTACTTTTTCTTTTTATTTATATTTAATGCTATATATATATGTGTCCAAAGATTTGATGTGATGTTTTTTGAAAAAGTTTTTGGAACTAAACAGGGCCTCATTAACCTGTTCTCTGGACAGATTTACCTGCATGTTGTTGCCGACAGAACGGCCGGTGGTTAATTACACGCCGAGAGAAATAGGAAGAGTAGCAGAGGATCGAATCGTCGATTTCAGTTTCTGAAACTTTATACTACTCTGCACCATCGATCCATACTCTCCTGAAGTATACTCCATATCTTTTTAAATTTTGACACTATCAATAAACTACAATATCAAAATAGAGACTATTAGAAAAAAAAACTAATGGAAGTTATTATATATTCTAAAATCTTGAACTTTTTTATATAATGTAAAAGCCATTGTTTTTTGTTGAGTTGCTGTTGTTGCAGTACCTAGGAGTAGCAAAATTCGGTAGCGGTTACGGCTATATATATACAGCCGCAGCTAACTGAGCAAAACACGGACGGCAAATATCCAAATATTAGGCCGTTGAAATTAAACAGTTCAACCTTTTTCCCAGATATAGTGGTTTGTCCAATGTGTCGCTGCTTAGTGATATGGTACGGCTAAAAGTATTTTCGAATTTTAAAAGTTAGTATTGATTAGTAAGTGAAATAAAAAATCCTATCCTTTATGATACATTTATAACCTTGATAAATATGGCACAGATGTTATGGGTGTGTTTAGTCCACGCCAAAATTACAAGTTTGGTTGAAATTGGAACGATGTGATGGAAAAGTTAAAAATTTATGTGTGTATGAAAGTTTTGATGTGATGAAAAAATTGGAAGTTTGAAGAAAAAGTTTAGAACTAAACAAAGCCATGTGACAAACAGTATACTTGAAGATAAATAAAATAATTTTTACAGGACAGTTTAACCCATATACTATGTGGCATGTCTTTTCCATAGGCGGAGAACAGGGGGACGACGGTCAGCGGCCTGGTCCCCTCCAATAATCTTTTCACACATAATAGCCTAACTAATTAGGTAATTAATTTAAGTATTAGTGTATTAGGTCCTCTTCAAAACTCTTTGACACCTCCTATGTGTAAATCATGGCACTCTCGTCATTGATCTCTTCTTGGTTCCTAAAATATTATGGGGTACATCTCGAATTTGTTCAAACATAATGATTGAAAGTTTGGCTCTTATTACATCATCCAACAAGTATAGGCCGTGCTCGGAACACTGGTTGTAGCTGCACCTTGCTACAGGTACGACGACCGATCCAAAAAACAGTTGCAATATATGAAGCCAAGATACCTTTCTTATAATTGGGCTTGTGCACTGCATCTAATGTTTCTGATAAGAGAAAAAGATTATAATTTTTTGAACCTGAAATAAAATAAAATATTGTTTTTACCATGGCACCATTTGAAAGTGCATTTTAATTTTTCCTATAAAGATGGGGGAATCGAAATTGAGATGATCAAACGTGCCAATTGGCACTGTATATCTATATCCTCAAAATGTCAATATTAGCCCTTTTTTGTCATGGGAATAAGTACTTTTAGAGGCACAAATCCAATACAGAAAGTTGATGTTAGAGTCAGTTAATGATTATAATTAGATATTTAGATTATACATTTTCAACACACAGCTTTATAATGGACTTGACGTTTATACGGAAAAGGATGGCCGGGTGCGTGGTTTTATAACAAAACATGCGGAGGGATGATGAGATTAATTATTTAGCTACATTTCATTTCCATATAATAAACTAGTTAACATATTTATGTTAGGAATTCATTTAATTTGTTGAGCGAAGGGTGTCAAGCTAGCACACTCGCGGCTGACAGGCCATAAAAATAAATGAGTCAAAAAAATAATTTAGGAAAAAAATTGACATCTATATTATCCCATGTTTAAAAAGTTATGTTAGAAGTTAGAAATAGGTTGTAATAAAAAACATTTGTATTTTTGCAGCCTGCAGGTCACCGGCATGAACATTCATATAGTTGTTGTAGCAAAGCATGGACAGGTATGGGCTGTGGCTGAAAAGCCAAACCAAACAACCTACCAATGAGAACCAATAAAAGACTTGAGTAAAATTTAGCAGATATTACTAATTGAAATTAAGAGCTTAACCTATTTTTTTTATTAATACACGTATAATTATATTTGTGGTGTTAATAATAATTAGTCTTGTGTCAACCAAAAGATCGGTTTCGTCAACCAAAATTAGGTTTAAAAACCTAAGTTTTGGCTGCGGCCGACAAAAATATCATTGGCTGGATATTTGGGCTGTGGATTTTTAGCTGCAGTCATTGACGTGGCAATTTTTATTGATTGGTGTACTCAAGTTACTAAGAGTGACGAATAAAGCGTGGCAGGTTTTGACTAAAAAAACTACATCAAACCATCAATAAATGATAGTGTCAGGGTTATGGATAAATGATAGTGTCAGGGTTATGGATACTACATACCTAATAGTAGTTGACTAAATCTTGACAGGACCCAGCACTTACTATGTCTTATACGGAAATAAACTTTGGATATATGAGAAGTTCTGCATAAGGAAGGATAACTAGAATTCTATATGGAAACGATGAGAACTACTCGGATTGTATCCATATTGGTTTCCCTAGTTCTACTTAGACAAGGGGATACCTATGGGTATAAATACAAGGCCCCATAGGAGGAGAGGGGGCGCGGACAACATAAACGCCACAAAGCCACGAGCCAACATACGCCAAGACAAGACGCCGGATATCGACTTCAGGGATAAGCACGGCTAGTCCCCTACGGTGTCTCCGGATACTGTCAGGAGAGACGAAAGCGCTATCTCTGATCTCGCCGGGTACGGATTCGAGGAGGAAGACTACCCTGTTGTCGACTACGAGTCAGATCTCCAGACCGCCATGTCGACAACAGTTAGATAGGGTACCCTAAATATTGTATTGGTGTGATTATGGTGAATAAGAGCAATACCGGCTTCGGCTAACAGGATGTAGGGTTATTACCTAACAATTCAGGGGCCCAAACTTGTATAAAAATCCTTGCCTCTGTCTCTTTTACCTCAGTTTCGCGTATATCCTAGTACCAATGATCCCCATACCATGCAAATACCGGAATCACGACATCAAACCTCGACAGATAGTATAGCATAAACTAACACCGACCGAAATTCAACGTTCAACCCCAAATTTTTGATCCCCGCTACATATCAAAGGATGTTTTTAGATCAGGGGTGTAAAGTTTTGGCGTGTCACATCAGATATACAGACACACATTGGAAGTATTAAGCATAGTCTAATAATAAAACAAATTACAAAATCCGCCTGTAAACCGCGAGACGAATTTATTAAGCCTAATTAATCCGTCATTAACAAATGTTTACTGTAGCACTACATTATCAAATCATGGTGCAGCTGGGCTTAATTAAAAGATTCGTCTCGTAATTTACACGTAATCTGTGTAATTAGTTTTTTTTATATTTAATACTCGATGTATGTGTCAAACATACGATGTGACATGGTGTAAAATTTTACCAGAGAATCTAAACAGGTCCAAAGTTGCACTTTGTGGTGTTGACAAAAGGGGTAGTATATATAAAATCCAATTTGTCACGTGTCAACCAAAAGGCCAGGTTTCTCCAGCAGAGGTAGCTATCCCAATACGCACGTACGTACGTACTCGATACTTGTAATACGCAAATACTGAACGTTGTATCACCCACACAAATACTGATACATATACCTATACGTATGCGTCACCGTCGCTGTTGCACCTGCCAATTGCCATAAATGCCCCGGGTCACCACCCGGTCTCTTCTCCCTCCCCCCCTCTCTCTCACTCCGGATCGATCAGCTTAGCTCCACCCAACCCCCAGCCGTGTCGACTAGCTGAGCTGAGCTTTCCCTTGGCCTATATACTCTCTCTCTCTTCTCGCCCCACCCTACTCCTTCTAGTACCTCCGAGCTAAGCCACTCCACCGCCGATTGATCGCGTCACAGCGGCGCAGCCCGGCCGCCGGCGTCGTCCGTCCGATCGGCAGGTGAGGGAGTACTGGCTACTGTTGTCTTCTTCTTCTTCTTCTCCCTCTTCTTCTTCTTCCTGCAGCTGCCTGCTGCTGCTGCAGCGGATTCTGCAGGTCGCGTCGCGTCGTGTCGCCTCTGATGGTGGTGTAGCATCTCTCTCTCTCTCTCTCTCTTGTGGCGCGTGTGTCAGTTCTTGGGCTGCTGTAATTAGCCTCCTGGCAAGAGAGGTGTTCAGAATTCAGATCAGGGCCACCCCGTACTACTAGAGCACTAGCTGCAGCAGCGGTCTCTGGTCTGGACCAGCGAATCCAATCGCCCCACTAGAGATAACCAAACCCTAGTTGCATCTGTATCTCTCCTTGCGTGTTTGGTTGTCCTTAGCTGGTGAAGCAAAGCGCCGGGGCAGCAGCAGAAACAACCAACCGATTCACAGTTAATTTCTTGATCGATTTATTGAGTACGGCTTCCCCAGCCGCCTTCAATTTCGTTTGCTTTATGCTTGGTTTTTTGGTTCCATCGATTGCCGAGAATTCGAGCATGCGATCGCTAGCGGCAATTGAAAGAAGATGTGGCTTTAATTTTTGGTTGAATTCATTTCAGGGGGGGGTTGATTTTGATTAGCCTTTTTGTGTTGACGCATGCAGATCTGAGGAGGGAGAAAGGTTTGCTGCTGCTTGTGCTAGGACGTCATGCAGGGAGGCGGCGGCGGGGATAGCTCCGGCGGCGGCGGCGGCGAGGCGCCGCGGCCGAGCAGGTACGAGTCGCAGAAGCGGCGGGACTGGCACACGTTCGGGCAGTACCTGCGCAACCACCGGCCGCCGCTGGAGCTGTCGCGGTGCAGCGGCGCGCACGTGCTGGAGTTCCTCCGGTACCTGGACCAGTTCGGGAAGACGAAGGTGCACGCCGCGGGGTGCCCCTTCTTCGGCCACCCCTCGCCGCCGGCGCCGTGCCCGTGCCCGCTCCGCCAGGCGTGGGGCAGCCTCGACGCGCTCGTCGGCCGCCTCCGCGCCGCCTTTGAGGAGCACGGCGGCCGCCCCGAGGCCAACCCCTTCGGCGCCCGCGCCGTCCGCCTCTACCTCCGCGAGGTCCGCGACAGCCAGGCCAAGGCCCGCGGCATCGCCTACGAGAAGAAGCGCCGCAAGCGCCCGCCCACCTCCTCGTCTTCGTCTCAGGCCGCCGCCGCCGCCGCCGCCGCCACCTCCCCGGCGAGCCCAGCCGCTAGCCCGACGCCGCCACCGCCACCGCCGACGGAGAGATCAGCCGACGTGCGGCCGATGCCACCGGAGGGCCACTTCTTCATCCCGCACCCACACTTCATGCACGGACACTTCCTCGTACCGGGCGGCGACGCCGACCACCACCACCAGGTCTCCAACGCCGGCAATGGCGCCAACACCAACACCAACACCAACACCAACACCGGCGGCGCCGGCGGCAACGGCGACGAGATGGCGGTGGCGATGGCGGCGGTGGCGGAGGCGCACGCGGCGGGGTGCATGCTGCCGCTGTCCGTGTTTAACTAGCAGTAATATTCAGAGATCAGCAGCATATAGCAAAAATCAAGGTAGGGCTTAATCAAATCCGGAGGAGGGTTTTAATTAATGGATTACTCCAACCTTAGTTCGTTAAAACCGATCGATCGATCGATGGATCGATGCGTCTCATCATGATGGAATGATGGATTCGATTGGATTCGATTCGATCGAGCTATCAACGTAGCGCTACTGTGTATGTACTGTTTGTGTTCTTATCAAACTCTACTCTTTTGGTTACATTTCCTGAGCTGCATGCTCCGGAGTGCCTGCCTGCTACTGTAGGGTTTTTAGTACTTCTGTCATCATGCTTTGGCTTTCTGTATGGTATGCTCATCATCATCATCATCCATAATTAATATAATGCAAGGTTAATTCTATTTCAAGTGTATCTGAACTAACTACGGTTTCTGTTGTCAAGTACTGCTAATATAAAATTTGATATTTACATTTTGGTTTTGCTGTTTTTTTTCTGTCCCTCGAATTTCCTGCTTCCAATTTAAAGTGGCATGAAATATTTGTCCATGGCTTGCATTACCATTTTACTAGTAGGAGTACTAGCTTACAAAGGTTACCGATTTTTCGTTTAAATATTATGACGCTTAATTAATTCCAGATAAGGCCTGAGCTATTTGTTCCCTTTCTAGAGACCATCAATGCAGGCCACTTTATATCGTGTGTGTTCAGACCTTCAAGTTAATGCATGAATGAATATCGATGTCATTAGCCTCTTCCCTTGTCTCTCAATCTTTTTGGCCTCAGAATGATGTATGTAGAGGACATGGTCCAGTATCTGGACATGTAAATTAATGTCAGAAATCAATTAAAGCAGCAACATTTTCTATTTGGGCACAACATAAAACTGTTACCACTTCTTTTCTACCTTCTGTTTCAAGGTAGTTGTTGAAGTTTTTACTGTATTTGTTCTGTCCTTTTTTTTTCTTAAGAATCCGATTTATTGATTTTAACCACACTCCCTCTGTGTCTGTAAACATCCTTCACTTTATATTTTAAAAAGAAGCTAATATTCTCCGGGGACCTTCATCTCCTCGACCAACAGATCAATGACAATGTTTGTGCGGTGAATGTTTTTTCCTTACTTTATTTAATATATATTGTGGTGTATAATATTTTCCTCGAGACTTATATTTGCAAAGAAGAAAAAAATCAGTTATACAACAGAAGATCAGTTTATGTACCAAAGTCTCTTGAACTAACCCATTTAAATCGCAGGAATAAAAGAAAGTATAGAAAAAATACGGGATTCTAACAGGATTGCAAATGCAAAAAAAAAAACAATGCAAATGACTGTTTGATTCGACCGTAAAAAAAACATAGGAAGCAGATAGGATAAATAGAATCATAGTAAATTTTTCAAGAGGTTGAAGCAAATGAGAGGATTGTCCATTCCATATAAATTTTAAAGGATAGGATATGATTCAATCTTTGTTTCGAAGACCTTTATAAGAATTTTTCCTATAGAATTAAAATACTTTAATTCCTATGTTTTTCCTTACAAATCAAAGGGGCCCAAAGCAAGTCATCCGTCCACTCTTCCCGTTGCAATGTTACAATCATTTTACTAGTGATACAAACCGTGTTGATTCATGAGTCTTGCTACTGTTAAAAAAAACTCTCTTTATATTCTTAAATACAAAAAGTGTTGACTTTTTAAATAACGTTGGATCATTCGTCTTATTAAAAAAAACTATCATAAATATAAACAAAATATAAGGTATGGTTAAAATAAAATTAATAATAAAACAAGTCACAACAATAATATTAATTAAATAAGATAGATGGTCAAATGCCCAGTTCAAATCAAAAGTGAACATCGTGAAGATAGAGAGATCTACTACCAGAATTCAAGTGACAGTATAAATGAATCAGTCGTACTCCAGTTCTATTGAATTGGAAAAGAAAAGCGATATAAACATAATTTTACTCCTAGTAAAAATCATTGTAAAATATCTCAACCTTTTTTTCGTCTGTAAACGAGAAGGGACCGGGGACAGACTACAGACACTAGATTGATGAACCTTATGAAGCTTACGCTAGTTACTGTTCGTATTTGACTATTTGTCAGCCTTCCGACCGAACTCGATAAAAGGTAGCTACACTGTAGAAACTTTTTCATGCCTCCTGTAATAAATTCCTGGCTCTACAGTGTGAAATATCAAGCAACAATCAGAAAGTACTGTACATAGTGGCCTTATTAGCTCTTTGTATTGTTATATTTTATAGTAATTGCGAAGCTAATTACTCACAACAAAAATAGCAAAATCTTACAGATTTTTTTAACATCTTTAACTTTAAAAATAACTCAGGTTGTGTTCGGAGCAGCAAGCTATGGCAGCGTTGCAGCCGCAGCAACAGGACTTATAGCAAGCAAATTTCTACTAAAACAATAACAGCATTGCGGCTGTACAACCACCTTCTAACTTAACCGAACAGACCCTCTCTCTTTTTTTTTTTCAAATTTGAACATTTCGACCACACCATGTTGTCATTGTTAGCTCTATCATTCGTTCTTTAGCTTATCAACCGTATTCAAAATTTAAATTTTATAATTTAATTCTTAGAGTATTACTGAAACTTAATTTTTAAAATTTGAAGGTACCGGTACAAAGGAGTAATATCCTTCTGAAAGTTACTCGCGGCACCATTTAAATTTGTACTGGAGGTTAGTATTACTGAAATGAGGCTGATCGACTCATGGTGTGAGAAAATGGCTGTCCATTTCTTTACATGTACTCACTTCCATTCAAAAAAAAACTAAATCTAGAAGGGGATGTGACACTTTTTAGTAGAACGAATCTTGATAAAAGACCGTCCAGATTTATTGTACTAAAAGCAAGTTTAATAGTATAGCCAACTGCTAGCTCCAATTCATATATAGCCAATCTAATAACTCATTCATACAATAGTTACATACTACACTATTAATACCTGGTCCCACCTGTCATACACACTGTGTCTTGGAGTCCGTGCTATAGCTGGCTACAAATCTGTAACCCGCTGCTCTTCTCTCTCCTCATTTATCTTCTTAAAATTTGTTTACAGCTGGCTTATAGCCTGCTATTGTATCTGCTATAAGAGATGTTACATCCTTATTTAGGTAGGTTGAGCTTTTTGTTATAGATAGAGTAGGAGTATGATAGCAACACATTTTTCACGTCGGCTTCAGCTAGGCATTGACCTCCACCACTGCACCTACGATCCGATTATCCGAACAAGTTTTTTTCAGTTTTTTTTCTATCTGATCACGAAATGGACCGTGTTGGCTGGTTGATTGATTGACTGTCCGGGAGTGCAAATGTGCGTGGATTGAAGAGACGGATGAGACGTTTGCTTGCAACCATTTCATCGCAAAACAGGAAAAGCCCCCATGGTCAATGGCTTGGTTGGTGTCTGTGCATGCGTGTGTGTGTTTTCTCTCGAGGTGGGTGATGGAACAGCCATGCGAGTCTGAGCTTTCTTGTGCTTGATGATTAGGGGCACTGGATTGATGATAGAGGGATTGATTCCCAAATCATTTTGATTCCTCTCAAGAGGTCTCTCAAGTGCTAGCTGGAGTAGCATTGATCATTGCACTCATCAATCTCTCTGAATACGCATTTGGATTTGATCACTGGCCATTGCCTTGCATTGCATTATGCATGAGTCCATTGTTTGTCTTGTCCTTGGACAAGTCCATACTGGAAGAACAGTGGCCCTCTGTGTGTGCGTGTGTGTCCATGGGAGGTCAATGTCAATCTGATGGGTAAGATCTCCAGCAATGTACTGGTACAGTGTCGTACAGTTTGTGTAGGTAGAGGCACTAATACTGCAGGACAAAACACATCCGGTTATATGTGTCTCATGCTTAATTATAGTACAAGTGCTTACATGCATAGTACTCCATGTAGCATTCCACTCTAAGGTCCTGTTATTTTCTGATTAAAATACAGGATTTTATCTTAATTTTTGTTATCACGTTTCTTAAACTGTTTAGTAGCATTTCATACGAAAACTTTGTATATAAAAGGTATTTCAAAATATAAGATAAATCAATTTTCTGAATTTGAAATAACTAAAACTCAATTAACCACGTGTTAATGGTTTTCTCTCGTTTTGTTTTGTGTGCCTGCACTTAATCTAAATATATCTTCCATGAACTCAAATGTGAGCTAAATGCAACCAGTACAATGTGTCCATAATTTCTACAGAAATGTAGCATGCATGATACTTAGTATATCTTTTTCCTAGTCGTGTGTTTTAACAATGCTGCCTTTTTAAAGGGGTCGTCTTACACAGATCAGATTGACCTGCTGGAACAGTGACAAAATCGCAGAAGTAAAAAACGACACTTGGAGTACTAGTACAGCATCAGACCGAATAAAGCAGGTTAAAGCTGCCAGAGTTTTGCATTTGAATCATGCAACCTTTTGTTTAAGTGGGTTACTACAACATGGGGTAGTACACCCTCATGCGTAGTACTCCTCCGTCACAAAATATAAACATTTTTAGCATAGTGTTAAGTTAAATATTTTTAATTTTAATTATTAATAAAAATAGAAAAGATCAATCGTGTAAAATTGATGTTACTAGATTTATTATTAAACAAACTATCATAATATACAACTCTTTTTATTTAAAATATTTTATTTATATATATTTTTTTGGGTCAAAATAACATCTCGAAGATTGTATCGAAGTCTAAAAATATTTATATTTTAGGACGGATGAGTACACAGTATATCTATATTCAACAACCATTCTAGGGAATCCCAGCTTAATATTAATGTACAAGCAACATACCCGCACCTGTCTCATGCACACTACGACTAGTATCAATCACTCTCTCTAGAGTTGAGTATTCATATGATCATATCCAAACAAAGGGTATGCATCTCCTTTTCAAACAGTGCTCCTATATATATATGCTCATCAGAGCATTTCTGAAACATGTTGAAAAGGTCTCACCTTGACCTTGGTCATTGCCCATATGCTTAGCAGAGATGCATGCAAATGGAATAGAATAATATGGGCATCCTATTGGGAAGCCTCTTGCACTGTTCAGTCTCTCATTTTTCTCTCTTTGTTGTTATTGCTTGCTAGTAGCTCCAGGCCACAAGGAGAGAAGAAGGACCCTGCAGTTGACTAGGTACATGGCATTTGTGCACACATGCATGCAAAGTGTGGTCCAATTCATGCAGATGGGGGATGGAGCATAGGTACACAGCAATGAGGAGGACAACAAATAGTGGTGTGTGAGGCCATGGGGAGATCAATCAGTCATGGATTCATGCACAGGTAATGAGAATACTATTACAGTGGCCTCTTCCTGGCTTGTTCTCATGCTACCAATAGACTAATATGAATCATTGATCCCTGAGGATCTTACTTCATTTGGATAACTGTAATTAACTCCTTGGTTTTACTAGCAGCCTCTTTTTTCACAAAGATTTCGTTTCTGGTCAAAATTAAGTAATATGATATACTCCACCTAGTAAAAAAATGTTGTTTTGAACTTTCAAGGTTAATATTTACAACTTTAACTAACCTTAATTAACAAAATGTAGCTGCATAAAGGTAATGCTACAAACTTGGATGTGTCATTCTCATATACTACCAAAAACCTTATATTTTAGATTATATTTATGGTCAAAATTAATTTGTGTTGACTACACGCATTCTAAAACGTATTTTTTTATTCACCGAAGAGAGTGTTCTACTCCCTTCATCCTACATATTCGTATTACTAAGATACGCCATATTCCTCCAAAATCTTTTATATTATTGCAAGGAGGGAGTATTAGATAAAAATCTGGTAGGCTAAAAAGAAGTCACCATGTAAGCGAAACAATGAATATGTGCAAATGGTGCATGCATGATCGATGCAGCTTTATTAATTTGCTGCAAAAGAGCAATGTGAGCTAGCAGCTTTTCACTGCATCAGCATGCGGTGCATCTTCTAGAATCCAATTCCAAATGATGATCATGGTGCATGTGTGCCTTTGCGTTGCAACAAGCACACCAAAAGGGCAAAAAAAGAGACATGTGGTAGATCTTGACCATGCTTTATCACCTCCCTTTTTTACTCATTTTATATCCCCTCTTGTCTTCTTCTTCTCCTCCTCCTCCACTGTACACTGGCTGCAGCAGGGGTCCGTTTAATTATTGACATAAATTTGGCATGTCAAGCATGGGGCAGAGTGGCTAATTTGGATTTTTGGTTGGGTTAATGGGTACAAAAGCCATGTCTAAACGGGGCCAGGCCAAGGTACGTTACGCCAATAATCGTTTTTGGCACAAGGTAGGGCACATTATAGTTTGTCGACCCTGTCACGTTCTTTCAAAAACCTACTGTTCGGTTTTGATGAACTTGCACTAGTGTTAGTAGGTAGCTCAACCAAATGGATGATACATCCATGTACATTCACCTCACGTCACACACAAGTAGATGTGTCGGGAGTTCACTGTACTACCACCCCCCAGTTTGTTGAAACCGGAGTATTCACGTGAAATAGCTAGGTCGATCCTTTTTAAGGGTATTTCTATATAGAATAAATTCCTCGTTGTTTCGAAATGCCATCATAAAGCATAATCTTCAAAAAATAAAAAGCACCTCTGAAGTAACTCTTTTTCGTAAAAAAAACAATATTATGTTTCGATGCGCATTGTTCAGCAACTGGTACTGCAGCCAACTACTACACCAAACAATATAGCCGTTGTACTAAGGTTAATGCCGCACAACGATGCATCGAACAGTCGAACATGGCATTTTTTAGAAAATTACTCCATTGTTGCTGGTAATTTTATTTTTATACTAGAGTAGTAGTACTACTTTCCATTTCAAAATAAGTTCATAATTTTTAATCAATTACTTGCACAGGAATTTATAAAAAAAAGAGATAAAGACTTGTATATTAGAAGTAAATAAGTGTGGATAATTTTGTTAAGGTTTACTAAAGTAAAGGGTATATATCTAGACTGTTTTATTGGTATATACACCCTTCGTCTCAGGAAAATTAATTTCTAGGAAGGAACATAAACATACAATTGATCAGAATTGTTTTCATGAGTTGATTTTTTTTAACAGAAAGTATACAATAGATGAATTTTCTTTTAAAAAAGGATGGGAGGTAGCCGTCCTCCTACGAGCCATCACCGGGCCCTGAGGAAAGGGATCCCAGCCGTAGATAGTAAAATTTTGACGTTTTACATGGGATATACGGATACACATTTAAATTATTAAACGTAAAATAATAACAAAACAAATTATATATTCCGAATCCGCATGTAAACTGTGGGATAAATTTATTAAGCCTAATTAATTTTTTATTAGGAAATGTTTAATGTAGCACCACACTGTCAAATCAAGGAGCAATTAGGCTTAAAATATTCGTCTCGTAATTTACATGCAATTTGTGTAATTAGTTATTTTTTTATATTTAATCCTCCATACATATATCTAAATATTTAATATGATAGGGTGAAAAAAATTATTCAGGCATCTAAACATGCTCTCAATCCACTGGCCAAAAATTTAAAAGCATGTCGGATGGATCGACCGCAATCGGTCAATCGATTTAAATTCGGGAAACAAAAGTTTGCTGGATTAAATTTACTCTTTCCAAGCATCAGTACCGATCCTGATCTGACGTCTGAGACAAGCAAGAAATGATATGATAGGACGTGTCCATGGGGCCATGCCTTTAATTAAATTTTCTTTCACACTGCCAATTTCCATCACCGATTTTTAAAATTTTCTCATCGGCGGCTGCGTGTGCATGCAATTACTCCTAAAAAAGTTGGGTTTAATTAAATTTCGTCTACTGTTTGCAAGAAGCGGCGATTCCACTGTTTGCGGGCCGCATCTACAATATCCGGAGCAGTGTCCAGGTTTGTGCACAGTGCACTGGGGGTTAGTACTAGTACACTACAAACCCTCGCAGAAATGGAAACGATCGAATTGATTTTGACAAGAAATAAAGCAACAAGTTTGAAGCAAATTAAAATGCTATATCTACTATCAGTATCAGTGGTAGTAGTACAACTTTCGTGATGGATCGAAAGCGGGATGTCCGTGTGAGCTACAGTGTAATCTCACCCGGAACAGTGTAGTAGTATCAGAATGGTGATGAGAGGGCAAATTCTAGCTCTAACTCTAGCTAACCACACGACTGATGCAAAAACATCTCGATCAATGAGCATCCATGGCAAAGGAGGACGAAGGAGCTACTTTCTTCATTCCATAAAAAAAATCAATCCATAACACCATTTCATTCCAATTAAAAACAAATCTAAGATTGAATATGGTGTTTCACATAATAGTATACAGTAGATATGGTGTTTCCTAATATATATAATAAATCTGAATATGAGCATGTCCAGATATATTGTATAAAAAAATGTCATATTTTATTTTAGGTTGATTTTTTATGAGACGAGAAGTCTATCTCCATTCCAAAGTTGATTAATTTATGATGCCGAGTCTATCTCCATTCCAAAGTTGATTAATTTATGATGCCGTGACTCGTCGTGGAAATGTCATTGTTCCCCTAAAAAGAAAGAAAGAAACCTTGGCGCCAATGCAACGTGAACGTCATGATTTCCCTTAAAAAGAACTTGTCAAATCCCACTTAATAAAATACTAAAATCATCCGGTGACGAACTGACGATATGGCTTTGCATCCCGGCTAGCTCGAGAGTGATTTTTTATTAAAAGAAAAAAACAAAACTGGATTGAGAATGAGAGTGAGGTGAGAAATAATCAAATAAACAAAGCGGTGGCCGTCCCGTCGCCGCGGATACGGTTTGCGATCCACCCACCCACCCACCGGCCGCCACCGGCGTACGGGAGATTTCCCCGGTTTTTCTCTCGAAGACACCCTGCGCGCGCGTCGCCGTCAAACCTGCCGGCTGCGGCTGCTGCTCCGCCGCGCACGCATGAAGCGCGCGCGCGATGGACGACGGTGTTGTCACGTCGTGGGCGCGCGGGAGGGGGGGTGGTGATGTGATGTGAGAGGGCGAGTGGCGGTGCGCCGCGTGTGCGCGAGGTAGGGACGGCGGTGTCGGGTGCCGCCCCGACATGACCCTCTAGAGAAGCGGACGACGACCTCGATCGCCCTCGCGGATTCCCCGTAATACCGCCGTTGCCACCGGAACTACAACTACCCGTCCGCTTCGCTCAGCTAAACCTCTCGTTGATTATCCTATGGAACTTTGTGTAAAAGAACGACAGTAATACTACGTGGTAATTCTGCTTTTAGAGCAAATACTGCATCTGTTACAAAATATAATACTCTCTCTGTTTTTAAATATTCGACGCCGTTGACTTTTTTAAATATGTTAGACCATTCGTCTTATTAAAAAAAGTTAAATACTTATTAATTTTTTTCCTATCATTTGATTCATTGTTGAATATACTTATTTGTATACATATAGTTTTACATATATCATAAAAGTTTTTGAATAAGACGAAAGGTTAAACATGTGATAAAAAGTCAACAGTGTCAAATATTTAGAAACTGAGGGAGTAACTTTTAAACGGATAGAACACATTCATACTATAAATCTAGACATACTCCCTCTATCCCACAAATACTCAAACCCTGGATTCCTAAGGTGGATTTAAGGAGAGATACGAATGACCAAAATACCCCTAATTAATTATAAAGTTATAGTATCGGTGATTGGTAGGTAAGGTATATTGAAGCAATAAAATTTCTAGATTTGCGAACCAATAGTAGGTAAGAGAGTAGAAGTTGGTTTATTTTGAGACGGAGGGAGAATGTGCTAGGATGTGTCTCACCCATTTAAAAATTTTTACTATATTTTATGACAGAATGAGGAGTAGAGTTTATTGTCATCTATTAGGTTGGGTTCGTTCCCCTAGTTGAAAACTAATGCCCTGCGCACGGGAAAACGAAGTAATCCATTAACACGTGATTAATTAAATATTAGCTTTTTGTTTTAAAAAATGAATCAATATGGTTTTTTAAGCAACTTTCGTATAGAAACTTTTTAAAAAAAAACACACTGTTTAGCAGTTTGAAAAGCGTGCGCGTGGAAAACGGGAAATATGGGTTGGGAAGCCTGACCAACGAACGCAGCCTTAGCCTATCTTAAAACAAAACATATAGTAGTATAATATATTAGCTATAAGTTTATCTTCAATCTTTCTTCTCCTATCTCTTTCTCTTACATATGTGTTTCATGTAAAGCACGTGTAGAGCTAGGTATTGTGTGTGAGTCAACAATTTTAATTGTTTCTCTTATTCATGTAAGGAGTAGTAAGTTTACAGTAGCTGACTTGTACTAAGTTTCTCTTTGTTCTTCGAGTAGGTGCAATAACAAACTATAAGTCATCTATAAACACATGTGGATGAGATAAAGAGATGAGAGAGAGAAGAGAAGCGTACTACAAATTTATAAGCTGCAGCACGGACTCCAAGAAGTTGTTTATGTATGATAGGTGGGACCTATTATTAATGATGAAGTATATATGTTTTTCTTCAATGGGACAGGCAGGGAGTTCCTGCAATTCATTATAGAAGAAGAGAGTTCATCTAGTTTATAAGGAAAACCGAACCCAAAAACCTTACAACAGCACGGTAAATTAAAGGAAAACCGGCGAAAACTCTGACGTTGACGTATGATCCTAAGAACAACAGTCCAACAAGGAAAAAAAAAACTTCTAAGACGAAGCCTTCAAGAAGGGTACGCCGACAGAATGACGACATCGTCTGATCCTAACGAATCTAAGGTTTTCACCCGGAGAATCCCCTTGACGTGGCGTTGATCGAGGGCTCCAATAGCAATGCCTTTAAGAAGGTGAACGGTGCCCCAAGGACGTCGCCGTTGCCCGTTGCTAGCACCGGAAGCGGATCGCCTTGGAGCCCTCAACAACCATAGCATCCACAACGAAAGCCACCAAATGTCACCCTGCACACCGAAAGTACCTGCACTATGCACACCACCTGCACAACAACCGGAATCCATGCCACCCCGACCCGATTGAGAACACGCCAGATTTGGAGCCAGATCCAGCCGTCCATCTCAACACCACTGCCGGGCACGCCAGCTGTGGGGCAGGCCACCTGCAGGACACCGGCCACTGCCGCTGCCGGATCCGTGGACTCCGTCGCCGCTACCCTGCTGCTGTCGCCATCCCCGCCACCATCGGCCACAACCCCGCCTGGCGCCGCTCGTCCCGACCATCGTCGTCGTCAGACCTACCGACGTCGCCAGCCGCCGTCGTCGTCCCGCCAAATCCGGCCAAGCGGCGCAGATTTGGCAGTCCTCGTCGCCGCCGCCCAGGCGGGTCCCCCCGCCGCCTGAGGTTTGGAAGCACGAAGCCCCGCCGCTGTCCTTGCAGCCACACGGCTTTACCGACGGCTGCTCGGATGGTGGCGAGGTGGAGGAGGGGAGGTGGGAGAGAGGGGGCGGCCGGGTTGTCGTCTCCTAAGCCACCCCAAGGAGAGCTACGCGAGAGCCCAAGTCCGTTTTTAGATAATATCTGAAGTATATATATTTGCAGTTAACTATATTATATAAATTAGTTATTATATTGACTATTAATGATTTTAACCGAGCAGTTGCGCGCTTGCGACTTGCGAGGAGGGGATAATTGTGGGCAGGCAAGTGTACGTGGCGAGAACTCATATGGGCGCAGCACACACACACGAGGGCTGTCTAGAACTCCTACGTCGCGACGTGCCACGTCCCATCACAGTCCCACCTGTCATGGCACGCCGGTGTCATCGCGCGTTTGGTGGATCTTGAATGCCACCTGGCTGCACGCGAGCTACTAATCCTAAGCTTAGCATTAGTAGGAGTAGCCTCATAGCAGGTACAATAGCAGTTTATTAACCACCTATAAATATATTTTAATGAGATAAACGATAAAAAAGAAGAGCAGTGGGTTACAAATCTGTAGCCAGCTGTAGCACGGACTCTAAGACACAATATGTGTATAATAGGTGGGGTCATATATTAATAGTATAGTAAGCAACTATTATATAAATAGGCTATTATATTAACTATAGATGAATTGGACCTGCCTCCTGCCACCAGCTATATGCCTTCCTTCACCTGCTGGATGCATTCCTGCACAAATATTTGCAGAAGAGGGTAAAAACAGGATCACGTCGCTCACAATTGCTGCTACTAACTCTATGTAGCCACACTTACAACCACCAGGGCCGTGTTTAATTCACCCCTAACTATCTCAAACTTTCAACTTTCTATCACATTATATCACATCAAAAACTTTTCTACACACATAAATTTTTAACTTTTTTTTCTAAACTCCTAACTTTCTCCAAACTTTCAACTCTTTTAATGAACTAAACACATCCTAGGGGTAAAATCGAATGGGTACAGATGGATCATGGCATTTAACATATACTAATCCATTTTTTCCTTTAAAATTTAGAACCGGCACTTTTGTATACTAATCCATATTTTTTATATAGATTTAGAATCGGGTACTGATAATTTCGTAAACATATTATTTTCTTCAAACTGAATTCGAGAATGGATATTTATTTGTATATATAATTCGTATATAGGGAGATAATTAAAGGGTTAAAAGAGACGCATGTTAAGAAAAAAACAGTAGAATATTATAAGTGAGCTCATAAAATAGTTGTTAACTAATCTTTTATCATGATTGGAGGTGAATTTATAATAGACTTTCCTATATATTTTATAATATAGAACATACTAGCGGATACAACTCTTTCTATATATCTTAACCTATTTTTTTTATTCGGGTTTAAACTCGGGTAGTACTGAGTATTATCCTTCCAACGAGCCTTAGATCGAGCAGACGGTAAAAAAAAAATACTAGTCCCTTTTTACCTCTACTTACAACCCATCTCTATAATAATCTTTAAAAGACTAGAGCGATATACTACGTCGAAACTGAATTAGTCATTGTAGAGGTCTAAACACCGTTGAGGCGCTGAAACTAGTAGCACCCCTGAAGATTGAAAAGTACTTACTCCCTTCGTTTCAAAATACGTGTAGTTTTACACCGTTCATATCCAACGTTTGACCGTACGTCTTATTTAAATTTTTTTATAATTTATATTTTTATTGTTACCAGATGATAAAACATGAATAATACTTTATGTGTGACTATTTTTTATAAATTCTTCAAATAAGACGAACGATCAAACGTTGAAGTTAGTATAACACAGAGGATGAGTTATTGATGCATACATTGGCAGTACTTCAGAAAATAATTAGTTATAAATATAAGCGTCCACGTCAAGTCTTACACTTAATCCGAACAGAAATGTTCCACCAGAAGGAAACGTAAATAGGTGAGCTTTGCTCGGTTGGCATTCCCACTAACTACACTACTACAAATGACGAACTACCCTAATTAAATCTTCGCTTCAATTAGCAACAGTGGTTGACTGTAGCTAACGCTGGCTACGGTCACTGCGTGTGGGTCCACGCGCGTACAGTAAAGCTGCAGCATATGGCAGCCTTGCGTCGGTGGCATGTACAGTGTCGCCGTATTCCCTATCCATCGTGAGTCATTTCGTTGATTCACTTCGTCATCAACATTCTCCAGCAGCTAGCAAGGCAATGGATTAATTGCTGCAATTATCGCTTTAATTTGATCCTGTCAGCATTGCCGGTAAAAAAACCCGTATATTTCTTTTGGCTGACTACATTTTGAGGCCTTAATTATTTGAAGTATATATAGGGATTTTGTAGGCTAGTTATGAGTGAGGCCTTGTTTAGTTAGGGAAAAAATTTTAGGTTTGATTATTGTCACATTGGATATACGGATACGCATTTAAAGTATTAAATATAGTCTAATAACAAAACAAATTACATATTCTTGTAGAAAATTGCGAGATAAATTTATTAAGCCTGACTAATCTTTCATTAGTAAATATTTACTGTAACACCATAATATCAAATCATGGTGCAATTAAATTAGGCTTAAAAGATTTGTCTCGCAATTTACACGCAAACTATGTAATTGATTTTTTTCACATTTAATACTATATATATGTATCTAAACATTTGATGTGATGTGTGAAAAGTTTTTGTTTTGGAAACTAAACAAGGCCTGAGTTAATTAAAACCCTATCAAAGAAATCATGCGAACTTACTCCATCAGTAAAAGGAAAATGCTGATAAACCGTGCATGATAGTATTAACAAACCAATATTAATGATCACCAAATAGCCTGGATCCTGTCTCCTAGCTGTTGATCACATCACAATTCTATCTCTATCTCTCCATGTGACGCGTCTCGAAATTAATATTTGTGAACAGTAAAACCGGTAGTACGTCAGCTACTATGCATGACACACTGTTTCTATAAGTTCTAACACGTTCTATAATTCCGTTACACTATTTATATATGCACGAATGCTGGAGCAGTTTTTTGGTAGTAACTTTCGTCATTAAATTAACCATGGACACACACACACACACACACACACACATATATATATATACATATACATACATATATATATACATATACATATATATATATATACATATATATACATATACATATATATATATATATATATACATATATATATATATATACATATATATATATATATATATATATATATATGTCGCCTAATTAAGGTGATTGTTGCAAAGCTTAATCTAGAACTTTGTGTGTCATCTTGTGATCTTGTCATGGAGTGCAATTCGTGTAAGCTAGCAACAGTGTACGTACGACGAATAGGACGGTACACACGAGGAAAAACTGCGAAAAACAAGTTGACATAAAAACCAATCAATTAGGCTGCAGATGTACCTGCAAATAATAAGAGCTGCTTGACGAATTAAAATCTGAAACAGTGTGCAGTGCAAGGACGACGATCGATGCATGCACTGTGTGTCCTGCTGTGTCTGATGGTAATGCACTGATGCACGCACACCCTAATTGTACGTGATTTGTGAGAGTTTAATTGTTCATAACAGCTTGTCATCTATCATATGTTTATTATTATGATCACTCGCGCTGGATGTACTTCTATTGAGGACAAAATATCTCAAAATGAAGTCTAGAGTCAATTTTACACCGGTGGAGAAACCATCTTTCGTCGGTCGGCCGATTTCCACAATAGTCCCGGATGCAATAAAAACCGGGGCTAAAGATGATTTTTAGTCCCGGTTCAAAAGGGTAACGGGCATATTTGATCTTTAATCCCGGTTGGTAACACTAGTCCCGGTTCGAATGCTGTCAGGGCATGTCAGGCCCCCTACCAACCGGGACTAAAGATCGTAACTTTAGTCCCGGTTGGTATTACCAACCGGGGCTAAAGATCCTGGTGATCTTTAGCCCCGGTTGGTGCTACCAACCGGGACTAAAGTCCCACCCCTATATATATGTCTTCTTCCTCCTCCAGCTGCCCGAGCAAGCTTCAAAATTTCTTCAAAAAAGAGGGGAGGTCATGCCAAAATTTCTATTGAACTTATTTTGGTGATTACATACAAATCGGAGGTGCCTAAAAGGTTTGCAACTTCATCCTCCAATGTTTTTTTTTTGTCATACTACATTTGCACCTATGTTTTGCACACTTTTTTTGTCTCCAAAATTTAGTTGTAAGTTGATGAGAGAGAAAATGTGTGTGGGGAAGAAAGAATATATAGAAATTTAGTTCATTTGCTAAACAAGGTTTTATAAAATAGTTGAGAAGGAAAACTCTAGTGAAAGTTAATCTTAAATAATAGAAAACAAACTAAAATGAAAATTAAAAGAAGTAAAACACATTAAAATTAGTTTAAAACTTTACAAATAGTTTTTAAGAATTATTTGGTGTAATATTTTATGATTTTTGTATGAATAAAGATATCTCATAATTATTGTATGACTGTCATTATTGTAAGAATAATTATTTGTGTACGGTTTTTTTTGACTCATGTAGATGGATCGGCAATGGATGTACGCTGACCGGCGGTCTAAAGAGTTTATTGACGGCGTGCACTATTTTTTGAGAGTGGCCGAAGCTAACAGGCAAAGGGGTTTTATTTGTTGTCCATGCAATAAGTGTAAGAATCAGAAGGAGTATTCTGCATCCAGGACTATTCATTTCCACTTGTTTGAGTCGGGGTTCATGCCAAGCTATAATTGTTGGACATCCCACGGAGAGCAAGGTGTTGAAATGGAAGAAGATGAAGTGGAAGACGACAATATTCCGGACTTTGCTCAGTATGTTGGATTTGAAGAAAATCAAACGGGCGAGGAGGAAATAGCTGCTGATGGTAACGACGTTGCGGATGATCTTGGTCAGATGTTGCAGGACGCCAGGGAGGACTGCGAAAGTGAAAAGGAGGCCCATAAATTGGACAAGATTTTGGAGGACCACAGAACTTCGTTGTACCCAGGTTGCGAGCAGGGGCGCAAAAAGTTGGATACCACTTTGGAGTTCTTGCAATGGAAGGCAAAAAATGGGGTTAGTGACAAGGCATTTGGCGATTTATTGAAACTCGTCAAGAACATTCTTCCGGGGGGAAACAAATTGCCCGAGACAACGTACGAGGCTAAGAAGATAGTCTGCCCGTTAGGACTGGAAGTTCATAAGATTCACGCATGTCCGAACGATTGTATCCTATATCGCGGTGAGGAGTATGAGAACCTAGAAGCATGCCCTGTTTGCAAAGCACTACGATACAAGATTAGACGAGACGATCCAGGAGAAGTTGACGGGCAGCTAACAAAGAAGAGAATTCCTGCTAAGGTGATGTGGTATTTCCCTATAATACCACGGCTAAGGCGTTTGTTCAGGAACAAGGGGAATGCTAGAATGTTGCGATGGCACGCTGAAGAGCGTCAATAGGACGGGATGCTGAGACACGCCGCCGATGGTTCGCAGTGGCGAAACATCGACAGAAAATTTAAAGAATTTGGAAAGGACGCACGAAACATACGGTTTGGTTTGAGTACGGATGGCATGAATCCTTTTAGAGAGATGAGCAGCGGCCATAGCACTTGGCCCGTTACGATGTATATCTACAACCTCCCCCCCTGGCTATGCATGAAGAGGAAGTACATAATGATGCCGATTATTATTCAAGGCCCCAAGCAACCTGGTAACGATATCGATGTGTACCTAAGACCACTGGTCGAAAATCTTAAACAATTGTGGAAGAAGGAAGGTGTCCCCGTGTGGGACGAGGACAAACAGGAGGAGTTTAACCTACAAGCGTTGCTGTTCGTAACCATCAACGATTGTCCTGCACTTAGCAACCTATCCGGACAGTCCAACAAGGGGTACAAGGCTTGCACTCACTGTATGGATGAAACAGAAAGTACGTATCTTAAGCACTGTAGGAAGGTTGTATACATGGGTCATCGTCGATTCCTTGCAGCAAACCACCCAGTACGGAAGAAAGGCAAGCACTTCGAACATAAGGCCGACCACCGTACGAAGCCTAAACATCGCAGCGGGAAAACAGTGTTTGCTATGGTTAAAGATCTTAAAGTAGTGTTCAGAAAGGGGCCTGGAAGCCAGCCTATAGAGAGTGAAGATGGTCACGCGGTGATGTGGAAAAAGAACTCTATATTTTGGGAGTTACCATATTGGGAATTCTCGGACGTACGCCACGCAATCGACGTGATGCACCTCACTAAGAACCTTTGCGTAAACCTTCTTGGCTTCCTAGGTGTATACGGAAAGTCGAAAGATACACTGGAAGCACGTAATGATCTGAAGCATATGGAACAACGCGGCGACCTTCACTCGAAACCAAAGGAGAAAGGAAGCCATTACTTGAGTCCAGCCAGCTACACTCTTAGCAAGGCAGAGAAGGAAAGTATGTTTGAATGCTTGGAGAGCATAAAGGTACCATCTGGATACTCCACGAATATCAAGCGAATAATAAGCACGAAGGAGAAGAAGTTCACAAACCTAAAGTCTCATGACTGTCACGTGTTGATGACACAACTGCTACCAGTTGTAATAAGGGGTATCCTTCCAGACAATGTCCGGGCAACAATAACAAAGCTATGTGCATTCATGAACGCAATTTCGCAGAAGGTCATCGATC
Organism: Oryza glaberrima; assembly: GCF_000147395.1. Taxonomy (NCBI): domain Eukaryota; kingdom Viridiplantae; phylum Streptophyta; class Magnoliopsida; order Poales; family Poaceae; genus Oryza; species Oryza glaberrima. The sequence continues at coordinate 26,442,735 of NC_068331.1, read as the reverse complement.
CGGATAGATTAGAAGCCCTTCAGAATGAAGTGGTGCAATGTCTCGTCAGTTTTGAGTTGATATTTCCACCTTCATTTTTCAATATAATGACGCATCTGCTTTGTCACCTTGTGAAAGAGATTCGTATTCTCGGGCCTGTGTACCTACACAACATGTTTCCTTTCGAGAGGTACATGGGCGTTCTGAAGAAGTATGTTCGTAACCGTGCTCATCCAGAGGCAAGCATCGCCAAGGGTTATGGAACAGAGGAGGTCATCGAATTTTGCGTAGAATTTATCGAAGACCTTCGCCCAATCGGGGTACCTGAATAACGCCATGAACGGAGACTACGGGGAAAGGGAACTCTCGGAAGGAAAGCAATTTTTTCCGTAAAGCCCATTTCACTGTTCTGCAACACTCTTCATTGGTAGCTCCTTACATCGAGGAGCACTTGGCTCTAGTTCGCGCCAGGAACATCGGTAAGTCCGATGCATGGATTACACGGCATCACATTGATACTTTCCCCACATGGCTACGACAACATCTCATGGGTAACGAGTCGATCAACCAACAACTTGCCTTCCTGGCGAGGGGACCGTCTGGGTCGATCGCGACATTCCAGGGATATGAGATCAATGGGTACACATTCTACACGAGAGCCCAAGACATGAAGAGCACGAACCAAAACAGCGTTGTTCGTGTCGATGCCATGGGACACGATTGTACAACTGCCACGTATTACGGTGCCATCGAGGATATATGGGAACTTGACTATGGTCCTCTCAAGGTTCCTCTGTTCCGGTGCCAATGGGTTAGGTTGACTGGTGGAGGCGTAATGATTGATGACAGTGGTATGACAACTGTTGACCTTAACAAGGTTGGATACTCGGACGAACCTTTTGTCCTTGCCAATGATGTAACGCAAGTCTTTTTCGTGAAGGACATGTCTAGCAAAGGAAAGAAGGGCGGAGAGCCTGATGAGCCTAAGCGTCAAGTGGTTCTCCCAGGCAAAAGAAAAATCGTCGGAGTTGAGGACAAGACTGACGGGGATTACGATCAGTTGGATGGGCAACCCCCTTTCACGGTGACGATTGACCCTAGCATCCTCCTATCAAATGAAGACACCCCTTACTCATGCAGCGATCACAAGGAGGGAACAATAGTGAGGAGAAAGTACGTGCGGTCAACCGTCACCGCCGATGTAATGCCGTAATTATTGTGTACACGATGTAAACTATTTTGGATGTATTGATTATCCATATAAATCAATTGATGTATGGCATAATTTACTATCATTCATATGCTACATTTAATTGAATATCATTCATATGCTAATTATAATTGACTAGAGAATTTTTAAAAGTATTAAATCATTCATGTGGCATTTACAGATGTTAATTAGAGTTTTTCACAATTTAATTTACTATCTTTCATATGCTACTTATATATGACTATTCGAATTTTTAAAAGGTTTAAATCATGCATGTGGCATACATATGTTAATTAGAGTTTTTAACATTTAATTTAATATAATTCCTATGCTAAGTATGTATGATGATTACAATTTTTATTAATTTTAAATCATGCAGTATGTACATACAAATCTTAATTAGAGTTTTTACCAATTTAATAATATCATTCATATGCTAAGTATATATGATTATTGGAATTTTTATTAATTTTAAGTCATATATTTGCTTATTACGATTTATCCACTTAATTTATTACAGACAAAAATAATTTTTCGAAGTAATTGTCATTAATCTTTGTACTTTAAATAATGTTAATGCATTAACTTCTATTTTAGAAACACATATGTAAGCGAAAATAATATGCATTGCTATAATCTTTAGTCCCGGTTCTTAACCCTAACCGGGTTTAAAAAGAATTTGGAAATAGCGGGAAAATATCTTTAGTCCCGGTTGATGAGAACAACCGGGAGTAAAGATATCTTTACTCCCGGTTGTTGAGAACAACCGGGAGTAAAGATCTTTTCTTTAGTACTCCCTGTTGTTCTCAACAACCGGGAGTAAAGATATCTTTACTCCCGGTTGTTCTCGTCAACTGGGACTAAAGATCGAGGGCTATATATATTCCCGATGCGCGCCCTCGTCTTCTCCACCAACACTTAACGTTTTCGGCCGATCGATCTCTCTCGGCCTCTCTCCTTCGCCGCCACTGCCTAGGGCAAATCCCGCGCCGACGCCGCTGTATCTCGCCGTCGTCTCGAGCTCGTCGTCCTCGCCGCCGCCTCCGCCTCCTCCGCCGCCGCCGCATCTCTGGGGTGAGAGCCGCCGCCGCCTCTCCCTTCATCGCGATCTCCGATCTCGATCTCTCTCTCCGCTCGCGCCGCCCGCCACGAGAAGCCGCGCCACAACGACGCTGCGCCACGCCGACGCCGCGCCACGCAGCCGCCGCCATGCCACACCGCCGCCTTCGCCGCCGCGCAACGCCGCCGCCGCATGCAACGCCATGCCGCCGCCGCCGTCGCCACGCCGCCGCGCCAAGCGCCGGCCCAATGCCGCCACACCGCCGTTAACGAACACGTGAACGAGAACGAACACGTCAACGTACGTTGCCGCGAGAACGTGAACGAAAACGAGAACGATCGAACGAATTAACGTGAACGAGAACGACAACGAACGTGAACGAGAACGAACGTGAACGAGAACGAGCGAACGAACGTGAACGTGAAATGCAATATATATATGTTACTTCGCATTTATCCTAATACATATTTTTTGTATCTTGCAGAAAAGACGTGTTGTCGGAGTCGTCCCTCAAGCCGGAGTGGAAGAGCTAGCCCTAGAAGGAATTCGTGCAGGCAAGTGACGTAATAATATAAATGATTGTTATATTTATAATGCAATTAAGAATATTAGACTTGTAATTAGACTTTGCATATAAGATTGTGTAGTGTTCTAATATTATTTGAGTTTTAATATAAGATTATTTTATTGCAAATTAGACTTAGTATGTAATTATTGACTACGAAATTGGTGCGACTCCTAGCAATTGACTATTGTAGTCTTAATTAGACTTAGCATATACGCACGAAACACTTAGCATACATGACTATTTTAGTCTTAGCATGTAATATTATTTGAGTTTTAATATAAGATTATTTTATTTGTAATTAGACTTAGTATATAATTATTTACTACGGAATTGGTGCGACTCCTAGCAATTGACAATTTTAGTCTTAATTAGACTTAGCATATACGACAGTTACACTTAGCATACATGACTCTTTCAGTCTTAGCATGTAATATTATTTGAGTTTTAATATAAGATTACTTTATTTGTAATTAGAATTAGCTAGTATGTAATTATTGACTACGGAATTGGTGCGACTCCTAGCAATTGACTATTGTAGTCTTAATTAGACTTAGCATATACGCACGAAACACTTAGCATATACATGACTATTTTAGTCTTAGCATGTAATATTATTTGAGTTTTAATATAATATTATTTTATTTGTAATTAGACTTAGTATATAATTATTTACTAGCTAGGGTTGTATAATATACGTCACCTAGACTTAGCTTATATCACGATTTGTAATTAGACTTAGCACGTAAGGTTGTGTAGGGTTCTAATGTACGATATTTACACTTAGCATACATGACTTAGATTGTTAAAACATAAACGTCTCGTGACTTAGCAGATGTTTCTTGTATCAACAGATGGCTGACCGCGATGAGGAACAGATATTGTACGATACAATCGCGGAGGGAAGCAGCCAGTACTGGAATGAAGAAGAGGGGAACGAGGATCCAAACCAGTACTTGAACGAGAAAGGGAATGTGGAGAGGGATGCGGAGGGGAACCAGCAGGGGCACGTGGAAAGGGATGTGGAGGGGAACCAGGAGGAGGAGGCTAGTGGTAGTGAACCCTCCGTTGGACAGAAGAGGGCACGCGGGCAACGAGGTGCAGCGAAGAAGCTTGAGGGTCGGTACATCATAACGGAAGTGGAAGAAGATGGACGTCCTAGTGCCCCGGCCGAAGCCGCCAAGAACTATGTTCGTCACAGCGGTTGGGTTGTGCGGGATAACGTGCCTGTCAGTACGGTGTACTGGCGAAGAACAAGGGCACGCGGAGATCATGAGAGCTTTGTCCCAGATTCGGAGAAAGAGATGCTGTGGACCACAATGCTCGAGACATTCACCCTTCACCCTTCCCGCGGGTACAGAGGACAAAGTGAAAAGGTGGACTCTGAAGAAAATGGCAGAACAGTTTCAGAGCTTCAAGGGAGAGCTGTACAAGAAATATATCCTGAAGGGGCAGACACCGAACTTCGACACATTCCCAAAGCTAAGGGATCACTGGGACGAGTTCGTTGCATATAAGACAGGTGAACAAGGGCAGGCGATGATGGAAAGAAACAAAGAAAATGTCGCCAAGAAGAAGTACCATCACCACTTGGGGTCAGGAGGCTATAGTGTCGCGATGCCGAAGTGGGAGGAGATGGAGGCTAGCTTGATTGAGAGGGGTATCGAACCGGCAACCGCCAATTGACCGGAACGATCGAAGTTCTGGTACTATGCTCACGGTGGAACGCTCAACCCAGCTGATGGCTCACTGGTCTTCGGCGATCAGATACGAGAGGCTGCGCGACGACTAACAGATGCACGTTCCGACCAGACAGAGATAGGGATGAGCTGACACTCGCCCTGCAGACTCCAGAGCATCCAGGACGAACACGAGGGAAAGGGGTGATTCCTTGGAAGATTGGTTTCAAGGAGGATATCCACACGTACAGGAGTCGAATGAGGAATAAGAGATACCGAGGCGAAGATTGCAGATCTAGAGTTCCGGGTATCGAGCTACGAACTCAGCATGCAAGAGGAGGTGGCAAGGAAGGTTGATGAACACATGGCTGCACATCGGTCCCATGATCCCCAGCCGACCATTCCTCCTGCAATGGTGAGCCCGTCAGGAAACCGTAGCAACTGCGCCTCAACGGGGCAGGTAGGATCACAGAGCATGGACGCCATGCAAACACAGGACGAATCGACCTGTCCCGTTGATGACATCACTCAGCGGACACCATGTAAGCTGCATATTCCTTACAAGAACTTATCAATAAAGGTAAGCTCGTAGTTTATATAATTTAGATTTAGCCATTCCGCTAGTTGCTGCTTATATATGTTGATTACTAACAAATAATCCCTCACAACATGAAGGTGGCGTCGGGCATGGCCATCCCAACGGACCCTTCAGGTACTTACCACTGTAGGCCGATTCCAGCAGGATACTTGAAGGTCGAAGTTGAGTTGGTCGAAGGCGCGTACGAGAACCTCGAGCTGGATTACCCTGGAGGAGATGGTGAGACGCATCTACGAGACACAAGCCATGCCATTATTCTATGGCGCAGGCGGTACATCATCCTCCCTAGGCGACAAGCGGCGTCTCGTGCACCATCTCCTCCGGCTCCGCCATCTCCTCCTCAGGATCCTGCACCGTCTCCTCCTCATGATCCGCCAGCACCGTCTCCACCTCAGGCTCCAGCATCGACTCCTCCTCAGGATCCTGCACCGACTCCTACTCGGGCTCCTACACCTACTCCTCCGCAAGTTCCTCTTCCGGCACCTTCAAAGTCAAGGGCCCCCCCAGCTCCACCGCCTGCCCACACAAGGGCAACGAAGAAGGCGAAAGTTGACGCCGCCAAGAACAAGGACCCGGGGTACGATTGCACGCAAGATGAGCTTGACGCTTACGTTGCATCAGAAGTCAAGAGACAATTCAAGCCTCGAAGTCCAGAAAAGAAGATTCCTATAGACCCCAGTGTCAGGAACTTCTTCAGGGGTATGTCTGCATCTGTCAAGGAGGCCATCAAGCTATCGGACTATGAGCGAACGCTGAAGAAAGCATCTTCTGGAAAGTCCAAACCAGTCCCTCACCTTGGAGAGCAACCAAACCAGGAGATCGAGCCGTTGGTGACCGGTAAAGAAATGACGATAGAACAATTTATTACTGACACCGGTCTAACTACGGATCAATTGCTAGGAGGCGCACCAATCGAAAAGGCGGAAGTGAAATACATGTACGAACTCGATAAACCGCTTGTCAAGCCTGAGCTGCTGCAGTCCCTACCCACACAAATGTACAAGTTCCATCAGCTGTACATGGAGATGAGCGGCACCGGTAGAGAGATGACCGGGGCGAGGATCAGGGACACGGACTTCTTGCAAGGAGATGACATTCTCTGGATCAATTTCAGGGGAATCTACGAACTATACCAGCTGGACGCCCTCGACGTCTCTATTATGAGTTGCTGGATTTTGTAAGTATATCGTTCAGTTAGATTTCTTACTATATGTCTCCTTTAATTAATTAGGTCCTTGTATATAAGTAGACTATAGAAAATAATATACTCCCTTTTATCGTTGTAGAATGGAGATTCAAAGGGCCCGACGGCGGAGGGTTTTCGATACTAGTTTCATCGACCCTCGGAGAGTAAACGTCGCAATGCTCGACCAATATCCACAAGAAACAGAGGACAATCTCGTCCATCTCCTGAAGGCGCAGCATTACAAGACGTTCGTACTGTTGCCGTACAACACAGAGTTAGTTTAATTTTACTGTCTTCCTACATACCAAATTTCATTCCCGTACGAACTTGCTAAGTGTTTCATATGTAATGCATCCCACGCACATTGCAGATTCCACTGGGTGCTTTTACTCTTTGACCTGTCGGCCTGCACCGTCAACGTATATGACTCAATGGATAAAAAAGAGTCTACGTTTGACAAGGTTTTCGAACTTATAGACAGGTACCGTCATAAGTTCGTCTGTTAATTAAGAAAATCTTGTTATGTTAATTGCTACTACGAATCATAGCTTTAAACTTCATGTAGGGCTTGGTATCGGTTCCGTCATTTGGTCCGCGGCAAATGGAGAGAAAGACTTAGGCGGAAGTTCAAATTTCCTGTGAGTACACATGCTCTACATTTATATTTCTCCGATTCAAATACATACAAGTGTATATTAATTAGATCTCTCGTTGTTTGTCATTTATTTGTAGTGCGCAAAGCAAAAGCAGGGAACTAACTTGTGTGGCTATTACGTGTGCGAGTATTACCACTGCCTTGCAGACCAAATCATCACCACAAGAGAGCTCGATGTACGTACAAAAAAATTCAAAATTTCATTACATAACGATTTCTTGTTTAATTACTAATCAATTCCATACATTCATATAGTTTATTCGCATGAGGGATAACCTGACCACACACAAGGAATTTATCGCGGCGGTTCAAGAACAACTCATGGGATTCATCAACGAAGAAATCCTTGATCCCAAGGGTGAATTCTACTACGACGGAAACACAATTCACCGGTCCTTAGCTTCTGAGCTAGCAGCGAGTACTACTACTACGTCGAAATCGTAGCTAGCTAGGACATATAATGGATTGTAATTAATACATGACTACATATGTTTCTATATGCATGTGTACACATTTTCTATAATGTAAATATATTTTGGTCATATATATATATATATATATATATGTATATGTACACACACACACACACACACACACACACACACACACACACACACACACACACATATATATATATATATATATATATATATATATATATATACATATGCATTTGCATAACATATATATGTATGCATATATATGTATTGAATCATATATATGCATGGTTTATATATATATATAAACCATGCAGCAACAGGGCCATGAAAAAAAAAAGGTCAGCTCGATCTTTAGTAAGATGGCTCAGCCGGCCACGTGGCTGAGGCATCTTTTGTCCCGTTTGGTGTTACCAACCGAGACTAAAGATCGATCTTTAGTCCTGGTTATTTCACCCGGGACTAAAGATAGCGATCTTTAGTCCCGGATTGGTACTCCCGGTTTGGAAACCGGGACTAAAGGGGGGTTACAAACCGGGACTACAAAGGGTTTCTCCACCAGTGTTATTACGTAGGAGTAGTGATTTAATTGGTCACGATAACAACATATATCAAATACTCCTCCGTTTCACAATGTAAGAATTTCTAGTATTATCCCCAGTCAATTAGATATTAATGAATCTAAACATATGTATGTGTTTAAATTCATTAACATATATATATATATATATATATATATATATATATATATATATATATATATATATATATATATATATATATATATATATATATATATATATATATATATATATATATATATACATACATACATATATACATACATATATACATATACATACATATATACATATATACATATACATATATATATATATATATGGGCAATGCTAGAAAGTCTCACATTGTGAAACGGATGGAGTATGACCGTAGCATTAGCACGGATATAACACTAAGTTAGTACTATAAGTTAATTATTATGAAGTATAATTAGTTTTGTTCAGTTTTCAGAATTAATACTCTTAGAATCATCTCTCTTTAATAATCTGATTAATTTCCTTGAAATTCGTACCAAAATAAATTTGGAGAGTAAATTTGGCAGAGCCGCAAGTACTTTGGCCAGATTATCAGAGAATTACGTATTTAAGTTAGTGTATCACAAATATTATATTTAGCACTATTTATCACTGGACTACATATTTATGATAGAGTATCACAAAACTATAGATTTATTAACAAAATTATGACTAAACTATAGACTTAGCATCATTTTATAAAATAGTAGTGCAAGGGATTTAAAATATTATAAGCTGCCGCTTTACGATATCATTAATATTGAATCTGTAGTTTTATGTTACTTAGCACTCAGTCCTTTTGTCCAAGTTGAGTACTACTAAATTTGCAGTTTTGTTATACAACACTTCAAATATGTGATTTTATAACAGTTTAGTTAAAAATCTATTCACTTTGATAAAAAAAACCTTACCAAATTTTGGCAGGATTTTCTTATATAGTTACCAAAATTTAGTAACAAACTAAATGTAGCCACTTTTTTTTGGTAACTTTACTAAATTTTGGTAAGGTTGAAAATGACATCAAAGTGAACAGACCCAAAGTATGCGTAGTTATTTCAAATTTCCTCAACTTGGAATTAATGAAGAAGGGTCATTAAATATTGGTCGAGAGCTAGCTGTTGAGCCGATGAGAGAGATCCAGAGCCGCATTTTGATCTTGTCGTTCTTTTGGGTGAGAGGCACACCTGTGGCCCTGAAGTTTCTCTGATCTGCACTTTGAATGCAAGTGCATGCAAGTGTTCTTTCAATTTGCAGCGGTCCAAGTCGCTGGATTGAAGAAGGTGAGAAATCCGGAAGGTTGCAGGGATTGGGATCGGCGATCGGGACACGGGAAAACGACGACGCGGCTGCGCAAGTGACAGCACGGCATGCAGCCGGTTGATGCAGACACGGATCAGCTGCTGCCTCCAACGATAGATTGTGAAGTCTTCTCTCCCGTTCAGTTAAGAGTTTCTATGTCTAACGTTTTACAGTTTATTTTATTTTATTTTTTTATAATTAATATTTTTATTATATTATTAATGATAAAATATAAATAGTACTTGATACATGACTTACTACTTTTTAGATTTTTTTATAAATTTTTAAGTAGGACGAACAGTTAAATATTTGACACGAAAATGAGATGGAGTACTGAGTACTTTCTCCTCCTCCAGCACGAGTGTGTGACAGCTGCTGCTGACAGTAACAGAGCCACAGTAACCTGTACCTTTCGGCAGATTTTCTCTCTTCCCATCTGCCCTGCCCGTTTGGGTGTAGTAGTAGCAGCTAGATCATCGTGTCGGTTCATTTGGTCCGTTGGATTAATCAAACCAATCAACGGATCAAATTAGGATTTCACCGATCTATCCTGCACCAATGATTGGTGCCACCGATGGCAAATGACAGCCACTGGTTTCAGTCTTCAGTTCGCCCAAATTGCACCAGCAAATCCGAATATCTCGACACGACTTATATGGAATAGATTCATGCCAGCCCATTCTTATTAGGTACTACACCTACAGTACTCACTTAACCTGAGATTGTACCCATCTTTTCTGCATGCATTTTGCTGGCTGGCTACCACCCAATGTGTGTCAAGCCTATACTGTCATCGGTGTGACAAGTGACAGCAGCCAGCCACAAGATCCTGCCTCCGTAGTGGACGGAGAAGGGTTGGTTTGGTTTGTAGCCTAAATAAGCTTTACTAAATTTTGTCAATGCTAAATTTTGGTAAGTTTTGATATGACTAATTTTGGTAACGCAAAGTTATGTTTGGATTGAAGCCAAAATAGCCTAAGTTCACTATTGAAATGGTCTATTTTTTTAGGCATGCCAAATTTTAACTTCAAATCAAATAGACACTAAACATTATTAAAATTGTCAAATATTTTTAAGCTTAATTTAGATCTCAAACCAAACCAGACCGAAAATCGCAGTAGAAAAGCAAACCAAAAATTAAAAAGTACTAGTATAGAGAGTGGTCATGTCTCGAATCATGGATGCAAGATTGCAGGGGCTAATCGCCAGCTTAAACAAATCAAGAAACCTACTGGTCGTCAGTCGTTACACGTCGGTCCTGTCGTCGCCAGCTGCGGCTTTAAAACGAATCTGACGGTCGCTTTGGACCGGACGACGACGACGCATGCAGCTTGCCGCTGCCGTCGCTGCTCGCTGATGGGACGGCGGCGGCCGCCGCCCTAGGCGGTGGCGGTGGTGGTACTACTAAATTGGAAATAAAGGATCCATGATTTTTTTAAATAAATTAAGATGCAGTAAATATTTTACTGTGATTTTTCGTTATCACACTTCTTAAACTACTAAATGGTATTTTATATGAAAACTTTATATAGAGAAGTTACTTTTAAACTAGTATGAGGTAAATCTATTTTTAAATTTGTAATAACTAAAACTCAACTAATCATGTGCTAATGGTTTTCAGGGTTTCCACGTCCTAACTTTATTTTATCTTGAATACTTTCTTCATCTAAAAATAAATTTACTTTTCATATATCTTACACATACGAATAATATCAAACCAAAAAAGTCATCCTTATTTTATCAAATTCGAATACAGCTATTTTTATTTCATCTTTTTTAATGTATTTATTCTTTATTTTTACAAACTCCAATACAATAATTAATTTAAAATAAATTTGAAACAAACAGAAAGAGTTAAAAATTAAAGTTAGTATCTTGAAAGGAGTAGAAACAAACACCAAAAAGCTCGTACTAGTAGAATCTCTTGCGTCTGATTCGTCGAGATGTTGCTGCACTGTTGGGGTTGGGAGACGATGGCGTGTGAACTGTGAAGAGGGTGATCATCTCCTGTTTCCTCGTTCTGCTGCACACATTGAGACAGACAAAAGGTTACTGTGCCAGTATCTGTGGTGATCGAGTTGCTTTGAATTTTGGTGCTACAAGTAACGAGGCCTGGTGTTGGGTACTCCTTCGTTTCTTGGTTCTTTTTTTTTTTCAGAACACGCCGTTTCACTGTACTATTGTACCCTCGCAATATTATCATATGTTTGCACTGTACATGTATGTTTACTAGGAGCACTCCTATATTAAGCAACTGTACGTACCTTACATTGCTTTGATATGGTTGTCACGTACTATGGTCTTCACTATATTAAGTAACTGTGTGTACCTCGCAAAATGTTTTCATATGGTTTGTCACTTCGGATCGTATCACGCGTATCGAGTAGTAGTAGGACTTTGTAGGAGTAGATTACACTGTAGACAACCCAAATATGCTACTAGTAATACTATAGTAATATCCTAGTAGTATAGTACTATACGTACGTATTGTCATATTGCATGTGCAAAAGAGTATGAAACTGAGGCCTACAAGACAAATCGAATCTAAGCCCACCCAGAGAAACATCAACTGGGCCACATTCAGGCTATAGGTGTATTCTCCGATGGGCCATATATCCAGCCCAATAAGATGATATCGTATCTCCGTTTGCTCTAGCTTTGCAGGTTCGAACGCTCGTGCTCACCCGGGGAACTTTTATCCCCTCTTCTCCCGGAACTTCAGTTGGTCCCCGTTAAGTATAAGGGTACACACGGGTGCGCATTCTGTAGGATTGCATGTTCCCGTATACTGGCCTGGTATCTCCTACTCCCTCTACAAAAGTTACACATATTACACATTTAAGTTTTTCCAAATAAATTGTTACTATTTGTAGTCTTTATGCATTGAAAACTTAAATGAAGAGATAAATTAAATGTTTTATTAGAACCGAAGGAGTCATCTAAATGTTTATTGGTTGCATGCTTGTATTCACTCCTTGATTTTATAACATCCAAGGTGATTTAATTTCTCTTTGGTCTTGGTGTCAAAAGTAAAAGACAGATATATCATTTCTAATTTATACTGCAAACTAATTAAGTGAAAGATCAGATAAATCTACAACGTTAGATTGTTTATACTTCTAGTATATACTTGCAGTATAATGTACTGTAAAAATCCTCAAAGTAATATGTGCAACTTTTGTGGATGGAGGGAGTATTTCAATCCTAGCGTGTGTTAGGGACACGCACGCATGCGTGTGCTGTGGTGTGTGTTCTTGTGCTTCTTGAATTGTATCCTCTCAAAAAATAATTTAAAAAAAAATGTGTAACTCCTATTCATCATCAATGAAGGCATCAATTAATCCAGCATTTGGTTTGAATGAACGAAAGAACATGAGAATTAGTAATTAATTAAGCTGAAACCTAACACGTTAATCTTTCAGTAACCGTGCGGCGTTTTGCATTCGTCCTCAGTATAAATCCCATCGATTTTGCAGCAGCAGCAGCAAGCAGAGAAATCACAACTCGATCGTAAACACACACGAGCCGACCGGCCTCTTCGATTCGTTCAAAGCTAACAACGAGTACTCCGATGGCCGGCGCCGCCGGGAACGCCACCGCCGCGGTGATCATCGTCCTCGCCGTGGCGGCCGCGCTGGTCGCGTCGTCGCTGGCGCCGGCGGCGGACGCGTTCCGCACGTATTTCCCGGAGGACGAGCAGCTTCTCCGTAACAAGGGTAGCGGAGCCACGGTGGTGGTGATGACGGCGCCGGTACTGTCAGGGAGCCCGGTCGTCACACCGGCCGGCGCGCCCAGCGGCGCCGAGCTCATCGCGTTCGCGGGGCGCGACGACGTCGACGCCGAAGATGGCGCCGGCGACGGCGACGACGTCTCGCCCGGCCCCGCGCCGTCGTCGGCCGGCGTGATCAGCTTGGACTCGGAGCGCGCGGCGGCGGACGACGTGCTACTACCCTGAATATTTCATATTTGTTCACGCGCGAAATGACACATTTGAAATGAAACGTACGGAGTGCTGGGCTTGATGTAATAAAAAGACGAGTATTTGTGATTTTGTCATGCATCCTGGCTAAACAAACTGATGTGATCGTTTTAATACTCTGCAAATTTGGCCCTTATGTCCGGAAAGAGACCCTCTTACTACAGTTGAGTCACTGACATATGGGCCATAGCAAAGTGGGACCCACATGTCAGTGACTTTATTAACTGCATCTGTAGTTGTAAGTTAGAGGATTTGTTTCCCTTACGTTTAGATGTTGTTTCTTCATCATTTGGCATGTTTAGGGCATGTACAATGGTGTCTAATAACGGGCTTTTTTTGTTGTCATGCAAGTAATTTTGGTGACATAGAAGAAAGAGAGGGAAGGGCTCTCTTCGTTGTCATGCAAGTAAATTTGGTGACGTGGAAGAAAGAGAGGAAATGAATAAGAAACATTGTTGCTACGCATGACAACGGCTCAGAGTCGACTCTTAGCATTTATTAACGAAAAATTTGTTGCATGAGGGTGGAGAAAAGGAAAAGTATAATAAAAACATTATTTATGCACTAATGGTTTAGAAATTTTATTGTCTCTACTGTTGTAGAAGGGTAGTCTCTAATTACATTAATTAACATAAAGAGGTCATATTAGACTTTACCTTTGTACATACCCTTATGGTTCAATGAGCCACGTATAATCCACACACATGCATGGTCTTACATTATTTAAATGCAGGATTACCATACACACAGAGGCGGATTCAACGTGACCTAGTGAGCCTATGGATACCCTCAAGACCCCCTTCAATTCTTTTATCATGGTTCATAAGATAGGAGGTGCTAAAAGTTTCTTAATAGCATTTTAGCATAGTTTAATACTGAGATGATATGTCTATACCGGTGTACTCGATATGTTGAGTCCCCCAACTTTCTGTTCCCAGATCCGCCCCTGTAGACACATGAATCGGAAGTATATAGTACTCCATCCGTCTCAAAATGTAACCATTTTTAGTTATGAATCTGAACAACTGTGTGTCCAGACACATATCCAAAAGTTATTATATTTTGGGACGGAGGTAGTACATTTTATTGTTATATACAGTGCATGTAGTACACTTTTTTTTTTGCAAAAATGGTTGTTTGGATAAACCACTAGGAAAGAGAAAAAATTGTCATGAGGTTGGACTTCATGTTAAAATTCCTTTATATTCGTCATGTGTATTAGACTTTTAGCCATCTCAAAAAGAAATTTCTCATGATTTTATTAGTCTCAACACTTTGTTGTTCCAAAGATCGTTAGTCTAACATGTAATAAAGGGCTACATAACGTTAGCATTGAGAAAACAGAGGAATTAATAAGAAATAATCAGTTTTGACAGGAATGCAACTAGAAAGCATATAGGAATGATTGTTTCAATGGACCATGGAAAAAATACACCGGATGAAAGATATAGTCAAAGAAAAAAAATTAATAGGTTGGAGCTCTTGCTATTCCCCCCCCCCCCCCCAAAAAAAAAAATCTACATGCATTGAATCATTTATTAGAAATTTCATAGGATTTGAAAATCTTCAATTCTTTGCTTCAAAGGGCTAAATAGGAAAAAAATCCTATATTCCTATATTCATCCACAAACCCTCTGATTCAAAGGTGGCCTAAAAAATATAATTTTTATAGGATTTAAATCCTGCAAGTATCTCTCTGTAAATATTACATCTCTGTGTAAAATACGTGTTTCCAAAGGAAGCATATTGTACTCCTAGGTTACAGCTTCTCTCTAGCCATAGGCCGAGGAATAAGCTTTCGTTCAAGAGCAACGGCCCAACAAGCTGAATAGCCAGGCCGGCTAGTCGGCCCAGTAATCTGTGATCCAGTCCATTACTCCATTGTTGCGCGCCGCCAACGAGACAGGCCCAGCGCCGGGTTTCCTCAATGCAATTTTTTAGTATTTTTATTTTGAACCTGGCCCGCAGCACGAAATATGTTCAAATTTTGTTCAACGTGAAGGGAAGCAGAGCACACGCAAGAACGCAAACGTGTTACATATGCTGATAGTGAAACGTGAATCGAATTTTCTTATTATTATCGTGACCTTGTCTCGACTGAATTAAACACGGTTGCCATTCTTCCCTTAAAATTCACCGGGTAATTAAAAACCACTCGTGCGATCGATCGACGCGACGGTGCAGCGATCACCGGCTGCCACGCCACGCCGCCGGCGCCGTCGTTCTACCGGACGTTCGTCCGGCCGCCGCCGCCGGCCACGGCGTCGTTGGCCCACCTGAACACGACCCAGATCGCGTCGAGGATGGCGCCGGCGCCGCCGCGCCAGCTGTGTCCTCCTCCGCCGCCGCCGCCGCCTGGTGATGAAGCGTACGGCGGCGAAGCCGCAGGCTGCAGCCCGGGCGCCGCCGCCGCCGCCTCGAGGCCGTAGTACGCCTCGCCTTCCTCGAGAACGCGGCCGGCGACGGCGACGGCGACGGAGAGGGCGAGCACGGCGACCACGAACTCTCGTGCCATCTCGACTGATCTATCGATTGATGGATGGATACCTGCTACCAACTGCAGATGGTTCAGAAATTGAGATGCACGCTTCATTCGCCATTGTAGGGTTGGTTTTATATGCTTGGGAACTCAAAACGTTTCTTGGTGTTCAACAAAGAAGTCGATCGAAACTGACGAATTAATTGACGAACTGATGGCCTGGATCGATTTAATTCAATTAATCAATTCAATTCAATGGTTAGAAAAAACGCAAGAATTAAACGAGCAGCAACGCGTGCAATTGCATCATTGATTCTCTCCAATTGGAATTTGAGACTGTCACGTTGCTACAGGAGTATAAGTTAGCTTAGAGTGAAATCCAATCAAGCATATAGTTCCAAACTTCAAAATGAAGGCAAATTAAACCAAAGGAAACAGATTGGGAGTAGTAAATTTGGGGTGAAAGAGAGTGCTCAACGGGCGTGATGATGCAATCCAGTTTCTACTTTCATGAGAGATACGTGATGAGCTAGCTCAATGGCGATCGCTCATCTCATCTGATTCTTCAGTGTGTGAGCTCTGCTGCTTATGTGGTCGCTGGCCCATCACTTTCAGTTACCGTGATTCTCACTGCTGAGTTCCTGTGGTAGATGAGGGATATGACGATGATCTTCTCTGCGGCACCAGTTCTATTTCGTCAGTGAAATTTGAGCGGTTATTCATATTGATGCTATTTCAAACCATACCCTCTTTTAAAAAAAAACTGTTAAAAAATATGCATTCATTTAGTTTTTTTACTAAAGTTTGGTAAATACATAAGAAATCCTGTCAAAACTTAGCAATATCGCTAAATTATAAAAAAATTTGATATTGCCAAAATTTAGTAAGATTTATTTTGGCTATAATCTGAACAGCCCCTGAGTTGTCTATGCTTTACAAGAGGCTAGATCAGTGACGTGTCCATGCTTTACAAAAGGCCAAGTCCATATAATAGGAGAATTGTTTGGATGTATGAAGTGAGGACAAATAACTGGTTATCATGTACTCCCTCCGTCCCAAAAAAAGACAAACCCTGGTTTCCGTGTCCAACGTTTGACCGTCCGTCTTATTTAAAAAATTATGAAAAAAATTAAAAAGATAAGTCACGCATAAAGTATTAATCATGTTTTATCATCTAACAACAATGAAAATACTAATTATAAAAAAATTTCATATAAGACGGACAGTCAAACGTTGGCACGAAAACCCACGGTTTGTCTTTTTTTGGGACGGAGGGAGTATGTATGTTGCAACAAGTTAAGGCGTCACACCCATATAACTGGGGATGTGCTATAAGAATGGTTAAGGATAAACATTGGATCCGGTTGGTGTTCACATAGAGTGTATGAAAGCGTTGCGTGCTTGGAAGGAGGGGATGGAAGGAGGACAACTAAGCTTTTAAGATAGTATAGATAATCATGTGAAAATTGAGTTTTGTGTGGTCTAGTATATGACGAGGTTAGATGTTTCTTTCCTAAGGATAGTAAGTCTGGATATTTATTTTAGGCAAGCTATGAAGATTTTGTGAGTTAGTGAGTGTGACCACTGCTTCCTAAGACAAATGCAACTAACCCTTATCACCATCATGTGCCTTTATCTCTTTTAATTTCTATGTTTTTCTTGCACTCTATTATGATCATTCATGTATTTTTTTTCTATCATAGGATTCTGATATTTATTCTATTCCATTTCCTATACTTTAAAAATCCACGTTCAATCATAAAATCTCCATGGAAATTGACAATTCTACATTACCACTACCAGGACCAAAAATGTAAAACACAATGGGTATATTTAGTTCACGTTAAAATTAAAAGTTTGATTAAAATTGGAACAATGTAACGGAAAAGTTGGAAGTTTGTGTATAGGAAAGTTTTGATGTAATGAAAAATTTGGAAGTTTGAAAAAAAAATTGGAACCAAACTCGGCCAAAATCAAAAACAGGCCGCATTTCAAATTTTCTAAAACACCCCTCCGGCGGGTGGTAACCTCACCACCCCCGCTCCCCTCCGATAAAAAATCTCAAATACCAGGACTAAAATCTCAAATACAGACTTATACAGGACGTAAAGGCATAAAATCCACAAGAAAACATTTCGATTTTATTTTCAAAAACACCCCCGCTCCCCTCCGATAAAAACTCCCCACTCTCCACTTCTCTCTCTCTCCCCTCTCCGCCATCTCCGCCGCCGCTGCCTCCTCCTCCTCAACCCCACCCACCTCGCCGCCGCCGCCATGAGGGAGATCCTGCACATCCAGGGGGGCCAATGCGGGAACCAGATCGGGGCCAAGTTCTGGGAGGTGATCTGCGACGAGCACGGGATCGACCACACCGGTAAGTACTCCGGCGACTCCGACCTCCAGCTCGAGCGGATCAACGTCTACTACAACGAGGCCAGCGGCGGCCGCTACGTGCCCCGCGCCGTGCTCATGGACCTCGAGCCCGGCACCATGGACTCCGTCCGCTCCGGCCCCTACGGCCAGATCTTCCGCCCCGACAACTTCGTCTTCGGCCAGTCCGGCGCCGGCAACAACTGGGCCAAGGGCCACTACACCGAGGGCGCCGAGCTCATCGACTCCGTCCTCGACGTCGTCCGCAAGGAGGCCGAGAACTGCGACTGCCTCCAAGGTAAACCCTAAATCACCAGATCTGCGCGTTTCCCCGCCTTCTCCTCTCGCTCGATTTAGCCATAGCCTTGTAGATCTAGGGGATTTGGGTCGTAGATCTGAAGAAATTCGGGCCAGATCTGGAGATTCATGAGGGAATTTGAAGGATTAGGCGACTAATAATTTCTGGTTCTCCGAGTGATTCAATGTAGGTTTCCATTTCAACTTGTTTGAGTGATGATCTCACTCGCTCGCCTCGCTGCAGGGTTCCAGGTTTGCCACTCGCTGGGAGGAGGAACTGGCTCCGGGATGGGAACCCTGCTCATCTCCAAGATCAGGGAGGAGTACCCTGACCGGATGATGCTCACGTTCTCGGTCTTCCCATCGCCCAAGGTGTCCGACACTGTCGTCGAGCCCTACAATGCTACCCTCTCTGTGCACCAGCTTGTTGAGAATGCGGATGAGTGCATGGTTCTTGACAATGAGGCTCTCTACGACATCTGCTTCCGCACGCTCAAGCTCGCGACACCTACTTGTAAGTACAAAGAAGTCTCTGCAAGTCTGCAGTGATGTTTGTGTGTTTCATTTGTGGATGATCATTCAGTGATTCGGTAGAATTTAGCATAGTTTTGTGTATACTGTTTCCCTGGTGTGGCACATGCTAAACATCATGCTGTTATTTGATTATGGCTAGCAATTCTGTAATCCTCCATGAGTGTTACTAGCTGTTTATATGTTATCACTCTATATACTCTTCAGTCTTCATTTCTGTTATATGCTCTCCACATTCTGATGTGAGTTTACCTAATTCTACTGTTACCCGTCACAGTTTAGAAGGGAAAATGCACCAATGGTTTCATACATATTGCTAACTTTGGATCATCAGAAGTTCATTTTGATACTTGTTATCCTACTAAACATCTGTGTGTACCATGTATTTTGTATAATTAGTATAGCATGATAGAAGAAAAAAATGACTTTTCAATTTATGGTAATCTTCTGGGAGCATATATTTGTTAAAGCTAGGTCTTGTCTAGTTTATATGAGATTGTGCCTTGTGGTTCTTAATGATTTTTACTTTGTTTTTTCAGTCGGTGATCTCAACCATCTTATCTCTGCAACAATGAGTGGTGTTACCTGCTGCCTCCGCTTCCCTGGCCAGTTGAACTCTGACCTCCGGAAGCTTGCTGTCAACCTGATCCCTTTCCCGCGGCTCCACTTCTTCATGGTTGGATTCGCTCCTCTGACTTCCAGGGGATCCCAGCAGTACCGTGCCCTCACTGTACCAGAGCTGACCCAGCAGATGTGGGATGCAAAGAACATGATGTGTGCTGCTGACCCCCGCCATGGGCGCTACCTCACAGCCTCAGCCATGTTCCGTGGAAAGATGAGCACCAAGGAAGTTGATGAGCAGATGCTGAATGTCCAGAACAAGAACTCGTCATACTTTGTGGAGTGGATCCCTAACAATGTCAAGTCGAGTGTGTGTGACATTCCACCCATTGGCCTGAAGATGGCATCCACCTTCATCGGCAACTCGACCTCAATCCAGGAGATGTTCCGCCGTGTCAGTGAGCAGTTCACCGCCATGTTCAGGAGGAAGGCTTTCTTGCACTGGTACACTGGTGAGGGAATGGACGAGATGGAGTTCACCGAGGCTGAGAGCAACATGAACGACCTGGTAGCTGAATACCAGCAGTACCAGGATGCCACCGCTGAGGAAGAGGACTATGAGGAGGAAGAGGAGGACGAGGAGGTTGCTGCCTAAGCCACCTCTCTGCATGTTTGAGCTATATAGATATCCCTTGTGACATTTGCTACTACTAGTTACCATCGTTGATTGGGGGTGCTTGTTAGATGCTAGGTTAATGTTATTATTTCCAAATACTATGGTTGCCTTGTCGGACTCTTTTTATCTGGGTTAATGGTATGTTCAACATTATTGTCTTGAGGTGAACTTTCGCTTTGCAGGGCTTATTGGACCTTTGCTGGACAATGCTTCCATTAGAAATGCCACCTCTGCGTGTTTGAACTAAAATGCCACCTCCGACGACCCCCTGGGTTATCAACTTGATTATAAAATAAATATTTTAGAAAATGTTTTTTTTTTGGAAAGTACTTTTTTTTTTTTGCAAACTAACATGTTTCAATAATGACAAAGAACTGGCCCATTTGTTTGAGTTGACTAAAATTGTTGCGTTATGCTTGAACAAGTAAGATTAGTTCTGTAATCATCCGATTCTTTATATTCTCGGGTAAATCAATGAAACAATCTCCACATACAAACAAAATGATCTCTCTCTCTCACACACACACAAAAGAATAGAACGAATCCACGCATCTCAGCAGCCTCCAAAAGAATTCACCACAATGAGCAGCGAAAGCCCAGATTCTCAGCACTTCTTGGCACAGGCGCTCTTGGCCTTGTGCCTGAACAGCACCTTCTTCTTCCTGTGCGTCAGGTTCTCGACGGTGAGGACCACCTTCCCCGGCTCGCCGGCGCGGAACGAGTTGCGGACCGCCGCCTCCGACGACCCCATCTTCTTCCCCTTCTTGACGATGACGGTGTACGAGCCCTCCTCGCTCGGCACGAACTCCTCCTTGTAGTTCACCTCCCATCCCAGCACGGTCAGGTCCCATGTCAGCGTAGTGTCACCCTGAAACACGAAGATTTGGCTGATGCTAAGCAACTCTTGCAGATACAAATTTTGGTTTTGAGAAAATTTGGTTCAAACTAAATCGTGTTTTATACCTCTGTGGCTTCGATCTCGATGGTTTCGGTGGAGCTTGCCTTGACAACGAGCTCTGTGACTTCACTGTCCTCTGCCGAGAACTCGGTGTCGTCGTCGCGCTTCAGACCACCGTACTTCACTGGAATGGCTTCAATGGGAATGTACCTTCAGAAGAATCACACATTTTTGTCAAAGTTCGCTCCATAATTATGAATAAAAATTGATCAACATATTGCAATTGAGGCAACAAGATTGTGAAAAACTTGGTTGGTTCTTACTTGAGGAGGGTCTCGGTGACCTTGGAGGGCCGAGCAATGACGAACTTGCTCTTGGTCCTCTGCGTCATGAACGGGTAGAAGAGGGTGCTGAACGCGTAGTACCAGAACGGCACATTGATCAGAATCTGCAGTTCAATTGGCACAAAATTCAGTTAAATCCGACACACATTTGGATCTAAATTGGGCAGGAAGAGAAATTTATTAAAATCACAAGGAGTACTCACGTTTCTTGCGACGAGCTCAGGGTAGTTGTCCTGGAAGAGGTCGAGCACCTGCTTCATGGCGACGCGGAGGTCCTTCTTGGCCGGCCCCGGCGAGTTCTTGAGATCCGTCACCTGCAGCAGCGACGCGACGCCGCCGGGCCTGAGGTTGAGCTTGGCCACGTGGCTCTCCATGGCGCGCACCCTCCACCGGAGGAACCTCGCCTTGCCTTCCTCCGTGCCGAGCGCCTTCTTGTACACGGCGTCGTCGGCGAACACGCCGAGCGCGTTGTAGCACACCGGGTGGCCCTCCCGGTCCGCGCCGTCGAGGTAGCACGCGTCGGCGAGCTCCGCCGGGAGCGCCTCGCCGTCGTCGTCGTCGTCGGTGCCGGCGGCGAAGCCCTTCCACTCCCTGCGCCAGTGGAGCGTCTTGCGGAGCATGTCGAAGGCGGCGCCGGCCTTGAAGTCGCGCGCGCGGAGGAACTTGAGGAGGACGACGTCGGTGGCGTCGTCGCCCTTGCTCGGCAGCAGCGGCACGCCCCACAGAGCGATGTCCTTGTCCACAACCGCCGCCGCCTCCTCCTCCGCCGGCTTCTCCTCCTTCTCGCCCTCGTCGGCTTCCTCTTTCTTGGGCTCCTCCTCCTCCTCGCCTTGCTCCTCTTCCTTCTTCTCCTCCGTCACCGGCTCCTCCTCCTCTTTCTTCTCCTCGCCATCTTTCTTCTCACCGGCGGCCTCCTCCACCGCCTTCTCCTCCTCCGCCGCCGCGGCTTTCTTCTTGGCCTCCACCTTGCCGTCATCGAACAGCTTGCCGTCGACGATGGCCTCCTCAACCTTGGCACGGAGCTCAGCCAACGCCTTCCTCTCGCCGTCCTTGAGATCATCCAGGAAGTTGCTCTCCTCCCTGAACGACGCGTTCTTGGACACGACGGCAGCCAGCGTCACCGCCTCATCCGCCGCCGCCTTCGCGGTCACCTCCTTCGTCTCCGGCGCCGCCGCACCCTCAGACACGACCTCCACCACCATGGCTACCAACAACAAAACACACCAAAGCACAAGCAATAACAAACAAAAGATGCAATTTTTTTTGTGATCGTGTCAGAGAAGAAGAAGAGGTGGGGAGTGAGAACGAGAGGGAACAAACGGGTGGGCTATATAGTACAAGAGCAACGGCTATGGCGAGGGAGCCAATGGGGTGGGGACACGTGTGCAGGTGGAGCGAGCCGTTGGGCCGGTGGGCTGGGGCCCGGTTCGCTTTTGCGGTGCCCAAGCTCGCAGCCGTAACCAACCAACAAACGGCTAGCTCGTTGAGTCGTTGCAATTTGCTGGGTTTTTTTTTCCTTTTCTTTCCCTCCCCCCCCCCCCCCCCCCCCGTCCCCCCACTTTTGTGTGGCAGGAAGGACAGAGCCAGAGAGAAGTGAGATGGCTATTGCTGTGCTAATGATAGGCTGTTCTTTGCTTTATTTGTGGGGGTCTTGTTGTTAATCTGACAGCTTGGGTGTTTGACTGGACAGCTGTGTTATACAGGAGTATTGTTCAACTGTTCATACGTAGGATTTGCATTTAGTGAGATTGTTTAATTGCAGTGCTAGCTGGAAAAAGGTGGTGGTATTATGTAGTGTAATACAAGGAGTAGCAATGGACAGGACAAAGTGTGCACTGGCCCCATACCAGTTGCAACTGAAGCACACCAGAGGGAGGCAATGCGCCGTTCCAGATGCCATTGCCAGCCACAGCCCACAGCTTTGCCCTTTGCTCGAGTGTCCAGCACTCCAGCTCCAGCTGTTTGCCTAACAGAAACAGCCAAAATGACAAGGTGTAAATAAACAAAGAGCTCAGTCCATAAAGGCCGGAGCATAAATAATGAGAAGTTAAACAAACGGGGATAAGCACTTGAAGCAGAACCCTACACGGTTGCAATCTTTGAGGGGGGGATCAGTTCACCACATGGCTGATAGTCATAAGCTTGGCTTGCATGTGTTTTTTCATGGTAGAAGAATCTTAAGACTCCACAATTTGGGTAATAAAAAATCATTAGATTCTGATCATAGATGTGGAAGCCTGGAATAAATACATCTGATGGATTAATAAACGCCCTTCCAGCAACTACAACTTTTGGAAGGGCATAGTACATAATAATCTGATGAAGTTTCCCTACTGATAGAATCCATCAATATGTTCATAGCACCTGGTGTAAAATTAACTACAATTGATGCTTTGATATACATCGCTCAAATAATGTCTTGTAGGCCATGTAACAAGGTTAACCATCTTCCCACCAAATTCTGCAGCAGACAGGTGACCTCCAAAGGGTCTTGTCGCAAAAAAAATACTGACCAGTCAGCTCCAGCATATGAAGTTGGCCGCGGTCTCCAGTAGTGTGCAGCATCAAGAACAATATCGCTCCACCTTGTGCGATCGGTCAGTGAGTGAGTAAATCAAATCAGCGGATCTATCCTTTCCTCTGTGGGGCTTTTGCTGCATTAGCGGCTGCAACAGCAGCCTTCTTTGCAGTATCTTTATCAGCATCCCTGAACTCACCACTAACCCTGTGGGGGCAAAACGATTGATTTGGTGATTTAGTTAGCAAGCAGCTTGAAGACTTGGTAAATATGAACTAGATATAGTACTTATTTACAGTGATACATACAAAAGTAGACAGAAAACTGACATATGGAATGGTTATAAAAGCATGCTCCATAAACAGACATACCGTTCATATGACAAGAAAGCATCTCCTATTTGTCCAATCACTTTGTTGCGCACCTTCCTCACACAAACCTGTGATAACCCAATCCAACCCCAACATAGTATAAAAAAAATACACGAGTTAGGCAAGGCCCTAAATTGAAGCATTAAGATTTTAACTTATAAGGTAATAAAGAGGGCAAAAGTAACCTGCACAACATCAACTGGGCCACTGTTTGGATCCCTGTTTCGATGGATGACAATTCCATTATCACATTTGTTTATGAAATGTGCGCTTCCACTGATGTCATACATATTAGGAGGACCACCATTCCAGTTATGAAGCTAGCAAAGCAGTAACAGCATGTAAGGCTAATTGTGTATTCAATAATGTTACAAAGATTAATATGCAACTATGTTCAATCTTCTTACCTGTCTAGGGTGGGCAACAAACCAAACATGACAAGAATGGTGCTGAGCAAACCGCTTAATCTTGGTAAGCATCTGACTGACATATTCTGTTTCGGTTCTGTCAATGGCACAATACAGTAAGGAAAAGCAAACATGAAATTAAGTGCTTGAGAGCCGAGTATGGTTGAGGCCAAGGCTGTGTTCGGTGGTGAGGGTTGGGAACCATTCAACCTCGGCACACAAAACGGAGGAGCAAATTAGTGAATGACTAATTGAATATTAGCTAAAAATATCTGAAAAAAAAGGAATTAATATGATTTTTAAAAGCAACTTTCCTATATATTTTTTTTTTTTTGCAAAAAACACACCATTTAGTAGTTCAGAGTTCAGGAAGCGTGCGCATGGAAAAGGGAGTAGAAGTTGGGAAAAGGAAGTTCCAAGGAAAGTTGCTTTAGAAAATCATATTAATCCATTTTTCAAGTTTTTTTTAGCTAACACTTAATTAATCACATGCTAATGAGTCGCTCCGTTTTCCATGATAGAGAGAGGTGTTCCAAACCAGCCAGTTCGAATGCAGCATATGATAACACCATGTATCACTAATGACAAATTCAATCTTAAAAAGAGGCTTAGGCGATGCTTACTGATTTGAGGGGCGTTGGTGATCAAGTTCATTGTAGGGATCAATCACAAGACCACGCACTCCATATCTTAGAACTGCAGCTTTAGCAAGCTCGAGAACCCAATTAACAGATGGAAGGCAATCATCTTCACACCTGATTAATTAAGCAGATTCAGTGTCACAAACAAGAATGTAAACCTGTGTATACAAATCATCATTAGGAGAGGCATATTATCCAAGAAAAGCCAGGAGATCTTATTGCATTCCAGCATATTACTACAATAAGAGTATTAATACAAGACTAGGGTTGACGGAAAAAGGAAAATGGTTTGCACCCAACCAGCAAATGTGGAGTATGCAGGTATACTTGGAGAAGCTGAACACCCCAGCAAAAAAATGAACTAAAGCTGACTTTAGTGAAATTGGCTAACCCATTGTGACAATTATGTTATCAAAAGATATAAAATATACCGGATCAGATGGAATGTTTCATTCAGCCATTGCTTGCCTTCTTCAAATTCGTCTAGACTCATTCTTTCTGCAGAGCCCCCATATCTGTATTAAACAAGGATTGCTAAACCAATTACACATAACAACATAACCTTCAAAACAAATACTGCAAACAGCCAACTTAAGTCCAACTTCTCAGCACATATGATTCATAAAACCATTTATCCCGAGAGGATTTCACATTGAACTTGCCAGGCATAATCACAGAGGCTTTTGCTGTGTGCTTCTCAAAATGCTCAAAAGACAGGGATTATCATGAGATTAAACACAGATATATTACTTACCTAGCATCAAAGAATGGTTTCTTAATGCGCTTCTCTAAGAGCTTTCTAGCATGCTCCCTGACCTAAATACCAAAATAACCATTATTTGAATCTCCCCAATGACATTAATAGTTAATTTAGTACCATCAGTAATTGCTTGCCTTGTTTTCCATTGAGCACAGAACGAATTTCCACCCAACCTGGTCATTTATATTGCACAGTAAAGCATCAATCCACTCACTTTTACCAGAATTCGGCACTCCTGTTACTACAGTCAACTCCCCAGGAACAACCTACAAAACAGAAAACAACAGAACCATGATGAATTGTTTATGATGGAAGAATGATAAAAAAGGTTTGACAGCACAATTTCCCGTGCTTCTAGGAAGTGTAGATCATCTAGGTTCAAGTCACAATCAGATTTAGGTGATAGTTACACTCAAGGGAAAAAATATGCACTTCTCTAAGTTGCTCTTAGTCAAGTCAGCAAATAATTTCTGCATGCCTATATTGGAAATGCATGCAGATTCATGGGGTAAAAACAGTGGGCAATAATTGTTTACATTCTACGCCCAAAATAAAAAAAAAGTTAAGAAGTGATGCCATCGAGAACAGAGTGATGCAAACAAGATGGGTAGCTCCAACAAATAACTATAGCGAAAGAAAACAAGCGAATACAAAAAAAATAGGCAAGCCAGATTTCAGGTCCAACATACAGCAATAAGTATGAGCATAACTGAATGCAACTAAGAAATACCTTGTAAAGCTCATCCATGGATTTCCATCCAGTAGGAACACCAAGCTCATCCCCACGGATTCCAAGATAATAATTATCGATCTCAGGGAAGAAATCTTTGAAGGAGAAAAGACCTCTTATGGGATACAGTTCCGCATCTTCTATAACCTTTCTCAATGCTTGTGGTCCTAAAAACATCAGTACCTGTAGTAGAAAAGGGCATTACGAGGTCCAGTGTCAGAAGTTCTCAAACTCTAACTTGCAAAATGATGTGATGTCATATTCTCATTTCAACAAAATGGAGCCAATGGCAGCAACAACTCAATTCATACATGATCATATGTTTCAGATGGTCCATCAGGACGTAGATGCAAAGCACACAAAAATCATTATAGATTTTTTTCTTGACGGAAAAAAACTTATAGATTTTTAATAAGAATATCTGCACAGATATATGGACAGGCTGAAGCTTATAGGGAGCACTACTAATACTAATACCATAATTTAGGGTTAGGAAGCTTATGCCTCAATAGAAATTCTGAAGTTGAATAAAAACTCATCTTGGAAATCATATTCTAGAAATAGACTATTTCCTCACACTTCAAGTCTTACACACTACCTTGCAGGCCCAGACCGCCTGTAAATTCTAGTATACATTTCTGCATAAAATACAAGACCTAAAAGGACAAGGAGTTTGACTGCATATTTATCATAGTATATAAGCTAACTTCCTGTGAAGTTACAGATCAATATGATAATTTGGTACGCACTAAGCAGTTGATAGCCTCAATCAATTAATTAAAAATAATATATAAATGTAAGTTCAGTATCATGCACATATCAACAGCCTTAACTTGTACATTGATTTAGCTAAATTCACAACTATTATTTACACCCGAGGTAGCCAACTCATGTTTATTAACTGCCACACTAGCCTCATATGTCAAATACTTCAGCCAGGAACAGCCATTAAGGATACCATATACACAAACAAAAGGAACAACATGTTTATTGTTTAATCAAGTTGTAACTACAATGAGAAAATCAGTCCAACTTTAGGGGTAAGATATAATGTGCAAGTCAGAGGAACCCATGTATGCCACGACAAACCTCATTTGCGTCTTTGCAAATTTCGTTCTCATTCTTCTTTGGCCAATTGACCCTCCAGCATCTGATTGCATCAAGTTAAATACAATACATGAGGGCTTTTATAATCATTCTTATTCATCACGAAGCTTATGATAGCAACACACTGATACACAAACCTTTCTTTACCAAGACGACGAGCAAGTTCCTCAGCCAGAGCCTGCCCTGGAGGATCAGCATCTGTTGCCAGTATTATCCTAGACGCCTGTTTCCATGGCAAATAAAGGAATTAAAATGATACCTGTGTATCTCAGCTACACAGTTCTATAAACAAATTATTCTGAGATAATAAAATGCCCACCGGGTCAAGATATTCTTTGCAATTCCACAGATATTGGTACTTCTTATCCTAGCTTTACAGGGAACATAAGCAACTGTTAGGTCGCAGATTAGCTAAAACTGTACCAGAGATCAACACTCAAACTGAAGAATATAATAGTGACAAGAAGACATAAGTTGTCGTGAATCTTGAGGGACAAAAACTTTGGCAACAGCAGAAAGTAGCGCTAACCTGATCTTTATCTGGGAGCTTGCTGGATACTTTCGGTGGTGCACCATCTGGTACACTGACACAATTACGGTAGCCAGCTTCTTCCATTGAGAGCTTATCAATTTCACCCTCAACCTGCCATGTCAGTAAGGAGAACAAACAACTAAAAATCTGGGAATATGAAAACATTGGCACAAATCTTCAGGAGCAATATGCAAAAAGAATATCAAGTAACAGATTTTGAACATACAATGATAATATCTCGTGCTCGCTTTATATCGTCCAGACCATATAAAATTTTCTCTGTGTTTGCTTCCTGGTATATAAGTGCAAAAATAAGAACAAAAGAAATATAGCATAAGCTCATACACCCTAAAAACGAGTAGCACCACAAACCTGTGAAAATTTCTTAGAGACTTCCCTGTATTTGCAGCCAACGAGGACCCCATCACGCCTGTAGGTGAAAGCAATAACTATCTGCAAACAAAATGTACTTACAATGCTAACACAAAGATGTTGTATCCAAAGCAGATCTACGGAAATGCATCCATCTATACCTTATTACTCCAGTTACGCTGCATTACGCTGTTTCTCCGAAGTGTTTCTGGCGATATCATTCTCTCTGAGAAGTATGTTACAAGCTGCCAAAATGTGATTGTTTTGTAGAACACCCATGTGCAAAAACTTCTATTAGGATTCATCAAAGAAGAATGGGAAAAGAATAAAAACAATAAGAAACTTTTGATGATATTTGTACAGTAATTGGTAATATTCCAGCCTAAAAAACAATTTCTTACCTCATCGCAAAGTGGCTCAAGATGGAGGTCCTCCTCACAAATTTTTCTGTAAACCTTATTGACTGCCAGATTAGCTTCACCATCCTGGTCCGTTTCACATTCTGTATTATTTTTTGCTTGTGATAGTTTGGGAACTCCATCAGGCTGCAGAGAGAACAATAGCGATATCAGGACATTTTATTAACTTCAATCTTTATTCCTATATTTATTTGGTAAAGGCACCTCGACAAAACCCTTCCAACCACAATTAGCTCTAAAACATTGCCATGCAGCATTTTTCCTGAAGAACAAAAATAGGAGAAACATCAGATGAGACAGGCCGTACTACATCTGAAGAAGTAAAAGTTGAAGAAGGGTAAATATAAAATCTCACCCATCCATTCGGATCATAACACTGAGGCTCGGCTCCTCAGTAGATCCCCCATTGCACTAGTGAACATATGGAAAGTAATACTCATCATTGCTGTCTGATAGCTCAGCATGTAAAGTAAATGGATCACCAAAGGATCATGAGCAGGTGAGCATGCTATATAGAAACTAGTGGGTTTTATGAACCAGCCACCAAAACGATGATACTTTATGATACAGGAGTAGGCTAATCAAATCAGATACTAGTAGAAAACAATGGATTTGATGCCACAATGTCTCTCATTTCTCTTGATGTCTTAAACCACAAAACAATTGCTTCTTATCTAGCTAGACACTTCTAGCCTCATCTTTCCGCTTAAGCTTATGCTTATCAGCCAAAATTTGAATTTTCAACCTTAAATTTGAAGTTGATTTTGGGGGTTTTTTTCATCAAAGTTTATTCTTCAGCCTTTGCTTTTAGATCGCTAAGAACACGTATATAAAAGTTTTATTCACAAATTATTTTTCGTTTGCAAATATGCCATTTGGCTTATTCCACGAATAAGCCAAACGATGGGACTCTTCATGTAAAAAAGGGAAACATGACCAATAATTAGAGTAATTAAAAAGAAACGCACAATACCTTTGGGCACATCATTCGTTGATAAGTACCAAGCCTCCATTGCTTTGGACTTATTCCTTCTTTCTTCAGTCTCTCAATTAACTGTCCTAGTCGCTGCTCGCAACCCTTTTTGTAGTTTTCCGTTGAATGAACTGTTATCCAAAGAGACACGACATCAACGGAAAGTATCACCGCTACTACATCCAATTGTTATAGATCACTTGCAAATGCTCAAACTATGACATGTACGCCGCCTAAGAAGAACAAGTGGGCACCAGAACTCCGAAAACAAGGCAGACATAATGCCTTGGACGAACAGTTCACTCAAACTGTCACAAAACAGTAAAAGCGCTCCAAATTAATGTGACAATTTCAACTACAGGAGTTTGAAAGAGTAGAATCAATCAATCAAAACGATTTACCCAGCACGATTGATTGAAATCCTCAAGGAGTTCCTGGCGATAAGAAGTTAAGAACACAGCATTTGGGAGGATTAACAACTAAACGCCTAAAAGTACAGTAGCAACGAGCCACGAAATTAATCGGAGACACGCCATTGAGAAGCGTATTCCCAGCGACCGATCTCCTAGTAAAACATGGCGAAAACAGTATCGCGCATGTTCGGAGCTCGAAAGCGAGTTGTTCCATACCACTCCTGGAGCGAACGGCGACGGGGCTGGCGGGCCGCGGCGCGGGTTCAGTCCTGACGCAGCAGGCCACCTCGTGCCTCCCCCGCCGGCTCGCGGCGGAGAAGGCGTGGAGCAGCCGGATACGGTGGCCCCCCGCGGCGAGGGCGGCGGCGGGGAGGCGGCGGCGCGCGGCGAGGAGGAGGCCGGAGTCCCCGCCGGCGGCGGCGGAGG
This sequence comes from Oryza glaberrima, assembly GCF_000147395.1. Taxonomy (NCBI): domain Eukaryota; kingdom Viridiplantae; phylum Streptophyta; class Magnoliopsida; order Poales; family Poaceae; genus Oryza; species Oryza glaberrima. Next base: position 26,411,667 of record NC_068331.1, on the reverse strand, counting down.
CGGCCATGAGGAGGAGCGACTGGAGGGAAGGGCGCGGTGGCATCACGAGGTCTAGGGTTTCGCCGCGCGGGGCATGCGGGGCGCGGAGCAGAGGAGGCGAGAGGGGAGGGGAGAGGGGCTTGGGGAAGAAGATGAAGGAGGGAGGAGAGGATGGAGTTTGGATTGGGTCGCGGAGGTTTAGGGTTTTACACATCGGACATGTGGGCCCCACCACCTAGAGATAGATAGAAAGAGATTGGGTTTTGGAATAGGGCTGTCAAAAAAGCTCGAAGCTCGTAAGCTGCTCAAGCTTGATTCGTTACAGGCTTAATTCGAGCTCGGCTCGAATACTAGACAAGCCAAGCTCAAGTCTAGGCTGAGGCTCGCAAGCCTAGCAAGCTCGAGCTCGAATAGCTCGGCAGGGCTTGATTAGCATAAGATGCATTGCATTTAAGAATATGTTCTTATGGATCAATGTATACTTGTCACTGTGCTTGACCTGCTTAAGTCTTAAGACCTTATCAATGCTTCTCAATAAAGCAATTATCCGGCTGCTAGTAATAGTACTACTATTCCTATTAGATGTAGTAGCTAGCTTTTGTTAATTGCAACGTTTCAAAGCCATAAATTCATGAGAAAAGCTGCATAGGCTTCATTCAAAACAAGTAGCACATATTAATTTTGACTACCGATAATTTGCATTAATATCTCTTATACAAGAGTAAGTTCTTTGAAGTTCCACCAAGTCAAGCTGTCAAGCTCATGTAGGCTCGAAGCGAGCTCGAGCTCGAACTTGAGCTCACTCCCAAGCTCGATCAGTATCCAGGCTTGGCTCGTTGACAGCCCTATTTTGAAAGGTCACATTCTTTTCTCTAAACCCTAAACCTAGAATTGATTGAATGATGATTAAGATTTTCATGGTACGCTTTTTAAACTGTTGAATGGTATGTTTCATATGAAAACTTTCTATATGAAAGTTGCTCTAAAATATCATATTAATCTATTTTTTTAAGTTTATAATAAATAAAACTCAATTAATCATTCATTAATACCACCTTGTTTTATGTAAAAAAAACTTAATCTTCATCTTCAGAAGAAAAAAACACAACCGAAGAGACGCAATGAAAAAAGGACAGGATTTGAAACGTAGGTGAAAGCGGATGATGTAGTTCGAAAAATAGAGTTGCACGGATACGTGAGAAATTCATAGTACAAAATTGTTTTTGAATTTACACCAAAAGGAAAGTTTGATTTGTATTTTGAACTTGTGCTACTCTCTCTGTTCTAAAATATAGGGATCAGAGTATATCTAAGTTCATAGTAAAGCGTTCATGAAAAAGTTCAGAGTAATATATCCTATTCAAACAAAATCTTTTTATATTTTAGGAGTAAGGGAGTATAAACGAAACGCCAATTCATAAACTTTATCCCCAAAAAGATTAAAAAGAAAGAAAAGCTAAATCGCGCGTGGGCCCAAGTAGTAGTCCTCCTCCTAACTCAGGCTAAATCTGGGCCACTTCTAGCCCAGTTTAAGCCTTAGCCCAGCCAAGCCCAACAACAACCTCCCAGGCCCAATTTTTGTCGTGCCTATATATTGCTGTTGAACTCTTCTTTGCCTTCTTGATCCGGTACCAATTTGAATCACCAATCCCATTGAATTCAAAGTCTCCTGCTGTTTCTTTGTTGACCAAATGACAAATACCATACCTGCGACCGAAGGTGAAAGTACATTTTACGGGACCATCCGTGATCGATCCTTCATCTAGCAGCTAGTTGCTGTAACTTTCCCAAGTCCTCGTCGTCGTCTTCTCCCAGCTAAGCAATTAAGATGTCTAAAGCTGTAGGTTTAAAACCTGTAAAAGCTGCAATCAATCAAGCTCGAGAAATCTTGGCCGATCGATAAATGTACTGTACAGAACGTATAGCTAATTTCTGCCGTCTCGATCGTCGCTTTGGCTGGAGTAGTAGCTATTTTTTGATGATGCACATCCCTGGTTTTCCAAGAGCAAATAGAGTACATCTGGTCAATAGGAAACGTGCTGTCATGTAGCCACTCTATTGATTCAATTCAATTCCTCTCTCTCTCTCTCTCTCTCTCTCTCTCTCTCTCTCTCTCTGCCATATGAGAAGGTCGGTCGGTCGGTCGACCATCGGCCGTGCGTCTCACGCTCGGACCGCCCCGGCCGCCGACGTCGTACACGAGAGCGGAGTCGTCGATCTGGTCGTCCATGCTGACCATGTATGTAGCAGTACGGTTGCTTCCTCCGTTCCAAATTACTTTATCATTTTTAACTTCATCTTAGTTAGTCAGACATTTCTAACTTCGAGTCTCAAATTCTAAAAATTCACCTAGTTTAACACCGTAGATTTATACATGATTTTGGATTTTCTTAACGTACATATTGTTAAAATATATAATTTCAATCGGTGATACTGCGTCAATAAATTTGCACGTTGTATATTAAATAAATATCGATCGACGATGTATCTATACTTTTAGTAAAGTTATAGTCCAATAAATCTAAATCTCAACATGCATGTCACATCGTCATCCACTAGTAACAATTGCATATCTAACCTCGTACAAGCATATAACATCATCTACAATTTATTTAATTATACAAATCAACGTGCAAGCGTATCCAATCATCACCCCTCACATTATTTGCGCGATATTTTAACAAATTTATATATTATTTTATAATATTTAACATATATTTATCAATATATTTCACATTAAAGTATGGGTATCATTTGTTCGTTTTACGATAAGTATTGATAAACTCTAATGTTCTATTATTATTTTTCCTTTTACTCATAGTTTGACTGTCGAGAAAAATGTATTAATCAAGATGAAGTATGTTCGCGTTGCATGGTTGGCGTACGTGTTGACAAGCATGCATGCATGAATCGATGGATATAAACTACTATTGTACTAGTAGTGGTCAAACACCAACTTGTTTGTGTCTGACAAGAAAGGGAAGAGAAAAACAATAGCGTGTCCAAACATCGTCAAAGGCCAGGCGTCTCGGTTATACAGACAACTTGTTCAGAACACGGACGGAACGCCCAGCTGATTATTCAGAACTACATGCAATTGGCACCTTGTGCATGGCTTCATCGTGCATATGCTTCGCACAATAGATGTGCATGGAGATGGTGACTTGTAAGAGGGAGAACGCGTCATGCTGTCATGCATGCATGTTGATTTGACTCAGTCCTGAATCATGAACTCCTCACACAAACGTATTCCGATATAAAATTGATGGTAATGATTACAAGATTTTAACTGGATCTTGTCCTAAAGAATTCAAACACTTATGATCAAAGGGTACATGATAATTAAATGTTTGAACTATAATACGGAGTATATTCATATTTTTGTGGTGGGCGCAGTCGAATTTCGAGCTATTCTTTTATAGTTTCTAATCTTACTTCATGTATTATTGTATTTTCTTCGCATTGTTTGTTGTGGATGACACTGATCGATATATCATATACCAAAGTCTGGTGTGGAATTGAATTAAAAAAAAACTACAAGCCTTTGCTATTCAAAATATATCCCAAACTTTAACTGGCTTGCTCTTCTTGCATGCACATATTTATTTTTCAAAATGCAATAACACAATGCAGCTAGATAGGAAAAGAATGTTGTTTTCAGCTTTCTTTTCGTACTTTCTTCAAAAAATACATATATTTATTTTTACCCTCAATTTACCCATGCCATTCCCAACCCAAAACACTAGATATAGTTTCCATAAACTCCACATCATCAAGAAACTAGTACTCCACTAGACACTACTTTTCTAATGCAAACACCACTATCCATACTTAAAAATTTAATGCTACTTATCTCACATGATGTATTGGATGTTATGTAGAAACTATGTTTATGCAAAACATGGTTTCCTTCTCTTTCCTCATTTATTCACTTATCACATCATTTTTCATTCTAAGTGGTAGTCTATTTAATGCTATAGACACCATCCTAGTTATTGAGTTGAGAATGGCCCCATACTCGTTATACGTACGAAAATCCATTAATGACAGCAAAATCAATAGAATGGAAATGCATGCTGAATAATTCATGAATTATTATTCCAATGGACATTTCTGACAGGATCATATCGATTGCAATCAGCACATAATATTAATAACCATAGGTAAGGCATGGATGAATACCAAAGGAGAAATTAAAGACCACTTGAGAAGTCACCGAGTCTATATCTCGATCGATTTGGCATTCATCAGCACTAACTAAGCTACTGAATAGTTAATCAACATCCTACTATAATTTTTCAGAAACTCAATTGAAGAGAAGTCGATCGAGATCTCTCATCTCTCATCTCATCTGCTTAATTTGCTCAATTAATTCATCAATTAATCGAGCTGAGATCGCGGTTAATAACAACGGATTAGTTAGCTCTTGGCGGCGGCGGTGGCGGCGTGGAGGACTTGCTGGAAATGGCTGACGTCGCAGGGCACACGGAGGATGCCCTCCTGCTTGTACCCGAACTCCTGCGCCGCCTTCTCCAGCAGCGCCGCGAACGCCGGGTGCCGCAGCGCCTCCACCCGCACCACGAACCGCTCGCCGCCGCCGCCGCCGCCGTCGCCGTCGCTGCCGTTGTCTCCCACCATCACCGGCACGCACCCGCGCGGCACGCCGTCGCCGCCGCCGCCGCCGCCCGCGCGGTCCGAGAAGCTCAGCCTCCTCAATAGCCCGCCGCGCGGCGGCGTTGCCCCGCCGCCCCCGCCGCCGCCGTTGTCGCCCACGACGCGGTCCGAGAAGCTCAGCCTCCTCATCAGCCCGCGCTTCACGGCCGCCGCCGCGCCGCCGCCTCCGCCGTCGCCGCCGCCGCCGCCGCCAACGCGGTCAGAGAAGCTCATCCTCCGCATCAGCTCACTCATCGTCGACACGTTAAGCTTGTGGGGTTACCAACCGGCACCGATTAGGGTTTCTGTGTTAATTAGAGAGGATTATTTCATGCATGCGTTTGCTCATCATCATCAAGGATCGGGGCGCCATTTATAAGGAAAAGAGATCCATGGGATGGAATGGAATGGAGTGGCTTACATTCTATCAGAACGGCTGCCACTTGTTGCTAGTAGCATGAGCGTGTGGAATAATGATTTCACTGATCAGTGACATAGACAAGCTAGAGAGAGAGATGTGGCATGGAGGTAATAATGGATTAATTAAGCAGGAATTGAATGGAGAGAGAAGACGTTTACTAGTCTGTGCATATGGTTGGCGTTGGTCCTGGCGTCAACCTTATGAAGTTGGGGTTCAAAAATGTTGGCTATCATATATGAGCATCTTTGAAAGTTAAGACCGTGGAATTTAGTGATTAGATGAATGCAATAAGTAGTGGCAGTAACTAATTATTTAATTAACCTATGTAATTGAGATACTCCCTTACGGCGGGCAATGCAAAAAATACTTGATAATTATATTATATCAGATAAAAAATTGATGTCTGATACTAGTTATATAGATTTAACGTGGAAAACCCTCTTATACTAACCACCCCTCCCTAAAAAATCACAATAATTTACGACGACAGAGAACTCAACAGAACTTACGACACACTTCAATTTACGAATCTCTACTAATAAATATTAATTGATTAGATTCCTCGCGAAATTTTAATTTCAACTGCTAGCCAGATCAGCTAATCAACAAATTCACTCTCTCAACTGCACTGATTATAAAATAATCCCGGATATCCCTAAATTTGGATTGTTCCACACCTAAACCCCATGCAGCAGCTAAAAGATGATTATATGGCACATTATTTAATTCAAACCAGGAAATTCTTCTTCTTCCTTCCGGTGGTCTCAGGGTCGAACCATTTAATTTGTCTGGTTTTGGAACGTGCAAGCTGGTATTCCATGGTGGGCTTGAAATTGTTGCTGAGTGCGACAGTGGAAGGGCAGAGCGAGGATACTAGCTACCCCTGTTGACAAACACACACGCAAAATCGCTTTTAATTTTTGTATTATCAGACGAACCAACAAATCAGCCAGTTAACATTACATTATTTGGAAACAGAAGATGAATAAGCCTGAAGACCGGAGTAATATTTCTAGATGACATGATGATGCATGATTTGGAAATTTGCTAATCTATTCTAAAACAAGATGTAGCTAGCTATATATAGCTAGTTAGGTGTTAGAATTTTATATGCGGACCAACCGGCCCATAGCCTAGAAACGTAATGCTACGTATGCATGATAAGTGGCTTAGCATATTTACATGCATGATTTAATTTAGAATTTTCACCTAGCTATAGCTAGATACACTCTCAGGCGTTCGATCGATTTCGAAGGCCAGGGCATCATCCAAACACAATATGCAAACAGAACCAGGGCTTTGGACCGACCATAGTATTAATTAATCGCTTCATTTTCTTTATTTAATTTATTTATTATTGTTATCTTTTTTTTCAAAACTAATGGCTAATAGATAAATGATTTGTGATAATTATTCGAGGATAGAAACGAAGGAATTAATATTATAAAGTTAAAAATAGATTAATTCAAACTATCTTTTAAGAAGTATATTTTTCTAAAAAAAATCGTACATTTAGAATCTTGGGAAGCATGTGCATTTATCACATCACTCCATTCGTCGAAAGAGAACAACATGTGGCCATATATACGCATGAGCGCACACGAGTGCAAATATGACTTCATATATAGCGCAACTAAACATATATACTAAAGCAAAATATATACTGGAATTTGAATCCTAGCTACTCCCCCCGTCCCAAAAAGAGGCAAACTCTGGGTTTCCGTGTCTAACTTTGACTGTCCGTCTTATATGAAATTTTTTTATAATTCGTATTTTCATTGTTGTTAGATGATAAAACATGATTAATATTTTATGCGTGACTTGTCTTTTTAATTTTTTTTATAATTTTTTCAAATAAGACGGACGGTTAAACATTGGACACGGAAACCATGGTTTGTCTTATTTTGAGATGTAGGGAGTAGTTTTTAAAAAATAACACGGGCCACAAGTATCGGTCGGAGTGGTCCACTAGCTAGCTAGTTTGATCTGAAACAAGGCACGCACTCCCACCGTCAAAAAAAAAATAAACGGGGACAAACCACAATCAGTAGGCTCGATCGCTTTCGAGTGGATCAACCCTCCGACCAACCCGCGCACGGACGTCGGCGTCAGATCACGGCGCGTGCGACTTGACTAACGACCTTAACCTGATGAGCGTGGTCGCCGCGTTCAACAACTTTGCAAGCTAGCTAGCCGCGATGCATCCAGGAACAAGCCGGTAAGGGCGGGGCACAGGACGCGCCTAGTACTACGGCTACTACTGCATGCTGCTACGTACAACGTACTCAATGCAATTCTCTCAAGACTGCAGCAGGGTAATCCTATCTTACTATAAAATTATCCTCCACTAACTACTTAAGCTTAACATACAAAGATGCCACATCATCATCCACTAACAATAATCACATTTAAACATCATGCAAACATGCTATATCTTTATATATATATATATATATATATATATATATATATATATATATATATATATATATATATATATATATATATATATATATATATATATATATATTTAATTTAAGAGCTTTTCAAATACAAACATGTTAAATTATCATCCAACGTAATTCACAGAATATTTCAATGTATATTTGTTATGTTTTATGATATCCTATATACTTATATAGTTCATCCTCACTTAGTTAGTGTTTAAATGATTAATCTATGGTACAAATTATCTTTCTCCTTTTCCCCTCTAATTAAGTCATATCACATCAATTGTTTTTAGCCTTTAGATGATTAATCTACGGTCAAACTATCTCTCTACCTTTCTTCTTCCATAAAGTCATACCACCTTACTTTTTACGTTTGAATCACCATTCCACATACTATTTAAATTTAAATTATCATAAACCACATTAATTTACTTAATCTGATGTTATCTAGCTATGTTACACGTTATTTTTTTAATTGTTATCATACTAAATTCCCGCAGCAATGCGCGGGGTTTCACTTAGTTATCCTATAAGTAAAACTCATTTAATTTTGATCAAAAGTTTATAAAAAAAGTTTGTCATAAGTAACACTAGATTAGTTTTATTAATTAATTAGATCCCAATTGAAGATATATCATATTTTTATATATTTGTTTTGCATGTAGAAAATAATGCCATGTTTTTGTTTTTCTGATCAGACGTGAAGAGTTTGACTTCAAATAAATTAGACATCAAACATCTAATTACAACATGAAACAAACGGAGTGTGTACTACTTATCTAGTAGCTTATACTATACTTCTATCTCTGTTCCAATTTAAGGGCAATTATCAGTTTTCGTGTTCCACGTTTAACCGTCCGCTTTATTTAAAGTTTTTTTTTAAAAAATAGTCACACATAAAGTATTATTCATGTTTTATCATCTAATAACAATAAAAATACTAATCATAATTTTTTTCAAATAAGACAGACGATCAAACGTTGAAGATAAACCTTGTAAAACTACAACCTTTTTGTAACGGAGGTAGTAAGATTTTTATTTTTAGTTTTACAACCCTGCCAGCGTAATCAACTCTAGCTAATACGGCCAGACTCGGACTTCTTCATATATAAACAGTAGATTTTAGCCATGTTACAATACTACTAGTGTCTTCAAATTAAGCATAATTGAAGCACATAATTATGGGGTTGTCAATTTAATCTTTATAAATATATGTACTATGTATTAATAAATTTTTAGATAATAGAAATGGTTACATTTCCGGTCTCTGTCAACAATCACACACAGCCAATATATGAGTTTAGCGTTGAAGAAAAAGGAAAAACAAAATTGAGTGATGGAACAAGCCCCCATCCATCCAAAACAGATCAGAAGTTCATTGGTTACCAATTTCATGAGGGCTAGCAATTCCATGGGTGTACATATATAGTACCACTGCGTATGGTATCCTACTACTTTTGATAGCATCAAATACCAAGTACGAAGCTAATTGGTAGACATGAAGATAACCCAGCAATTTTTTATTATAAAAAATTATATCATTTCGGTAATACCAAATTGACCATATAGTACACTAGCCACAAATAAAATCGATTTTTTTGTGGACCTGGCCGGTATTACCATAAACCAATTTCCAAATAAATACATACGCTGGCGATTGTTTAACTCGTGGCTTAGATACACCATTAGACCGGTAATCCATATTCGCTAGCTTGTGGGCACCGCAAGTGGTCCCCTTCAACTACATACGAGGTGTCTTCATGTGTCCCTGTACGTATATATACGTCTTTGTCTTCGTGCACCACCATACGTACGCTAATTCGAAGCTTCCTTTCATCTTCACATGGAGAACGAAAACTGCTAGCTAGTCTGCTACAATTGATTTTTTCCACGCCATTCGTTTTCTCGAGATGTCATTTTAGGGGCAGTTTAATTTATCCTTTTTTTCTATCTAGTAGGAGTATATGCGCATGGAAAAATCCTAATCAGTGAACGCTCTCTAGCATGAACTCCGCATAAAAAACTATCAAACATATCAACAGCTTAATTTGCATTTTCTTTAGTTCCTTTTCTATTTTTTTCCTTATTATATTATATAGTTTTATGTTGGAATTGAACAGGTGCATCGGTTTTCTGGAGAAAGGAACACTCACCGCTTCTTTATCAGAGTTTGAGAAGAAAGAGAAAAACACCTCACTCAATATTGAATAATTTTGTTTCAGATATAAACATGCTATCTTTAAGAGAAGTTTGCGATATGATAGGAAGTTTTTATTGAATTTTCTAATTGAAATATCTTTTTATATTTTTCGAAAGTTTTTTGTTACAACGCAACGCAGCAGCTGTAACCAGTGCTTTGTTATTGGCTACTTTTTTACGGAGATATTTTTTTTGTTGATATTGGTTACTTAATTTGATCATCTTTTTGAGTTGACAGCTACATTAATTAGCACAGCTGTACGTACCGGTACTGCTTGCAAATGGACATCAATAAATTAATTAATATTACTGCTTAAAAGACCATGCCTAGTTTGTAATAATTTCCATATGCAATATACAAGAATTGACCGTAGACCAACGGGTGTGTATTATTTTCTTATCAAGCCGTAGCTGACAACCAATCGAAAAGACCATGACGAGTCTACGATGATGTCACTCTCTTCTCTAAGGTTAATTTCCAACAAGATGATTAGGTGAATGATAATCGTCTTAGCCATCCATCCATTTTACTGTTTCCTTCTAGAAACCACATGAGTGGCCACTGTACAATTCTTTTTCCACATGACAGGATGCATGCCAATTTTGACTCAGCCTGCGGTGAACAAAATCCACATTTCCTGATGCTAGTAAAAGTTCTTGAAAATAATGATATCTTCGTTGAATCGAATCGAATCAAAGACTTTTGTTTGTCCTTTTCAATCTGCACGCTTGCAAGACTGGAATTTAGTACAGCTGGTTGCAGCAAAGATAAATTAATCAAGCTAAGTACGTAGAGAAAACATTTGGCCAATTGTGCTTAGTTTTTGTTGTCAGGGCACAAATTAGATTAGCTAGCTTAGAAGAGATCGACCGATCGAAGTGGCATGGTCAGTAAAAACAGGCTTAATTTGCATTTTATCTTTCTGAAACTTCAGTGGTCAAGCTTTTTAACTGACTGCAGTACGCCTGCCTGACCTTTTTTTCCGAATTCGTTGAAGGGTGACCTCATGATTTATCACATCTTTGTCCATGGTGACATGACTTCTTGAAGGAAAAATAATAATATAAGTGCCTTCTATTGTAGGTGCGCATCAACTTCGTAAATACTTTCACTCTTTTTAATCAAGTGTTCCGTTCAGTCTTTTTCCAGTTGGTAATTAACTATGATCAATTCATTCAAAGTAGTTCTTGGTGTGTTTGAAGTGTGATTATGTGAAAATGCCTCTCTCTCTCTCTCTCTCTCTCTCTCTCTCTCTTCTTTTTTTTTTTGCAGAAAGGTGGCATGACTTGCATCAAGGAAAGGTGTTAAGAATTCCATTGGCTTATGCAAGATCGTGTAGAAAAGGTGGCAGAAAAGTGATTTCCATGGTTATACAAGATAACAAGATTGTGTAGGAGGAACTTCTGCACACAGTTTTGTGGTAGTCTTGGTGATGCTTAATTTGGAAATGTTTTGCAATTGCTCGTGTTATTCTGTTCTATTACCATATACAAACTAGCTAGGCCCAAATAGAGCATGTCAAACTCCTTTTTTCTTTAATCTCGATGCGTTCCAACTGACTCCAATATTGATCTATAATATTATATGAAGCGGTGTTTTACTTTTAGAATCAGTTGACAAGGGTATTTTATTCCAATATTATCCGTGACTTAACATGAATTGATTTAATTGTTAGAATATGTGTGGTTTTTTTTAGCATGTCAACTATTTTTATTTCTTAAGGGTAGCTGGGTATTTGTCCCACCACACTCTTTTATTTTATTTAAGTAAAAACTAATTGGTTATGTGCATTGTGGTAGAGACCGGGGATCAAATAAATCTTCATTAGATAAAAACTTCTTGTCTATATGTGTTAGTTACTTGGGCCTAGGTCAATATTTTGCATGGATTTTAGGAACTAGATATCTTAGATGTCTTAGTTACACAGCAGCTTCTGAAAGTTGTTCCCTATAGATCAAAGATCACAAATTCTCAATAATCAATAGCTAGCCTTGCTTGAATTGTCAGTAACATCGAATGCAAAATCTAATTAAGTACTAAAACAAAGGACATAATAATTAATCGAACACCGTGTGGTAGGATTGACACGACATGCACGAGAGTACATTGGCAAGCAGAAAAAAAAAGAATGATGAAAATACGAAAGGTTAAAGAACTAAATTGAAAAAAAAAAACTGGCGCCACAAAGATGGAAATTTGATCATCTCAAGAGGGAATTCCTCTCAAGAGGCACAATGTCGTTCCTTTCAAATTACAAGTCTAATAAGCCCACCTGCACAGGAAGCCCATGGGCCTTTCCTCCTGGGCCGTTTTCTTTCCAGATTTAGACACGTCCATCTAAAAGTCAAGCCCACACGCTTTTAGCATAACAAGCAACATATTAGCCCACAAAGTTTGCACAATTGACGCCAATACTTTATACACATCAATAACAACGTGGGTGAACTTCTTCATCTATACAACGTGGGTGAACTTTGAAGGGAGTTAAGATGCCCCCCATTGTGTAACAAAGAAAAAATTTCCCAATTCAAAATTAAAAAAATCGAGCATATGTCAGTCTCTGGCTGTGGTCGTTAGCAGCCGTCGCTTCCTTTGGAGAATTGTTGGGAGTGTAGAGTAGCTCTGCCCCATTCCGCTGTTTTGGAGTAGACTTACCGTCGTATCGACTTTTTTTTCCTTTTCCTTCCTTGTGTTGTTATCATTGTTTTCTTCCTTTTTTGGCATAGGCCGGTCTGGTTGAGTGCATCGTGTAACAAAAACTCTATTCTTCTAATATATTGACGTGCAATCTTTTTGCGCGTTCGCGAAAAAAAATATCAGTCTATATACACTCAATTTTTTTAAAGTGAATCTGTGGTAATAAAAATAATGGATTGGCTATAATTATGGCGACAGATTTTTGTCATAAACATAGTCGAATTTTCAGCCTTAAGATTGACACGAAGATTCGTGCTCACAGGGCATCAGCACACACGCTTTGCTGTTTTTTTCTGATCGTTTTATTCAAAGATTACCGAATCTGACTGTTTTATTCAAAGATTTATGTTGCATGATGATTAGATACTCCTATACAAATTTACACAATAGTTTATATCCCATTTACACACCACTTACATATGTAATTTTAGGATTTACATACGTAATTTTAAGATTTACATATGTAATTTTGGAACTTACATTGTAAATACACTAAAATTACATATGTAATTTAGAGACTTATAATGTAAATATATACAGACTATTTTTTAAATATAGCTAGTCCCAAACTTAATCCAGAGACGCTTCACGCTTGCATGCAGCCGTCGAGGAGAAAGATCTAGGTCGACGTCGTCACGGCGTGCATGCGACTTGTCGGACTTGACTTGGGCGCGTTGGCCTGCAACCACGCGCATATGTACGTCGAGGAGAAAAATCTAGCCAGCTGGACGTGCGTACGTAGTGCGTGTACACTACGGCGCTACTACTACTTCTCCCAAGACTGCATTGCCCTTTGCTATCTGCTAAAGCTTTGCTTCTAAAATACCCCCGCTCGACAAAATTCGACGGCTAAGTTGAAATTTCGAACGAATCGATAGTTAGGACAATTTTCTGGTTTAAAATTTGGTACTTTTAATTTCTTACCGAGGCAGATGAGATGATCATCCCTCGAGGTGACATACCCTCGTTTCTTGTATGTCACCTAATAATTAAGTAATAAAAAATTTGAAGAAAATGGTAACTATTTTTTATTTTTGTTACAACTTATATACATCAAATTTTAGCTTCTATGTGTGTGGAGTAATATATCTCATGCTAATCTACCTTATCATTTAAAAATCATTTTTTTAAAAGTAATAAGTACTTGGATGACTGGCAAGAAATGAGAAGATTTGAATCCCCTCAAGGGATGAAGAATATTTTTCCAATTCTTGTACAAATGAAGTCGATTCTTTTACAAATGAAGTCGAGTTTGCACAAGCTAACATGTGTGAATTCTTTTATTTTTTTTCACTTAGACTTTTTGTTAGAGTTTGCATGAGTTTTCACTAAGGCCTCGTTTGATTCATAGGGAACAATAGAGAAAAAAACATAGGAACAAGAATCCTACGGAATTTGGTACTATTTATCCCTTTGATTTGTAGGAATTGAACATAGAAAAAGCATGAAAATATTTCCTATGACCATGATTTCAAGAGAATTCCATAGGAAAATTAACATCCACCTTGAGCTTATTTTTCTTTTCCTATAGGTAGGATCGAGGCAAAACACTATTGGAAGATAAGGTTTAACCCTAGTAAAACCATTCAAATTTTGATTGCTATTGACTTAATACTCAACATTCCTATGTTTTTCCTTTATACCAATCAAATATCATTCCTACAATTTTCTTATGTTTTTCAATCATCTGTTTTGCATATGATTTCCTATACTATTACTGAGTTTTTCCTATTCCTACATTTTTTCAATCCTATAATTCATATGAGCTCTAAGATTGAGTTTTCACCTTGCACCGCATATTTAGGGTGGGTACAGTAGTGGGAGTACACCAGCTCAGCTACTGGAGTACTGGAGTGAGTACACCAGCTCAGCTAGCTCTGTCAGATGCTCATGAAATTTCTCTGTTTCCAGTACTAAGGCCTCTCACAGTGCGGTGAGTTGGATTGGTGTTTCACAGTGCCAGCTCAGAAAAACGCAGACGTGGAGGGTGTCGCCGCGCCCCTGCAAAGCACCTCGCCCCCACGCAGAGCGCCGCACTTCCTCCTCTCGGCGAGTCCGCGCGCGCCGTCGCGAGGCGAAGTTCCGCGCGCTGTGGAGCACGTGTCCGTGACGAGCGCATGCCCTCGCGGCGAACGGGAGGTGGAATCCCCGATTCGCCCTCCCAAAATCCCCTCCCGCCACAGATCGGATTGGAAGAGAAAAGGCAATAAAATCTTGGAGATTGGAAGAGAAGAAAAGATCGGATTCGACAAGATAAAAAAAGAAAAGGAAAGCAAATTCATCACAGCAAATTCATCACGGCAAAATCATCCCAGCAAAATCACGACGACGACGACGAGCCGGCAACCACGACTCTGCCTCCCCGACCGCGCGCGCACCGACGAGGAGAGGAGTCCTCCCACGCGCGTCGGTCGCCGCGGCGTCGGTGCCTCACCTCCCCGGTGTCCCCGCTCGCCGCCCAGGCATCCGCCGTGAGGGAGGAGAGCACAACGAAGAGGAGGAAGAAGGTGAAGGGGAGGAGAAGCGAGCGGCGCGGCCGCGCAGGCGACGACGAGGCGCACGGCGACGAGGACCACGCCGTTGGCCGCCACCTCCAAGCCAGAGGGCTCGGGCGGACTGGGCCGCGCGCTGTGTTGAGTTGTGATCCAAATTCATTTGCACTTAATAAAGGCCAGCTTCTGCCGTAGCGGATCATCATCCCTTTTAGGGTTCCACTATATATATACCTCTTGTAAGCCGCCGTGCGGCGCTATAACCTCACCTCAGATATAGTGAAGATATTTTGCTGGCTGGCGCCCGTGGTTTTTTCTCTCCTGTTTTGGGAGGGTTTCCACGTTAAATCTTGTGTCTTTTGTGATTGATCTATTGTTCTTTATCGTTTGTTCGCCTATCGTTTCCTAACACGCTGGCCTCCGACCGCCACGCCTGGGCGGACGTAGACCCCCACCCTCTCAGCCTGGATCTGGGGCGTGGTCGTGTGGGAGCGGAGGAGTAAGGGCGGGGCGAGGGGAGGAGGAGGAGACGGAGTGCGGCAGCGGCTGAGGAGCCGGACGCGGCAGTGGAGGAGTCGGAGTGTGGGAAGGAGGTGGGGGAGGAGGCGTGCGACGGAGGAAACAAAGCGAATCGAGGAGGAGAAAGGGGCGTCGAGACCGAGCGCTGGAGGGCAGGTTTGGAATTATTTCCTTCACCTGCCCGTGCCCTCATTTTGGTAGGGTACATGCACTGTGGACTCGGTTACCTCTCCCACTGCATTTATCCAATTAAACTACTGTGGACTCGGTTACCTCCCCCACTGTATACAACTAGGGGTGCTTGCACTGTAGAATAGGCCGTCTTTAGGCCAATTTTTTGGGTTAGGGGTACGGGCCCTATAGCTTGTATTGTGAATGGACTAAGCTGTCGCGTTGGCATTCTGCCACGTCGTCACCGGGCCACGTGCATGCGTCCGTTATCCTCCAGCATGGACGTACACGTACGTTGGATACTCCCTAAAATAAACCAATCTTCAGGGGTGAAATAATAGTTTATTTTAAAACGGACGAAGTACGTGTATTTGTACACGATATGTATATATAGCTAAAATAATAGGGTGTTCGTTACTTTGCATTGGAAAGTTCTCCACATCAACACGAAAAATGGAATAGCTCATTAGAGCATAATTAATTAAATACTAGCTTAAAAAACTTAAAAAATATAATACCTCATCCGTTTTATAATATAAGTCATTTTAGCATTTTTTACATTTATATTGATGTTAATGAATCTAGACATATATATCTATTTAGATTCATTAACATTAATATGAATGTTGGAAATGCTAAAATGACTTACATTGTGAAACAGAGGAAGTAATAAGCTTTTTTCAAACAACTTTTCTATTTTTTTTAAAAAATAGTATTATTTATCAATTTAAGAAGCGTGCACGTTGAAGAAAAAGTGTAAAAATGATGAAACGAACTCAGTCGAGTGTAGAATGGTCTGATGGCTATGACATGCATGTTCCGTCCTTGTTACACCGGCCAGCTAATTAACTAGAGCTTGCTGGGTAGACAAGTGACAACAGCAATGTCTGGGAAAGTCATTTCATCCCTCGAGGGGATATCGGCTCATTTCATGCATTCCACCTAAATAGTCATAAAAAATATGAAAAAAAGGCAACATAGATTAATATGAAATATATCACTCTATAAACATACAAGTTTAAATTCAACTTCTACAAGTTGTAACAAAAATAACAAATATAGTTGCGAATGTATGATAACTATTTTCAGTTTAATTTGTTATTTATGTTGCAACTTGTAGAAGTTGAATTTGGTCGAGTGATTTATTTCGTATTAATCTATGTTATTTTTTTTTAAAAAATTTTGATAACTATTTATATGACATGCAAACAACGAGGGGATGTTCCCTTGGGGGATGAACCACATCCGCAATGTCTTACTCAAAACAAAAGGGGAGGAGAAACTGCAATGTCAATCCTACTAATTGGCTTCAAAAAGATGGACAATATTACACATGCACCAATAACGCTCAACTAAGGTTTTGTGTGGCTGATAAATAGCCTGATATATTTACACCGACCAAAGGGTCAAATTAATCAAGCAGATGCATATGATACATATGATCGATCTTTGAGCAAACGATATATGCATGGATCAATCCAGCGGCAGATCTAAAAAAAAAATCGATTCGTTGGTGTTATAACGTATTTATTAGTGTTATAGCATACTTGTTATGCTTGGATTATAGTGTTATAATATATGAATAAACAGTTTCGTTATAACTAGGTTTTGCTAAAAGTCATCGGTATCGCCACCGACCATTAGACTGTAAATCCACCCTGTATCGATCGATTGAGTCTCCATCGATCCAACTATATATAGCAACATGTGCAGTTTTCGGTCACCACTAGGTAGATCGATCATCCCTATAATCATCATTGTACGACGTTGCGTGTTCGACGGCTGGATTAATTGGTTTGAATAATTTTTGGTAGTTATCTGACTACATTTTCCCAATTCTTACCAATAAAGTCGAGTTTGCACAAGCTACATGTGTGAATTCTTTTTTTTATATCTTAGATACACTTTTTTGTCAGAGTTTACATGAGTTTTCACCAAAATTGAGTTTCCACCTTCCACCGCATATTTAGGGTGTATTCAGTAGTAGAAGTTTGGAACTCTCCCCGAAGCACACAAAATGTAGTATTGTATTAGCGCATCTATATACTAATATAAAAAGGAGTACACCGTAGCTAGTATATCTCCTCTAGCGATTTTGCCCGATCTCATCCCACTAGCAATTTCGGTCCCTATGCGGTGGCTGTGCGGCGCAAATCCCCGTGCGGTGACTCCGCCTACTCACTCTGCGCCTTGCTCCCCGCGCGCATCCTCGCTCTACGCCTCCTCTCCTTACTATGGTCCAGCGACAGTTTACCGCCGGACCAACAACCTCACGTCCTCGTTCCGCGCAACGCCGGACCTCCTTCATCCTTGCAACGGACCAACGACAACGCACCATTGCATCGCCAGACCAAAGCCGAGGCACTACCACACCGCCAGACCGGCACCGAGGCACCATCGCGCAGCTGCCCACCGCTAGACCAGCGCACGCCATCTCATCCCCCTTCAGCCGAGAACTGCCCCAGATGGTGGGGTAGTGGTTCCCCCTACCGCCGGAGCCGTTGCGGCGCACGCCACGCCGGCGCCGAGTTTGTTCGACATTCTGTCAAACTTTCTTCGAGATGCTTAGGAACTGGTGATTTGGGGACTACTTCAAGGTGGAGGCCATTGGGTTAGCCTGGGATCATCTCACTCAGGTTTTCTTTTTTTTGGATCCTTTTAGATCCCTTTTTTTTCTCATGCAATTGTGGCCGTGCTGTGTGAATCTAATGTCTCTTCTAATTGGGACTGGAATCATGAGTTGGTTGGGTTGGCATTAAACTGTTTTGAGCTAGCGAAGTCTTGATAAATAATACTTCCTCCGTTTCACAATGTAAGTCATTCTATTATTTCACATATTTATATTGATATTAATGAATCTAGACATATATATCTATTTAGATTCATTAATATCAATGTAAACGTGAGAAATGATAGAATGACTTACATTGTGAAACGGAGGGAGCAGAAGAGTTGTTACTTGTAAGAGATGTCTTATTTTCTGATCTTGTCGAGTACAAATAATAGATAAGAGACAAACAATAGATGAGTTGTTGTGCTCGACAATTTGGGAAGATGTCGAGTACAACACACCTAGCTTTATCCCCTATAAATACGTTTATACCCCCTAGCCTGAAAAGTTAACCATGCAGGCATCAAATCACACAGCACTAACTCATCAAGAGCTCTACATATACATACTAATTAAACCTAAATACGTAGCCTGATCAGTTTAGGTTTGTCAAACGCCATGGATATGGAGATGGGTAAATTGCTTCATCGCCCATGGAAATGGAGCTTAAACTCGCCGCTACTGCTGCTGCTCATCGTCCCCGTGATGATCCACGTACAGCTGAAGCTACGTCGTCGTCGCAAGAACGCCGCCGCCGGCACGAGGCTGCCGCCGGGGCCATGGCGGCTCCCCGTCATCGGCAGCCTGCACCACCTCGCCATGAACCCGAAGGCGGTGCACCGCGCGCTGGCCGACCTCGCGCGGCGGTGCGGCGGCGGCGGCGGCGGCGTCATGTACCTCCGCCTCGGCGAGCTCCCCGTCGTGGTGGCCTCGTCGCGGGACGCCGCCCGGGAGGTCCTGAGGACGCACGACGCCGCGTTCGCCACCCGCGCCATGAGCGTCACGGTGAGGGACTCCATCGGCGACACGGTGGGGATACTCTTCTCGCCGTACGGCGAGCGGTGGCGCCGCCTCCGCGGGATCTGCAGCCTCGAGCTCCTCAACGCGAGGCGGGTGCGCTCGTTCCGCCCCATCCGGGAGGAGCAGGTCGCCCGCCTCGTTGGCGCCATCGCCGCCGCCGCCGCCGCTCCCGGCGGCGATCAGCCGCCGCCGGTGAACGTGAGCTGGCAGATCGCCGGGGCGCTTACCGACCTGACGCTGCGCGCCATCATGGGGGAGTGCGGCTTCCGATGGCGGGAGGAGTTCCTGGAGACGCTGGGCGAGGCGCAGAGGAAGGCGAGCAGGTTCGGCGTCGCCGACCTGTTCCCGTCGTCGAGGCTCCTCCGCGCCGTCGGGAGCACGGCGGTGCGCGACGTGAGGGCGTTGAACGCCAAGCTGTTCGAGCTGGTGGACCGCGCCATCGAGCAGCACCGGGAGGCGGCGGCGACGACTGCGGCTGGCGGCGACGACGACGACGGCGGCGACGACGACGCGCGTGACGACAACGAGTGCTTGCTGAATACTCTCATGAGAATCCAGAAGGAAGGTGGTGGCACTCTCTCCATGTCAACAGTCAAAGCCGTTATTCTTGTAAGTATATATCTCTGTCAGTTCTTTTTTTTATCTAAGACTTTAATTTAATTTTCTTTTAAAGAGTCACATGGATTTTTTTTATCTAAGACTTTAATATAATTTTGTTTTAAAGGGTCACTGGGATTTTTTACAAAAATATATTCTTACTAGCTGTTCCCTAGTGATCCATCCATCCAAAGTCTCTTATATTTTCAGATGGACAGAGCATATATATGAAGCAAATATAAAATATTATGTGAAAACCATTTGCAATATTAATCTATCAGTACAATTTTATACTCTAAACACAGTTGTCATTTAATTGGGGTTGCTATAGCACGGAATCCTATCCAAATAGTATAATCTCACGTATATATCATATCTTAATACCTCCCTGGTATCACCTGATACTCATAGGTATCAAATTTGGTACCTAACCGGTATCACCTAATATCCATAAGTGCCAAGTACGGTACCACATAGGCCTCGCCTAGTACCAACAAGTATATTATAACTCAGATACCATCTGAACCTCTGGTTTTGTCGCCACCTTCGTCGAGCCCCTTCACATTGCTTGCAGTCACCATTGCCATCGATCCCCTCCACCTCGCTTATAACCAAGTAGTATTTCGGCAATTTCTTAATTCGTAGAGATATTTTTCTGTAATTTGAGACGAATTCCTAACAACGTATACGGAAACCAACCGTACACGTGAAGGTATACATTATCGGTATTTTCCATAAGTCGTAGGATAGAGGGTATGCCTTATCCGTAACCCTGACAAGGACCTTTGCCACCGAACCAATAGCCTTGGATGAGCTCCTCCAATCTGTCGACGAACTCCTCCACTGCCATGAAACCTCATGTGTGGCGCTTGCTCCCCCAATCTCCACAAGGTCCACCACTGAGCCCACCCGGTGGCTCCTAGGCGCTTCCCCACCAGTGCCACCACAACCCGAAATGTTCCCCTTCGCGAGTAGATTCAGCTGGTCCGCTCCCACCGTCTTATTGTCGAGTACACCGGATTTAAAAGGATGTAGGCGGAAAGGAGTAAATTGGGTGGAGGGGATGAGGGCAATGGGAGTCAGGGCAAGGGAAGAAGGTTGATTAGGATGGTGGACAAAGATGAGAGATCAAAGGGCTCCAACAGCCAGGGGAAGGAGGAGTTACGGCAGCAATGTTGCACTATGGGAGGATGGAGGCGACCGCACTTGTAGCGCTCGAGATGCCGAGGGGAATAGAGGATATATAAGCAAGTGGGATGGGATCCCGTTAAATAGCATTTTTGTAATTCAATTATTGACACAAATCTATAAATCTTGATATTTTGAAATCAGAACATGCTAAACAATCAGTAGGAGGGTAATAATATTCTTTGCTTATTTACATATCATGTGGTATTTAAAAGGGGCCGATAGGCGAGCCATGCATAGCACGACTGATGGTAGTACGATTGGTTATAATTCTTGGACCTCTAATGCCAGTTGTCATAGTTACTCCCTTTGGTCATAAGATAAATAATGTCTTGGACTGATATAACCAGTCAAAACTTTGATTATTATACTTTGAAAAGTACATAGTTTTATAACATAAAAAATAGTATATATGTATATCACTCTTGAAAAGTGCTTTTTTAATCTCATAAACATAGTATCCTTTTTAATAAACTTATTCTAATACAAAATTATTGTCAAAATCGCACTTCAAAGATCGTTAAAAAAGTCAAACTTATTCTAATACCAAAAGAATTATATATTTGTGCATGAATGGCCGTCTCGTGCTTTCATGTCTTCAATGCACAAAAGTGGATGAAATTAATCCATCTAACCTTGCAATATGCTAACGTACCCTCCTTAATTTCAACATGTGCTAACATATACGCATGACATGCATTGGCCAGGACATGTTTGCAGGTGGAAGCGAAACAACATCAACAATACTTGAATGGGCCATGTCAGAGCTTGTGAAGAATCCTCAAGTGATGCAGAAGGCGCAAGCAGAGATACGACTTGCTTTGCAAGGAAGATCTAGGATAACAGAAGATGACTTGATAAATTTAAGTTACCCAAAGAATATAATCAAGGAAACACTAAGACTGCATCCTGTAGCACCCCTACTTATGCCAAAAGAGTGTCAAGAGTCATGCAAAATATTAGGATATGACATTCCAAAAGGGTCAATCATGTTGGTGAATGTATGGGCCATCGGTAGAGACCACAGATATTGGGATGATGCGGAAGTATTTTTGCCAGAGCGTTTTGAGGAAATCACAGTTGATTTTGGAGGCACAAACTATGAATTCATACCATTTGGAGGAGGACGGAGAATATGTCCAGGCATAACATTTGCACATGCCACACTCGAGTTGGCCCTCACTGCTCTCCTGTACCATTTTGATTGGCATCTTCCTCCTAGTGTAACACCAGATGGGTTGGACATGGAAGAGGAATTCGGGATGAACGTTCGTAGAAAAAGGGATCTTCATCTACATCCAGTAATTCATGTTGGAGTAGAAAAAGGTATAATGAGCTAGATATATGGTTAATGTAAGTGCATTTTTATAGGTGTGTATCGACTTCTTGAATAATCATCCTCAATAAAGTTGCACGACTCTCTTAAAGCGGTAAGCATTTTTTTAAAGATTATTAGCTTATAACTGGTTTTTAAAGCTATGCAAGATATGGTAGGTTCTTCTGCACGCTGTACTGTCTTCTTCCAGTCTTCGTACTTGCATTGGATGCCTAATTTCTTTGTGTTGTTCTACTATTACCTGGATAATTGCTTGATAAACAATAAAAGAGAACCGGACGAACTAGTTAGGCCCAAATAAAGCAGGCCCAACTTTGCCCGTTAGATGTCTTGGTTACTTCTTACTTGGGCCTGGTTTTCTCCATGGATTTGTGCAGCCGGACCTGTAAATAATTACAGGTAGACAGTAGTATTAAAAAAAGAGTACAGTACTACATCCATCGGCAGCCTCTGAAAATTATTCCCCTGAGAAGAAAAATCTCAGATTCTCCAACAACCAACGGCCTTGCTTGGACTATCGAGTCAGCTGACAGCTAGTGACGAACCAGTATGAACCAAATACGCGTAGTATGTAACTTAAATGGAATTATTAATTATATTGCATTTTTAATAGCAGGAATGGCACTTACTATTAATTTATACTCCCACTGTTTCGTTTTAATTGTAGTTGTGAGTTTCTATGTTCAACATTTGATCATCCGTCTTATTCGATTTTTTTATTAGTATTTTTATTATTATTAGATGATAAAAGATTAATAGTACTTTATGTATGACTTATATTTTTAAATTTTTTTATATTTTTAAATAAGATAGACAGTCAAACGTTCACGGAAACCCACTAAAATAGAACGGACGGAGCATATTGCATTCAACTTGAGATACCTGAGCATTATAGCATCACTATTTTCTCATGTAGTAGTACGGTGGTAGTACGAAATGACACTTTTTAAATCACCTCCACTGATGATCCACTCCACTCCACTCCTCTCAGTTTCTAGCTTGACCATGGGCGGCGACCACAGGCTACAACCATTCCAAATTCTAGAGAATCTCAACTGCAAATTAACAAAGTTGTAGCACTACTCCTAATTATGAAACACAACACATGTCCAGCTAGCTAGAGAAATCATATCTCTGCACTGCATCCATACATCACCTGCCATTCCTCTTCTCACCCAAAAAAAATAATATAGCAAGAATAATTCTCCTGTACATATGTGCCATGAACTCTGAAGAAACTATATAATTAAAGAGCTAGAGGTAGCTAATTTCTTTAAAGACAAACATGTTAAGAGTAGTAGAAAGATAGCTGAGCAAGCTGGGCCATGTGCAGCTTAGCAACACTGTTCGCAGCCGCGTTATAGTGTGGTTATTTGCTTCGTCGTCGTCGCTGAATTGGCGTGCAAGCTAGGCTGAATTATATCCTGGGAGTTTAGTACTAGACGCCGTTGTGTTCAGACAATCTCGCTTTCAGACTTTCAGTCGTTTTTTTTCAGAGTTTCAGAGTGATTGCGAGTCAAGCTAGCTATCAGCCAATAATTAACGAATGATTAAATGTGTTTCCGCCGTTACGCGGTTGGATCGATCCAATCCATCGATCGCCGGCCGGTTTGGGGCAGGAGGCAACTGTCTGCAGCTGCATGCTTTCATTGCTTCCTGGTCTCTTCTTCTTCTTCCCTGCAGCCATGGATGGAGAGAGCTCGAGCTCGACGTGGTCTCCAAGCTGGAAAGAGAGCTATCTGACGCGACCTGATTTAACCCTCTGCGATTATTCTGCATGTGTCGTGCTGCGCTTTGTGGGAGTACTCCGTACTGGAGTGAGTACACCAGCTCAGCTAGCTCTGTCAGATGCTGATCATGATCTCTTTGTTTCCAGTGCTCCCACAAAGCTGTCGCGTTGGCATTCTGCCACGTCGTCACCGCCACGTGCATGCGTCCGTTATCCTCCAGCATGGACGTACACGTACGTACGTTGGATACTCCATCATAAAATTAATACTCCCTCCGTCGGTCCGTTCTAAAATATAACAACTGTTAGGCCTCAGAATTTGTCCTATAATATAACAATTTCTCTACCAATATTTTTTTTCCAACCAATCACAACACTCCACTATTCACTTTTTCCCATCTACCTCCACTACCTATCCAATCACAACCCTCCATCACTCACTTTTACCAACTTTCTTAATAATCGTGTCTAACCTTAAAACTTTAGGACGGACATAGTAAATTTTTGGGGTAAAAAGAATAGTTTATTTTGAAACGGATGAAATACGTACATTTGTAAACGATATGTGTATATGGCTGAAATGCGACATATATATATGGCTGCAATGTGTGTGTGGGCTAGTGTGTCTGTTACTTTGTGTTGAGAACTTCTCCACCTTAGCACGAAAAATAGTGTGACTCATTAGAATATGATTAATTAAGTACTAATTTAAATAACTTGAAAATATATTAATAAGTTTTTCTCAAATAACTTTTATATAATTTTTTTTTAAAAAATATATCATTTATCAGTTTAAGAAGCGTGCGCTTTGGAGAATAAAGAGAGCATAAGTTGTAAAAGTGGTGCAACGAACTTAGCCAAGTGTAGGATGGTCCGATGGCTATGACATGTTACTACGTACCGTCCTTGTCGTTACACCGGCCAGCTAACTAGAGATTGTTGGGCAGACAAGTGACAATGCTAACGGCAATGTCTTACTCAAAACAAAAGGAGAGGAGAAACCGCAATGTCAATGCCTACTAACTCTCTTGAAAAAGATGGACAATATTACACATATGTATCAATAACGCTCAATTAACTAAGGTTGTGTGGCTGATAGATAGCCTGATATATTTACACCGATCAAAGGCTCAAATTAATCAAGCACATACATATGATACACATGATCGATCTTTGAGCAAACTAGTCGATATATGGATGCATGGATCGATCGATCGATCGAGTCTCCATCGATCCAACTATAGCAACATGTGCAGTTTTCTGGCACCACCACTAGATCGACCGATCATCACTGGATGATCATCATTATATTGTACGTTGCATTCGACGGCTGGATGATGATCAAAGATTATTAGGTGCACGTAATCGATCGATCTGCAGTGATGAACGCAGGTTCAATCGTGCACATGTGCCAATGATCCAAAGCCGTCGCTGTTCATCCGACTCGAACTCCTCTTGTCGACCCGAAAGAGATGCTTGACCGGTGCAGCCCGACGAATGCATGAATCGTGCACCGTTGGATCGATCGATCGTCCACGCAATTCATCACCAATGGCGTCAGATCGAAAGCAACCCCAAATCCACCCATCTATCGATCAACCCCAAAGCACGGATTAATTTGTTTGATTAATTTTTGGTAGTTATCAGGCTGATTATGTACTGATAATTAATCTCCGCTGATCCGGCCGTTTCAGCTTAATCATATCCATTAACTGTTCCGGTCAGAATTATCCCTGTATTTAAGCAAAGGATACAGTACTGAGCATCATTCATTTGTACTGTCTTGACCGTGACAGAAATGCTTTC
This sequence comes from Oryza glaberrima, assembly GCF_000147395.1. Classification (NCBI taxonomy): domain Eukaryota; kingdom Viridiplantae; phylum Streptophyta; class Magnoliopsida; order Poales; family Poaceae; genus Oryza; species Oryza glaberrima. The sequence goes on along the minus strand of NC_068331.1, from coordinate 26,385,798 downwards.
TCGGTCAAATAATTGAATTGCTGTCCATTCAAAAGGGAAAAGAAAATGTATTTTTTGTGAATGCACGCGTGTGTTGCGTGAGAAGCTAGACAGTGGCCGGTTTAATCAAGGTTTGGTTAAGTTAATATCACTCCGTACTTCTCCTCAATCCTCATCAGTCATCCGAATTTTCTAGAACCTGAAAAGGAAGAGGGGATCATCATATATCTCAATCGATCGCCATCAGCTGCTAGCAAGTAGCAACCCAGCAACCTAGCTATAGTCAAGAGCCATGAGTATCAAACTGTTACTTACCACTACGAACTGTGATGTCGACTTGTAGTGAAAAAGAAAATCTGGAAAATAATCAAACTGAAGTGGTACTATTTGTGATTAGCTTAATCTGGACAGGACTAACCAGTTGCATTACACTACTAGTAGTACATTTGGGGAATAATTCGGTTTGTTTACACTGGTACAGTTAACGTACGTGACGTACCTTTCAGGTGGCAAGTGGGGAGCAGGAAAGACAGAGGAGAAGACAAAGAGATCAATTCAATTCAATTAATCAAGGACTAAACATCTGAATTAATCGGAATCATCGCAGGCAAAGCAGGAGCTAGACGGAATTAATAACTGGGAAAGCAGAGTAGTGGTTGGCACGTACTAGGAGTATACATAGTGTAACGTACACGTAGCAGGCGATTTTTTTGCAGTTTTGCTGCCCGTGATTCCGGACTGTACGGCATGGGACCCACGTGGAGGAGTACAGGGGAAAGCTGGACAGGTCAGGTCGCCCGTACAGGGAGGTGTCTGGAGTAGTGCGTCTTTTGACAGGTCAGGTACTCCATCATGGCCATGGGCCTGGGCCTCCTTGCTTTGCATGTGCCGCGCCGTCGACGCCGCGTACGTACACTGCCCGGCCGGTTAGGTTTTTTTCTTAACGAACAATACGAGACAGTGCCATGATTCATTAAACACAGTAGGAAAAAATTACTACAAAAATTAAAGTCTTAAAAGACAGTAGCTAGGAAAAAAGAGAAAAGAAACTATAACAGACACCGACAGCACCTACACCGGTCCCAGGAGAAAGCTTGACCACCGTTAAACGTGATCGGTCGCCGCTAGCCTTACAAGGAAGCTACGGCCGAACCGGTCCGGCCGGGTGCCGAATTCCAGCCAATTCCGCGAGCAAATCGCATCGTCACGCTGCGGCGCGGCTACGGGTTGGAGACGGCAGGCAAGGCGCGCGCATTGCTGCAGCGGCAGACAGGATGGCACCGGAGCCGCGTGGGAAATCAACGCGCGCTGTACGCACACTACTCCACACTACACGGACTCATCAATGACGGTGATCCACGGCCGCGCGCGCATTGTTTTTGCAGCAATTTTGTGGATGGATGCGTTGAAGAGATGGATGGTCGGGGCGGGGGTAGCGCTCCTGTTGCACGGAGGCTCCGGCCACTCACGGGGGATTCCATGGAGATTTTCTTGCAAAGGGAGACACTTTGTCTCCCAGTTGATCCGCTGTGCCGCGCAACTGGACGTACCACCTGTCGTTTCGGTACGGAACGCCTCCGGACCTTAGCACCAGTGTGATTAAATTATCCGTTAATTATTGTACGGTTTCGTGGGGATTATCCTCTTTGTACGTTACGGTGCTGTGTTGATTTTCTACTGTAGTCCAAACTTGCGGCGACTTGGCAGGGGGCCACCACATGTCAGTCAGAGACTCTATATGTATAGTATAGTATACTGAGCTTTTTGCTCCTCGTGTACGTACCAGTACTTCGTAGGCGTACTTGGGCACTTGCATTGGCCAAAAGTCACAGTACAGTACTCCTAGCTGGTAGAGCAGCAGTTGGCGCCGCTCTCGAGTGCCGTATCCGAGTGCCTGTCGACCAAATCTTGGACGCATCAAAAACCCCATTGGATCGCATCGGCACCCGCGCCGCTTTCTGCACCCGGCGTCTCAGGGCTATGGTTGATGCGATTACCACATCTAAATTTATCTATTTTATTTACTCATAAACTAAGAGGCAACCTATACAGTGTATTACCTCTAGTACACAAAAATCAATATCTCTAATACTTCCTCCATCTATTTTTGATAATCATATTTCCAAATCTGAAAATTTTACTTTTGATAGTCATATTTTAATCCAACATCCTATTCTCTTAATAACTTTCTCGGATTTAATGCGTGACTCGTCATTCTTCTACACAAGATTGGCTGCATGGGCATCGAGAAATGTAAATATTAATGAATCGCTTGTTTACAAGGAATAACTAGTAACATGTTTAAATGGATGATAAGTAGAATTACTTATCTTTGGTCTGTGTGCCAAGATGAAATATGACTATCAAAAGTAGATGGAGGGAGTACTATCACATTTTTCTTAAAATTTGTGTGGAAGTTGCCTCTTAATTTAGGGTTGGCTCATCATCTCTCTCCTCACTTCTCTCCTCCACCTCATCACTTAATTCAATGTACGGAACACATTATAGTACTTGCCCTCGCATAGATGGCTTCAGCTCCAGCCTGCGACAACTTCTCTCCAAAACGGCACAACACGTGGATGCATCATGGATTCATGGACGCAAAATGAATCAGATTCAGGCGCCACACGATGTTTTTTCTTCTCTATCTGCGCCCGTGACGGCCTCAAAATTCTCCAAGCCTACGAACCGATCCACGGAGTAGGGGTAGGTAACTGTGCCGCCATGCGTCTGAAAAATTCAAACCTTGCAGAGGGACGGTCTGTCAAATTCGGTCTGGTTTCGAAATTCAGAATCAAATTATACTCCAAATTGCGTGTACTAGAGGGCAGGATGGCACGGACCGACGGTCGGGGAGTGGCATCTGGACCCACCTGCCATAGTCGTCTGCTGTTTAAAGGCCGGCAAGAGGTGGGTCCCACCGCGTCGACCCGGGACAAAGTGGGAAGGGGAGAGTCAGTAGATGTTGGTGCAGTTAAAACCCAGCGACGGACACCGGCGTCTGTACGGACATGGGCACAGTATGCCACGGCTCAGTGCTCATCGTGAAAATAAACTTTCGTTTCCGTGCCTTGACCGTCCGTTTTATTTGAAAAAATTATGAAAAATATTAAAAAGACAAGTCATATATAAAATATTAATTATATTTTATCATCTAACAATGAAAATACGAATTATAAAAAATTTCATATAAGACGGACCGTCAAAATTGGATACGGAAACCCAGGGTTTGTCTTTTTTTTTTGACGGAGGGAGTACTACTGTTTCTTGTGACTTTACTGAATTACCCTCATCGTGGTTATAGTATCTTTTCTTTCGTTAATATCGAAGGGCATGTGTTTATGCGTAAGCATGTACTGCTCCCTCTGTTATTTTAATATTTTACTTGCACTGTTTGACCATTTATTTTATTAAAAAAATTTAGAATTATTATTATTTTTTTATAACTTACTTTATTATCCAAAAAACTTTAAGCACAACTTTTTGTTTTTTTATTTTTGCACAATTTTTTTAATAATACGGGTGATCAAATAATGCAAATAAAATGTCAAAATCCCTTATATTATGGGACGGAGTGAGTACATCCGTAATTTACTCTATGATACCATAGACTTTTACATGATTAATTTTATCTTTAAAAATGCTTAGACAAGATAAACAGACAAATACATGTCTTATGTCTAGATTCGTTGTATTTTAAAATATCCAATCCGGTTCCAAATTGCAATATTATGGGATGTATAGAGTGTGCTTATATATGCTATTAATAGTGCTTATAGTGTAAAATATATACTACCTCCATATTTTAATGTATGGCGCCATTGACTTTTTATCCAACGTTTGACCATTCGTCTTATTCAAAAAATTTATGTAGCTACCATTTATTTCATTGTGACTTGATTCGTCATCAAATGTTCTTCAAGCATGACATAATTATTTTCATATTTGCACAAAAATTATGAATAAAACGAATGGTCAAACGTTAGTCAAAAAATCAACGACGTCATCCATTAAAATACGGAGGGAGTATATTTTACGGTGTTAAAGCATTTTCACTGTTTTTTATATATTTAAAGCCTAGACAAATATATACAGAGTACGTACCTACTACTCCCTCCGTCCCATAATATAAGGGATTTTGAGTTTTTGCTTGCACCGTTTGACCACTCGTCTTATTTAAAAAAAATTAGAATTATTGTTTACTTTTTTGTGACTTAATTTATTATCCAAAATATTTTAAGCGCAACTTTTTATTTTTTATATTTGCATAAATTTTTTAAATAAGACGAGTGGTCAAACATAGTAAGAAAAACTCAAAATCCTTTATATTATTGGCCGGAGGGAGTACAATGTTTCAGCTCATGGACCAACTAGGACGACTGCACGATGTTGTTGGGCCTAGCTTGGCCTATGAGGTCAACTGGTCAACTTCAACATGCATGCGGCGCCACATGATGCTCGGACTTGCTTTACCCGCGCAAAAGTCTTCCCGTCAATAGCTTTTGTCTGGAGGTTACAGTGTCGACTCTTCTCCTTTGCTTAATTACTCAATGTCGATCTGCATGCATACCCATGTTGTTTAGTTTTCGAGATGATCCATCCATGCATGTATGCTGTCACGCGCCATTTAATTTAATTGTTTATGAGCAAATTGACAAGCAAACACTATGCCACTTAATATTCTCCTTATTAGCTTACACGTTTAACTGGTTACACCGTGTTGCTAGCTTTGATTTGTAATACTACTCATTTCCCCATCTCAAAATATATAGATAGAATAGGACATTTCCTAATAACACGTATATACATGAACAGATTGTCCAGATTTATGGTAGAAATGTTTCATCCAATTCTATGTTTTTTATATTTTATGATGGAGGGAGTAAAGTCGTCCTACAACTGGACATTTAATTAAGCTAGGTTTTAGCTTAGCTACTGCACAGTTTTTGCGTGGGCAACGACGATCGATGATGATGGAGTTCGATTCGAACGTACTGTTGCCGAATCAGATCGACGTACGACGCCATATTTGTCGCCGATTGATGGTCTATCGATCGATCGATCAGCTAGCAATCAAAGCCCCACTCCTGTCGTCGCGGCACGCCATGTGCTCATGCATCCATCCAGCATGCATGACCACTTAATTTCGTCGCCGCAATTGCATGGAAATTAGGAGGGCATATGGCATGTACGACGTCAAGCTAAGAGCACCCACAATAATAAAGTAAGGTACTCTGTATAAAACATGTACATCTCAGCAATAGACTCGATTAATAGTAAACCACCTTAATAGTATGTCTACAGGGTTTTGAAGCTGAGCCTTTTCAGCAATGGGGCCTAGGTGGTATCTATAGCTCTCTCATGCATTGCCTCATTTTTCTCTATAGACTATCTCTAAGTTAGTAGATAGCTTTGCTCTCTCTCTTTATTTAATACCTTCCAAATAGAAAAATATACTGATATAGATATCTTGTAGAGGGCGTATAGATAACCATTGTGGGTGTCTTAAGCTAGGCTAGCTTACCCCTCTCTCTCACTCTCTGCCAAACCTAATCAATTAATCCAAACCGGCAAACAAGAGGAATCCAAGAAGAAAACGTGCCAATGCTATGCAATGGCCGTACGATCGACCTGCCGCCGCCAAATGAGTCAAAACTAAGGAAAATAAACCATCCCGTTTCGTTCTCACAAAAGTTGAGAGAGAGTGTGTGTACGTCTCAGAGTCACACCACATGGCAATGCAAATCTTCTTCGTTAATTAGTCTCTTCGATCGACCACATGTCAATCAGCAATTAATCTCTTGTATGCATGCACGACACACATATGCGTAGTCCAATTGGCATAGCTCGAATCTAGTGATATGCCCCCAAACACAATGCCTGCCCATTTGTAGAAAAAGAGAAGGCCTCCAAAACGTGGAGAATATGATTACCATTCGCCACTCTACTTGATACTCCGATGACATTTTTTGCTGATTTGCATGCATCGATTTCGCCTTTGCAGTATAAATGTTCCATCGATCGAGAAACATGCATATATGCATCAGGCCATTCCCAACCCAATGACTAGGATGATGTCGATCTATAGCATTAAATAAGCTGCCACCTAGGATGAAAAATAATGTGGCAAGTGAATAAATGAGAAAAGAGAAGGAAACCATGTCTTGCATGGACATGGTTTCTACACAACATCTAAGACACCATGTGAGATAAGTAGCATTAAAGTTAAGTATGAAATAGTGGTGTTTGTATTGGAAGCCGATTTTTTTATTTGTGATAATTAGTTATGCCTAAATTAAATATTTAGTAATTATGGGATGGGATTTACCTATATAGGAAGGACGCTCTTGACTCTAACGTCCAGGATTGGACGCTGTAGCTATGTGCGTCCAGGTCGGGACGTTGCTTGTAACAGCGTCCATAACCTGGTTGGCACGCGTCATGTGTCCAGCCAGAATGGATCGCGTATTTGGGGTCTCTAAGTGCCGAAGTCTACGCTGCTGGCTACTAGAAGTCAGTGAGTTTCCTCTCCATTCACCTATCACCGAAAAAAAAAAGATCAGCGATTGACGTTTTGCGTCCTTAATTATTTTCTGCGCCCCTGTATTTAGCTATTGAAGTGCAAATAGCTTTGCCTTCATCCCTTTCTCTAACAAACTGTACACGTTATCAATTTTGTCAATGTGATGCAGTCATTTGCTCTAGCTTGTTACTCCTATTAGCGTCTAGAAGGCTGCACAGAAGAATACATATATGCTACGGGTTCAGCAATTGTGTTGGCTCAGACGATTCAAAAAAATATTCAAATGATACCACCACATATCAGAATACGGTAAGTTCTGACCACATAAAAAATGAAGCGATATCCTTTCAATCCAGTCAAATGTTGCAGCAATATTTTTTAGCAGATTGTGACAATTAACTAGGTAGTGGTATGAATGGAATTCACTAATATTTGAAAGTAGAGCACTGTAAGTATAGACGTTGAGCACACAAATAATTTTACAAAATAAAGCAAAATAAACAGCAATGTCTAGTTTTCGGATAGTTTTGATATATTGAATGACCAAGGCATTCATAACACATCATTAGCGGCTGGTTTTTCCAACCTGCAAACAAATTTATCAAGATCGATCACCAATCCAAACATTGGGCCCGAGGAGAGGGAAGCCGGTGATGGCGTTTCTTCGCGTGCCATGGCAAATGGTTGGGGAGAGCACCGAAGAGCATCCGAACCGAGCAGGATGAGGTGCACCAGGTTGGACGCCGCCCAGAACAGCGTCCACCTTTGGACGCTCTTCGAAAGTGTGTCCAAGTCTGGACGCTATTGGGAACAGCGTCCATCCTATTTTCACAAATTTAATCTGAGATTTACTATTTATTTAATTTATGGATCATTAATTACTATGAATAAAAAATTCAGCATTGGAAGAGTGGTGTCTAGTACTAGTTTCTTGATTATGTGGAGTTTATGGAAACTATATCTAGTGTCTTGGGTTAGGAATGGCCTCATGAACTATATCTTGTGCACTAGTATTTCGTGCGAAGTGTGTGCAAATGCCGCTTAATTATATACTCCCTCCGTTTCTAAATGTTTAACACCGTTGACTTTTTAAGCACATGTTTGACCGTTCATTTTATTAATTTTTTTGTGAAATATGTAAAGCTATATGTAGTATACATGAAAGTATATTTTACAATGAATCAAATGATAGAAAAAGAATTAATAATTACTTATTTTTTTAATAAGACGAATAATCAAACATGTTTAAAAAAGTCAACGACGTCAAATACTTATAAACAGAGGGAGTATATGGTTGTACTCCCTACATCCCAAAATGTTTGACACCGTTGACTTTTTTAAATATGTTTGACCGTTTATTTTATTCAAAAAATTTAAGTAATTATTAATTCTTTTCCTACCATTTGATTTATTGTTAAATATACTTTTATGTATACATATAGTTTTACATATTTCACAAAAGTTTTTGAATAAGATGAACGGTCAAACATGTTTAAAAAAATCAATGGCGTCAAACATTTAGGGAAGGAGGTAGTATATCAATCGCTCACCGTGCAAACTTCATGTCCTGTGTGGCCGGGTTTGGTATAGTGCACTAGTGAAGCTATATAGCTAGCACATATATCTTCGGTGAGACGGTGAACAGATGCTAGCTATAGGGAATATGCTGTTTTATATATACTTGATACTATGTATAATTAGGTTAATTAATTAATTGGGCACGTCCTACGCATGCACTCCACGCGTGTAAGCGTGTGATGATGGGTTAACACTGGCGCTAGGCTGTGTTTAGTTTTCACGCGGGCACTACGTACAGACGACGGTGGCCTCCATTCATGATTTCTCCACACAAAAGTCCATACAAAAAAGGCACTAGCTAGTTCAGCCTGGTGGTATAACTGGTAGTGTGTGCTCAACTGCATCCGAAACACAGGTGAAACAAGTCGATCATCATCGACGGCTTTTATGCATGTGGGTTAATTAAAAAACGGAACGTTTCATTGTGTTAAAATTTAACTTAGGTGTTGTTTCGAGGGTTTCTTTTTATCATGATTTCTTTTCAGCGTTGGATTTTAAATCGCTAAAAATATTATAGGGATAAAGAATTACTCATTTTTATCTATTAGCTTTAGGCCAAACGATGGGATAATATATACATACATGTAATGAGATAAATAAAATAAGAACAACAAACGAAAGATTATCCAAATTACGGTTAGGGTATCTTTTGTTATTTTATTACTGTCCAACAAAGTTTTCACAAGGTGACTCATCACTGGTCGTGGGCATTTCCGACCAAAAGGAGAAGTCGACGAAGTCAAGTGCTCACTCACTCACTCTCTCTCTTCCATGTGCCAGGTCAGTAGGGTGGGCCCCACTGCAGCAGTGACCCCCACCAATTCTCCCACCTCCTCGTCGTCGCACACCGTACGACCGGTGTTACGGAAGGATGCGGCCGCCTGGCACGTTCTCACTCACGGATGACGCGAAGCGGTCCCGACCCGACCCGGAGCCTGACTGGCCGGTCGGTCAGGGTCCAGCCGGAGAAAAACCGGGTGCTAGTTAAGGCACCGGCCCGACCGGGCCCACACCCCACCGGCTTATTGCCGCTTGTACCTTCCGGGTACTCGTACGGTACGCGCACTTGTACCTCCTCCCCCTAGCCACGTTCTTTCCCTGCATGTTTTGCTAACCTCACACGCCCATCGTCCCCCAGGTTTGTATCAATCGGCATTTTTCTTTTATTTGTGGGAAACACATATACATGCTAGGCTTTATAAATTTCAACGGATAGGATGAGCATCTACTAGTGCTGGTTTTCGGTCCCTTCAATTTTGAATTCTATCAAATCTGACATACTCGAGACAACTCATATACTCCATATGTTAAAAACCTTAAATGTCAACTGGATTACGACGCATTAGTAGATACATGATGACATAACTATCGAGTTAGTCCAATCCAATTTTTTATTTTTTTTTATATTTTGGCTGTGTATATCCACTTGTGAATATAAATGTCAGATTTATATTCATTACTTAAGAAAATAAATGGAAGAAGATTGGATATGTCAATTTGACCTGAAGATTGGATGTGTCTTGATAGCTTGAATATGCTATCAATGTTATGGGCAAGGTTTATGTGCATTTTTACAAAGCCAAACCAATAAATCCTCTACCACCTAAAAAAATAATCGATTAGGTTTTTATTGAAACAAAATTCTTGCTGAAAAAACCACTAGGTATATTTAATTGCTTAATTGCTTGATGTAGGGATATTAGAGCAATGGTGAAGAATAAAGTCAACGGTTGATTTCAAGAGATACTAATCCAATAAAATATATTTATTAGTCGTTAGCGATTTAATTATATACAATAATCTTCACGTGTGCGTAACTAGCGGTTATACATATTTCCCACGAACGGTGAACAGAATATGTCATCATTGGGTAATCTGAAGTTGTCCCCAAAGCAGGTGCACAAAATTAATAATCCTACAACCCATTCTGGACAAAAGAATTTGTAAAGGCCCGGAGAGAGAGAGAGAGAGAGAGAGAGAGAGAGGAGAGGAGGAAAGGAATAGCCAAAAAAAAAAAAAAATCACAAAAAGACTTTGGCAACTCATAACTCCCATATCTTCCGTTATATAAGGAGCCACGGCCACCACCACCCCAGTACAAACACCTTGCGTCCTCTCAACTGTACCCTCCTCCGCCTCTCCAAGAACCCACCACCTCCGCCGCCTCCGCTTCCGCCGCCGGCGCCGCCATTGCCAAGCCTCGACGTGAAGCAGCCATCATGAAGCGTCTCCTCAGGCGCCTCTCCCGCGTCGCCGCGGCCGACGCCTGCGCCGCCGCCGCGTACCAGCCGCTCCGAGCTGACCGGACGGCGAAGCTGTCCGCGTCCTCCTCCTCCTCCCTCGCCGGCGCGAGGCGGCTGGGGTGCGGCGCGCGCGTCCCGGAGGGGCACGTGCCGGTGTGCGTCGGCGAGGAGGGCGGGCCCGTGGAGCGCTACGCCGTGCGGACGGACCTCCTCGGCCAGCCGGCGTTCGCGGCGCTGCTCCGGCGGGCCGCCCAGGAGTACGGCTACGGCCACCCGGGCGCGCTCCGCATCCCCTGCCCCGTCGCCGACTTCCACCAGCTCCTCCTCCGCCTCTCCGCCGCCGCCGCCGGCGACGGCGACGACGACGACGAAGACGGCGGCGGCCTGGTCTACTACTAGAGACCCCCCCCCCTCTTCCCCTTCCCCGTCCGTCTCCCCGTTTTGCCCTTCTCGCTCGTATTTACGCTTTACCCATCGAGGGCATAGTTGTCATTTGCCCCAGGGTGAAACGGTAAATCCGCAGCAGCAGCCGCAGCGCCCAATTGCTTTAGCTGCTGGCATTTTACTGACCTACCCCTGTGTGGGTGTGTGTACATAGGGAGGGTTAACTCCACCTCCGAATGGGTTGGTGGGGGTAGGACGGGGATTTCGCCGCATTTTCTCCTGCAGCTCAAATTTTTTTAGCACCTGCTGTTTGGTGGGAATTAGGGGATATTATTTTTTCCCTCTTCTTTTTTTTTTTGTGTTCTTCTCCATTTGAGCTTCTTTCCATCTAGATCTAAGCTCTAGCTTCTGTAGCTAGCTAGTGGTAATGCAGTATTTACTCTTGTTTTTTTTTTGCTAGGGATATGATGAGTTGTCGATGATACATGTAAGCCGCAAGGCTAATCTCATGTGAAAAATGGTTGAACTTGCTAATGCAAAATCTGTTGAACTGAATGAACTTTGCCATGCTTCATCCAAGATCCGAGGGAATTAATCAGCAATGTCCTTGCATTTGCATTTCTCCCCTGGATTCTTTTGCTGATTCGGTTGATTTTCATGTGCCACATTTCCAAGATCAGCCATTCTCAGAGTACACAGCATTCTTGCTGTGTTTTCTGAATTCAGAGCACTGGCAGCGTGGCACAGTGGTAAGCTGATCGTCGTCGTCAGAGGTAGCTTGTCTTCTTCAGATCAAACCACACAGTTTGATTGACTGATTGGTACCAACTTGTACTAAGTTTCTTGGATCGTGGTGCAGAGTGGAGTAAAGAGGAGAATTGCAGCCGGAATTTCTGACCTTGTTTGATCCGTTCCGTGAGTTACGCGTTTTTGTCCGAATGCATTGCCGTACGAGATGATAAGCTGATCAGATTACTTGCCCGTATTTGATCTGTGAATGTCTTCTGTACGGCATGATTATGCTCTGATTGATCGAGGTATCAACGTCTTAATGTGAATGTTCCAGCTGCCAAAATTCAGCGTAAACAAGTTGACAAATGAGTGAAAACTGACAGGGATGATAGTGCTACTGTGGACTATCATCGCATTTGCCCCCCTTTCAGCCTTTCACCAACCACCATTGTGAGAGAGATTGACATGAAAATTTTTCACACTTGGTTAAGCTCACACTCACATTTTGTTGCTTGTTCTTCACTGTTACTATCTCAGAAATTGGTGCGTACTCATCAACAAAAGAGAGAGAGAGAAAGCTATAAATGTTTCAATACCTTCCAGCAGAAAGAAGACGCACAATGATCATTATAAATTTAATAGTAATCAGTTAAGCTTTCATCAAATATCCCTGTCAAATCTTTTTCATTGCTCAAAGAGAGAGAGAGAGAGAGAGAGAGAGAGAGAGAGAGACCATATTGGCCTAAGAAAAATCTAGCATATGAGGATGTTAAATTGCCACAAAAAAAAAAAAACGAAATCCGTGGGCCGGCCAAAGCATGGATCATCAATTGACAGGAGGTAGCAGCTCCCATGTGCAGAAATCTTGGCCAGTACAGCTGACAACTGCACCACACTGTGGCTGAGCTCACGGGGACGATGTTGTTGTTGATGACGATGATGATACCTGGGAAGATTTTAGAGCACCAGCTTAACTTGTGCTTAAAAGCAACTAACTCTTGCATTATCACATTGTTTGATTCCTACTACTACTACTTGGAAATGGAAGTTGGAATCATTTGTGTCAGGAATCAACTTATATCTGTGTCAATCACATGTCCAGGAGGAAAAATTAGTAAGCAAAGGCGGCGTAGATCATCGTCGTGAATGGATTAGCCTGCACTGGCATGTGCAGCCTAATCTGCAAATTTGATTTTCTTTTTTGGTTTTTTTTTCTTCTTGCAGGCGGTGCTCATGCTAAATGCTTCGTAATGATGGATTGGTCATTCTGAATTTTTGCTGGTTTGAACAGATGTGAAAGGATATCACACCGGGAAACTGAATTGGAGGCTGGAGTTTTTATATGCAACAGTGCTAATAATTTCTTCCGAGTACAAGTTTATAAATACGAGTAGTATATAACACATGCCGGTTTTTCAATAAGACAACAGCTCAGTTTTGTTATGAAAATTCAGCAGGTCAACAGACTCCTCTCCACGACATGAATGCATTGTCATCACATTGCTATACTGCCACCTCTCCAAATCCCCAAGACAAAAATTTTGCACACCTCTCCAAATCCCTAAGACAAAAATTTTGCAAAAGTATAGAAACACAGCAAAAGTGCAGAGATTGTGGCAAGATTTTGCCTGCCGGGCACAGAGCTGGATCGATGAACAACACTGAAGAAAAACCTGTGCAAAAGCAATGCAGAAACCGGCAGATTTTAGCGGCATCGGAGCATGGAAGCAGGAGGAGATGAACAGTTTGATGAGGACGACCTGGCTGCCTCCTGCATGCTGCATGCTGCTACTGCAGCTAGGCCATGCCATGTGCAGGAAGCAAGTGAGAGGCCACAATTGAAGATGAAGCACGCGCTGTCCGATTGCCCAATCGAGGCCCGACCGGCGAGCAAGAACGCTCTCGGACAATAGTTTCAGTCTCACACCTGCTCCGCTTCGCCATGGCACGTTGCATCCAATGTGCCACCACATGGCACTGTACGGGTATGTTTGGGGAGCTTCTAGCTGCTACAGCTTCTCCCAGAATCAGAAGCTTCCCAAACAATCTAGCTTTTGGTCTAGATTCTGAGAAGTTGTAGTTGTAGAATCCAGAAAATGAACTAGAAGCCAGAAGCTAGGAAAACCTAGCTTTTTTCATATTCTCAGGAACTGGCTACCAACCAGCTGCTTCTTAGAATCTTAAGCTCTCCAAATAAACCCTAGATAGTGATCACCACGTGTCCATCCATCGAGCAGATAGATACTAGATGTTATCTATCGCATGGATGGATGGATGAACATTGCAGAGCATGGCTTGTATGGTTGTATAGTAGCAGAGCAAGGCCATGCTACTGCTACTGTGGCAGCTGCTGCACTGGAGCATTGGTGTGTGTGAGACTGTTGGGGATAGCGATCGATCATCGGGAGGATGCGTAGAGATTTTGCGGGTGGAGTGGTGACAAAAACGGCAGCGACTTGACCGTGGAATTCGGTGACGGGAGTGGCATCACGTCATGGGCCAAAGATTCTGCACGCACAGGGAGGGAAGAAAGATTTGTTTGATGTTCTAGGGAGGAATAAGTTCATTTTGAGTCCCTTACCTATGGGATGGCTGATGGGCGACCCATCTGCAAATCACGGCCCAGGTGTTCTACACAACTAATCTATTCATAATTCATCCCTCCCCTCCCGTAACTAATTTGGATGTAACCAAGTCAACCTAGCTTTGATTGTGAGTTGACTATTAGAATGACTCGGTTATATTGGTCCCAAATATAAACCGTTTCTCATCTTCTAATTCTACCCCCTTGCCAGTTTTGGTTATCAACACTAAGTGAGGCTATGAACTGCTACACTCTCTTCAGCGATGTATGTATGTATGTACGTATAATTGTATATACGGAGTATATATACTACACTACTATACCCTGTACGCCATGCCGACCTCGATGAGGGAGGTATGCGGGATGCCGAGCACCACCGCCGGCCGCCGCGAGTTTCGCCGGAGGAAGCCGTACACCACGTTGACGGCGAACTTCTTCACCGCCGACGACGACTCGTGCGCGAACACGCACGTGTGCCCGATCATGTACGACACGCCGGCCTCCTTCTCCTCCATCAGCTCCTTCACCTCCGCCGCCTCCTCCTCCTCCTCGCCGCCGCCGCCGCCGTCGTCGTCGAACCGTACCTTCCTCCTGCCGCCGCCGCCGGCGGTGGCGTCGATCTCGCACGAGCTCGTCGTCGTCCCGGCGTCAAAGGCGTGCTGATTGCTTCCGCCGGAGGACGACGTGGCGGGGATGACCGACATGGTCTCGTCCTCGCCGGAGGCGGCGGCGGACATCCGATCGGCGCCGCTGCCGTCCTGGTGGCGGAGGAACTCGACGACCTTCATCAGCAGCTGGTTCTCGAAGTTGAAGTGGTCCCACCTGCCCTCCTTGTACCCATACCGGACGATGCACCGGAACAGGCGGTTCGCCGGCGAGCCGATCCTGCCGACCAAGAACCTCTCCTCCGGCGAGACCTTGGGCACGGCGAGCGTCTGCAGCGAGACGAAGATGAGGACCCGGTGGAAGGCCGGGAAGTTGGTGACGAAGTGGGCGAACATGGGGGGGACGCCATTGGTGGTGCTGGAGTAGACGAAGCCGACGCCGGGGACGCGGACGAGGCCGATGCCGGAGCTGAGGCCGAGGAAGTGGTCCAGGCAGACCTTGTTCTGGACCTCGTGCTGCTGCTTCATGGCGGTGCCGTAGTGCCACGTGGACATCACCAGCAGCGTGGTGAGGGAGAGGAGGAGCGGGAGCCAGCCGCCATGGGGGACCTTGGCGAGGCACGCCGATAGGTAGAGGAGCTCGACGGAGCCGAAGACGACGGTGAAGGCCGCCGCCCACACCACCCACCGGTTCCACACGGTGGTGATCACCAGGAACATCAGGCATGTCGTTGCGCACATCACCAAGATCACTGCAAGTCCTGCAAATTTTAACACAAGATAACTGAGTGATTTTACGGTTATTGAAAAGGTATCTAGAGGTATGGTCATATTTTCTAATGCAAAATTTATTACCTCTTGATATATCCGGTATCAGAAGGTATCAAAATTTATCTCTTGATATATCTTACGGACCATGAAATTTCTCTTAACACAAGTAATTTATGGGTGTTGATATACTGGTTGTTACTATTTGTCAGTCACCTAAATTTTTACTCTTTGTAGCCTTAAAGGACAAGATTCGATCAACTTTTAATTAAATATTTGACTATAAATTTTATATTGGAATAAGTTATAAAATATAACAAGGTTACGATATTAGTATATAGTGTTTTTCTCAAGGAAAATTTGTGTATACCATTTTTGTCTTTATAAACTAAACATCTAAGAAAGTATTGTTAATCAAAGTTTTAAAAGTTTAACCAAATCCTACCTCAAGTGTAAGAGTCTGGTTTAAAAGAAGAAGCAAATGATGTGCTAGTTACCATAGGCGTTGCCAATCATCTCGGTGTCTCGGAATCCAATCGTGACGGCCAAGCAGAGGGACATGAGCACCCAGTTCACCTCTGGGATGTAGATCTGACCATGGACATGGCTTGATGTGTGCACCACCTTTATACGCGGGAAACAACCAAGAGCCCTACACTGGCTTATGATGGAAAATGTAGCTGAGATGATCGCTTGGCTCCCAACAGCTGTGGCTAACGTTGCAATGAACAACACTGGCCAAAACACACGGTCTGCATATATATGTAGCAAAAGGAAACATACACAGATATGTAAAACACTAGCTGGAAAATAACTAGAAGGTGTCGAATAACTTCAATTGCTGCATTAGAAGGAAATGTAATCCTATGTACTTATATAGTATAAGTTCATCCCCGTTAATAAGTATTGTTAATGTTATTACTCTCTTCTCTCATTAAGCCACATCATCTCAATTATTTTTAGCTAGCATGATAGATCTATGGTATAAATAGTTTATTTTTTCTTCACCCATGAAACCATACAATATCAATTTTTTTTAGGCTCAAAATTTATAAGTATCAATTACATAAAATATGTTCACCTTGCATTATATTGCAACCATGTGTAGATTAGATAAAACATATATAGGAAGTCATTTTGTTTTGGTTTAGAAAATATATTGCATCTTATTTGTACATATTATACAATTTAATTTTCCGTAGCAACGAGACGGGGTATTCATTTAGTTAAACATATATATACGTTCACTACAACTGTTGTACCGCTAGTTTTTCTTGAAAAATATTATAGGACTACTGTATACACTATGTGTGTCTCCTGTCTACTTCCGAGTTCTAGAGTAAGGGGCCCAAGAGTTGAAGGCCCCTAACCTTCGATGGGGAGTAAGTGTGGTACCACAAGCTTGTTACAACTTTTTTCCTCTAAAGATAGTCCCCCTTTACATTGTCACTAAGGTGGTTTTCTAATTAATCTAGATAGGGTACAAAAGAAATTACATACAACATCCCCTCAACAATGGCCTATGACTTGAGGGTAATATAGATATTTTCCTACGTTAAATAGTATTAGGTTTACAAATGACCTGTGGACTACGTGTATAACTTTCTGGTCCCTACCTTATGTGCTCGAGGCAGAAGAGGGACCATTAAGGCCTTAGGGTGTCTTCAACAAATTCCTTTTACTCGAATAGCATTTTGACTGTTGAGTATTCAATTAGCTGAAGGCTTGCCTATCTCTCCAAGTAGTAATCTTCATGAGTGAGTTGTTATGCTCACACCTTCATCAGATAATCTGATTATTAATCGAAAGGTTTGTCACTTCTCAACTGTCGGAGTCGGCGGCTAGGGCTATCATCCAATATAGTGCATATTTGTGGTTCAGTTGGTTTAGTATTTAGGTCTTATATTTCAGTTACATTTGCGGGTTCTTCTGAAAAGCAACGGATTAAGTGCACTAGCACGAAAGTTGTTGCCTTTTAGCACACATACCAGTTTTCATGCTAATTATTCAATCTAAATATTAAAATCTACTGCTCATAGCGAGTCATGGTTTTGAATATTTTTCTTAATGAAAGGTGATATAAATATTGCATGTTTATACTCGACAAAAATGATGCTTAGCTTTAAACCAATTCTCTTTGAATTTATGTTAGCTTTCAAACTTAAATAAATTTGCCAAGAAAATAAATTCTTAATGTTGGAGTCTACTAGTTGTTCTCTTCACTTCATCCATACATGTATGTATTTTGTGATCTTCAACATATTTTTTTCTCCTAAATTACTTGTTTGACTTATGATCCGATCACACAGTAAGATATCACAAAGATTATATTCTGATGAAAGAAAACATATGTTTCGAACTGTTAAAACTCAATGTTTCATACACGATAACGACATGTTTAAACGTGTGTTTTCACTATGTTTCACACACACAAAAAAAATCAATGGCTGTTTTTTTCATCACGCATAACTTAATGTTTCACTGGTGGTCAACTGAAATATTTAATCACCCAATTTTTTTTAAGAGAATCGGACATCCGATTTGTAGTTTCCTGAGTTATTCCATACACTAAGACCTTGAAAGGCCCATTAACCTTTCACAAACAAATTCACATCCTTCTACTTCCTTTATACACTATTTCTTTTTGGTAATATAAGTAATAGAAAACCACAGATCCACAAGGGAAAGTGAGTTATACAAGAATGATGTGCACTTCATTAACAGACGAAACGATGGACGGAAATTGGAATCAGGCCAAAATTCCTGGCCCAAGTTTCTCAGGCCTTCTGTTTCAGTCCTGACCACACACTGAATTTGTACCGTGAAATTAGAAGAATTTGTTTAGGGCTGAATTTGTGCTTAATACTGCCCGAACATGGCCCATAACACCTTTGGGGCATAACTGGGCCGGGCCAGATTTTCCCTGATCTTGTGTTAAAGCTTTACATGGGCCATGCAAAAATTCTACTGATATTATATATACTAAACTCTGAAGGGATTGATAAATATAATATTACAAGAATCAATGTACTCTCTGTTGGAAAAGATGATGAGAAAAAAAAAGCAGCGGAAAACCTGAAGCAATCTGGCAAGAGAATTAACATCTCACCTGGAAGAGCTTTGTAAAAGCTACTTTGGAGATCCTCCCTATGTTTGGACAGGTATGCAGCCTCACCCATGTAAGCCAGAACTAAGCAAGGATATACAACAATTGTGAATCCAAGCTGTCATGGCAAAACAAAAAAATAAGTGTAAAGATTTCTTTCCCTAATTCTTAGCAAAAAAAAAAAAGTGTACTCTTTCAGCTACCAAGACTGAAACTATCACCAATTCACCACTGAAAATCATATTACCCTCAGTGAAAGCTTTGAGAAATGCCCCAGATCAGCAAACATGGCTTCAGCACCTGAAAATCTACGGCTATAATTAAGCATGTTACAACGAAAACAAGTGATAAACCAAAACTAAAAGGATAAAAATATGTGAACCTGTAAGGCAAAGAACAATCCCTCCTAGTGAGCTCCAGCCATCCTTGCCAGCCTTCCTGAAGAAGTTGTATATGTAATACGGGGACAGAGCACGGATGACACTAGGGTTCCACTTTATGATGTTATATATGCCAATCCCACCAATGCAAGTGAGCCAGGAAATCAAGATTGGTGCGAATAGGAATCCGACACGGCGTGTTCCATAGTGTTGCAATGCAAAAAGCCCAATTAAAATGACACAAGCAAGGAGCACAGTGTAATCTGCAGAGAAGTGTAACAGGAGCAGATCAGCTGTATTTTCTGGTGCAAGTAGACATTAAGAAGAAAAAGAATTGAGAATAAGAGTAATTTAAATGTGTGCTGCTAAGAGGAGTGACCAGTAAACCTTTATGAGACAAGCCAATATATCAGCTGCTTACTTTCATGTAGTTCCGGAAACTTAATTCTGAGCCCAGAAACTGCTGCCAACACTGCAGAAAAGAACATGCCACCCTCTTCAGTCACAAACAAAACATGATGATGTTAAAGCAATTTAAATGTTCCCCAAGAATTCCTTACTCTCTGTTTTTTTTTAAAAAAAAGAAATTAAAAAACAAAGTTCCTTACTCTATCATATACGTTTGTCAATTGTATACAAAATATGCTCATATATATTTTTGGTTTATAAAACACTCCATTATCTAAAATTTCTAAAAAAATGATCAAGCAGCAAAATTTGTGCCTTGAGCATACAACTTCCACAAATCTTCAGTTTCAGTCTTTCAGAGTTCAGTACCTGACATTGTTGGGGTCAAGACACCATCCCCAATTACCATGCTAGTACCCATCAGAACGAACAGCAGCAGCACAACACGAAGCGAGTAATGCTTCTCGAAGAAGGCCTTGATGAGCATGCTGTTCCTCGACTCCTTACAAGGTTCCTCCTTGTTGTATGCCGACAGAGAACCATGGTTTGCACGCATGTTGTTCAGAAGTCCCATCTTGGAATTCCTGCACAGCAATGAGTACAGAGCAAATGTGCCACCTGCAAACATACATGGCACATTTGCAAGACAAAAATGGCATATATTTAACTAAATGCACATTGAAATTATTAATACGGCGAAAAACACGCGGATTTTTGAAATCACCTTCTCCATTGTCATCTGCTCCTAGAACAAGGATGATGTACTTGAGGAGAGGTATAAGAGTAAGGCTCCAGAAGACCAGAGATAATACCCCAAGGATCTCTTCATCCTCCTCATGAAGACGCAATTTTCCGGAGAAGGTGTTCTTGTACACGTACACGGGTGAGATGCAGAGATCGCCATACACAACTCCGAAGCTCTGATATGCCAGTAGAAGTGTTCCTTTCTGCCATCCCTAGCAAACACAGACCGTGTCATGCTTTCGTGTCCGTGACCATTTGATGACGTAATTACTAATCAGTAGTATCGACTTGACTACTTTGAATTTTACTGCTGGCCAAAATTGATGATCTAGAAAGAGTAACTTGAAATAGGCAACAAGATAGTATTCAAAGTAAACAGAAAAAATCTCAAACTCTGAAGTAGTAGTAACTAGTACTAAGTTGAAAGGAAATGTCCAATCTGACCATCAAAAGTGACCTGATGGCTACGTTTAAAAATCGTGTATATGTAAGAAAATGGACCCGTTTACCAAAGAGGAAAATTACAGTGCATTACAAAGATTTCGTGATACCATCTCGTCTATGGAATCTATTGATTCCTGAACTCATGGATTCCCCTTATCAGATTCAGAAAGCATAACATATCACTCTGCAAGACTGCAACTAATGAGCTGGACTGATGCAAAATTAATTAACTGAAAACAACCAACTTTACCACCTAAATTCAGAACTGAAAAGAAGTGCGCCGCTACAACCTTAGCTTCAGAGCATTCTCTGTCTCATGCATACACAGAAACACCTAGTCAGACAGAAGTAGATTCAAGCGAAATTGTAGCGCCATAGACTTCGAAAAAGTTCAGTTTTTTTCAGAACAAAATGCAGAAAATCTACAAAATTTAACCCTGAGGAACTTGAGATAGCGCCCGCACCCAAAGTAACTCATCCCAGAATCCGCAGTAACACTGCAAAATTACTTGCAAACAAAATACACCAAACCAACCAAATCAAACACAAAACTGAAAGACCAAAGAACCAAACCAAGAACCAAAGCTTAATTGATTACCCAAGAATTCCTCCCCCTGGGCGGCGCGCCACCACCACCACCCTCCACATCCATCTCTCCACCTCTCCGACGACCACCGCCGCCGCCGCCGCCGCTGGAATTCTTGCTCCTGCTCTCTTGCCCTCTCTCCCACGGCAGCTGGAATGCTACTGAATTCTTGCTGCCTTCAGACCCTCTCTCTCTTTCTTGCTGCAACCACCACAGTTGTGTAGGAGAGGAAGGAGAGAAGCAGTTAAGGAGACGGGAAAACGTGGGAGGAGGCTTCTCACAAAAAGAAGGGGGGAGAGAGAGAGAGAGACAGAGAGGGCGCCAAATTGTTAGGAGTGTTTTGCTTCCATTCCATGGTTGGTTTGGTGCCTTGTTCCTCTCCCTCTGGCTGCCACATGACGCATACATGCGGCAGCCTTGTGTCTGTGTACCTACGTGCGCTGTAGAGTCCACCTCGGAGAAGAAAAAAAAACAGAAGAAAGAAAGCGGTTTGTGTGGCCAACCGACCAAGGCTGCTCTTGATTTTGCTGAATTTTCTTTTAGGAATTTTGCTGAAGAAAAAGAAATTCAGCTCTATTTATCAGGGTCGATTTTTTTAGTCAACTAAACTTGCAAATTGTAACTTCAGTAAAAAGAAAGCGGAACTTTTAGTTTGGTTTGTTTTTATTTTTTTGATTAATCTGGATGTATTATTTACTTATATAAATAGCAATTTCTAGTTACATATGGGCAAGAAGTTACATCAAAACATATAATTCCTCCATTTTAAAATGTATGACGCTGCTGACTTTTTGCATAACGTTTGATCATCCGTCTTAATAAAAATTAAATAAACATAATTTATTTTGTTGTGACTTGTTTTATCATTAAATAAATTATAGTCTTAACTTATAACTTTGCATATTTACACCAAATTTCTAAATAAAACGATGGTCAAACGTTATACGAAAAGTCAACAATGTTATACATTTTAAAATGGAGGTAGTATATACTTTTAAGTTTTAACTTTTAGGTTAGAACATGCTTCACACAAGAAAGAAAAACATAAGACCAACTGTTGATATTGATTAGTGTTTAAAAAGTGATTGATAGATAAGAAAATAATCAGTCACTTAATAGATAGCCGAAATTCACTTCCTGAGTTCCAATGAATGATTTGCATGAATGGATAAATATGCGTGTTTTCTAAGTTACTTAAATGGTGCATTTTTCTAAAAAAAATCTATATGTGAATAGTTATTTTGTTTATTTCTACACTTAATTATGATAAATAATCATTCAGCACAAAAGATACACATGCACTCATATATATAAATTGTCATAAATATGCATAGATAAATATTGCACGCTTTCGAGTTTCTAAATGGTACATTTACATAAGCTTTATATATATGGATTTCTTAAAATACTATTTTAAATAATTTTCTAATATTATAATAGTTAATTCATTCATTTGTACCCTTGAACACTTATCATAAATCATTCAGCTATGCAACATAAAAGAACACACGCATACTCCTCTAGAACACGGGATTTTTTTTCTGGTCTCCACGGAATCGAGTTGACTCTTGTAAAAATTGTACAATGCTTGTAATGTGAAAATTTCCGCATCCTAAAGGAGTCCTTTAGCCTGATTTAATTAGGTGAATCCATTAACGCATAGATGGTTGAAGCTTCATCAAGTTGAATACACTACTAGGAATTTTCGTAGACTAGGTGTTTCTATTTTTTCAAGCGGAGCAAAAATTTTCAACCATCATAATAAATAGTATTGTGTTTCTGCCAAAAAAAAAATGGTATTGTTTTGATTAACTGGCACTCCAACTTTGCAGATGGCATGATTAAGGGGGTAATGAAGCTAATAAAGTAAGATTGCTAGCTATCTAGTACCTACTAAAGTAGGGAACGACTTAGGCTATCCTTTCACCGTTTGATTTTTGGAAGATTGAGATGGAACGATGTGTGGTATAATAATCACATGCTTATATGGATCTCATATGGAAAGGCCCCGTCGACTTCACATGAAGTCCAGCAAGCTTTGTACGTCAATAAAAATAATTAAACACACCTTATGTTTCTCTGAATGTGGTGTTTGCCCTGAACTACTTTTCTTCTGAAACAGATGTTCTTCTGTGTGAATGAGAAGGTGGCAAGATTAATGATCAAGATCGAAAACCTGGTACAAATGTGGCCATCATCAATGCACGACAGGTTGATATCTTCTCGTGATCTGCATTTTTTTCCCAAACCAATATGTATAATATAGTGTATCGTATTTCGAAAAAAAAGTGTATATATATTTTTAAGAAACACAAACAATACAAATACACACTCATGTATAAGCACGTGCATCTTACCCTTATCCTACCCCCATAAGCACCTATGAGTCTTCATTGTTGATAAATATTACTCCCTCCATCTACTTTTGATAGTTATATTTCCAAATATGAAAAAACTTATTTTTGATAGGCACATTTCAATTCAACAACCTATCATCTTAATGACTTTCTCGGATTTAATGCGTGACTCTCTATTCTTCCACACAAGATTGGCTAAATGGATATCAAAAAATGTAAATATTAATGAATCACTTGTTTACGAGGAATAACTAGTAACATGTTTAAATAGATAAGTAAAATTACTTATCCTTAGTATGTGTGCCAAGATGAAATATGACTATCAAAAATAGATGGAGAGAATAGTTATTTGTAAATGCTAGCGCCCATGCTGAGTCGGAGAGTCAAACTACAACTGAACTCAGTTCGCTTCCAAACCGATATTGATGGTATGAGATATTGAGGTATCTATATGCGATGCATGATCATATTTAATTGTTTGGGGGTAAATTTTCTCATGGTGTATGTACTACGTGTATTGTGGACACTTTGAAAGCATGACGGGAGTTCGAATTTTGTTGATCACACAATGCATCTTCAATCCGTTCATACACTTACAAAGAAAAAGGTATTTCTAAAGAAACTTACAAGAAGGTGTTGATTTCTTCCTTCATCTGTAAGCATATGCATCTTCTCGTATGGAAAATACAACAATTAATACGTCACAATTGCTCGCGTGTACAGATGATATATAGAGACGTGTGTATATATTATATTCAAAAATGTAATAATGCATATTTAAAATTCGTATATAAGTGCAAAAAACTTATCATATCTCTCATGAACCATCGTATTTCAAATCGATACGACTTTACTTGCATCAGCATACCTATTTGTACCTACTTCTATCTAGAAGATTTTATTCAATATTATAAAGGAGGCAGAATTTATAGTCCTGAACATCGAAATCAGAAGCTATTCGATCACGAATAATCAAAACTTGATTTTTCAACGTCTAGAGTGAGCTTTCGGTGAATTGGTGATATGTCACTGACTTGGTGTTACCGAGTAAGGTTGGAACCATATGTTAATATAGCCTGTAAATTGACGTGCAATTTTTTTACGCGTTCACGTAAAAAGTTAATATAGTCTATAAGAAATTATCGAGTGTACTGTAGAGTGTTTGGGACATACATAAATTTTGGTATAATTAAACTGAGGCAAGTTCAATTGTCCATGCATGATTGATTAGCTTCTGGCTTTGAGTTTATGGTTGATTTTTTATATATTTTTCATAAAATTTTATTGTTAGAAAACAGACATTTTTTCCAACGTAAATACTCATGTGTTTATCTCCACCGAATCGCACATGTTCTATATAAACTGACAAAAGAGAAGCTTTCCTTTCAAGTCAAAAAAAAAAGGAGAAGATTTCCTCAATATAAGAGTATAACTCATTTTGGCAATCACTGATGAGTTGACAGGTAATGAGGAGACTATTATACGGCAATATATATAAGTCACAGTACTGGTAATCACTATACACCTTCGGTCACGTAACGGCTCTTCAAATGAGCAAGATAGCTATCACAGATTATCTCATCGTTTCATCACCATGACCTAAAATTGATGAATTAAGTAACTAGAAAATTGTGATGGCAAAGTTCATGTCTACGTTTTTTCACCTTTCATTTCCATCTACCATTTATTGTTAATAAATCTTCTGTGGAATTTTTAGCTGATGGAGTGCTCTTCACTTCTTGGTTTTATCTCTGAATTTCTGATACATCTATATTTGTCAGATCTCATTATCTGACTGCACTTGAAGGTTTCTTTCTTTTTTTTAAAAAAAAAAAATCTTCTAGCAGTCCCTCTTTTTATTTCTCAATATTTTCTACTATCCTCTCAATCAATGGATCACATGTGCCATCTTTAGCACTGTCATTTGCAATGTTAAGAGCTAACTTCTTCATTTTGCAAGTAGCACATAATTGTACTTGATCGTCATTTATTTCGTTTGTTTGGTGTACCAGTGTACCCTCTGATTTGTGGTCAGTGCTGATCAATGTTTCTTCACATTGCAACTAATACTGTCCCATAATACTGCCTAAAATGTCTCCAGTTAGTTGTGTAAACAGTGCCGGGGCCATCACATAAGTTGGTACAATAACAGTTCAGGATTAAACGTGCAGTTCTTCCTTCAGGACAACTCTACGAATATCTCATCATTGTGCTTGGTCACTTGTCGACTAGAGAACTATAAATTCTGAACAAATCTGAAAGTGGTCACTCCTGCAAATTGCACCCATGCATATTCTCTGGCTTAAACTCCATGCTGTTCTTCCCTTCTGCTATGATTTAGAGTAATCAGCATCATCTTGTTAATTGATTCCTGATATTTGAACCAAGGATCAGGGTGCCACATGAGCACTGAACTTATCAGTTCACATGCATGGTTGATGATGCATGATATGTTCAGGTATGCATGCTGTTCTTCACTTCTGCTATGATTTAGAGTAATCAGCATCATCTTGTTAATTAATTCCTCAGGGTGCCACATGAGCACTGAACTTATCAGAACTTATCAGTTCACATGCATGGTTGATGATGCATGATATGTGCAGATATGTTCAGGTATGCATGCACGCCGATGGAAAAAAAAAAAGCTCTGAGAAGGCGCCAACTTTGGACAGTCATGTTGGCCCATCTCATCAGTTAGTTTCAGGTCGCGATATATGCATGCGTCAAGATGGAGTTGGTTGCACATTGATTTCATGGCCGTGTTCTGCAGCTGGAGAAGCTTATCAGTGGTGTGGAAGAAATGTCGAAACATTGACTTAAAGAAGAACTTGACAAATACAGGGGAGAGACATCCCGAAATGATTACATTTAAGGTCGACAAAATGCTCCAAAAGATAGCTCTTACCCGTACGAAAACTCCACTGTCACAGACCATCTCTGAACCCATAAAAATCTCACAACTGGAGGACTTATACCATCCTACTATCGGCACCTTCTCGCAAAAAAAAGGGGAAGGTTTATGTTGTCAATAAAGTTTTTTTTTAATATTTTTGCGCTATCTCTTTCCCCACATCATTTGATCATGATTTCTAACCTTCAGGGTAAAAATAAATAAAACTTGTTTTGTACTTCAAGTGAACAATGCCATCTGATTATCTGATGGGCACGGTGCTTGCGCCTTTTTCAACATCAGTACCCCTTTAATCCACTTGCTATATATATTCAATAGGGACCTGAACTTTCATCAGAAGCTCAAGGCATTGGAATGTCCATTTCAAAGCCTGGAATTCATGGTTACATGTCATTCTTCTTGGCCCCCTAAAAAATGTACATTGATGCTGAACATATACACATACTTGCAATGCTTGTCCTCATCTTTTGCTCTTGTCTGCAACTGTTCAGCATTGAAGGCTTAGTTGGTACAGTGGTACTACATTAGCCGTTGCTCCAACCGATTTAAGCCATCATCAAAGCTTGACAAGATCATCGTCCACACCTTTCCCCACTTACCTTCATGCCTTCAGAAGTTCAGATATGGCCATTTTACCTGTCACTCTCAGCAGTTGGCCATAAGGCTGTACCTAGAGCTAGCTAATATATATCAAGAAGAGAAAAAGAGATCTTTGGATTGAGACATGCTGCTCCTTGGTCTGAGGTGAATGAAATGGACATTTCCTTGCTCTTCTGGATCAGTTTGATTTTCATTTCCAGCAGTACAGCTCGGATATTTGCTAGCTTTTGTCACAGAAAAAAAAATCTTTAAGATCTTGATATGATCATATGATCCTGTACTTGTGGTTGATGGTGGAGTACTGAAATTTTGTGCATTTTCCTATATTGTTTTGTATGGTGAACTTACTTCAGTTGACAATGGTGGTCCTGAAAGGGAAATGCAAGCGACAGTACATACATACAGTAGTTGGTTTCAACTAGGCCAAGCATTTATGTAATTTTGAAGGCAAACGCAAGGTTTTCTTGACTAAATTTATATATAGTACTACTCTACTCTTTTGTGGTATACTTAAAATACTTGCCCATTTCCCTCTTGATTTGTTGATGAAAACTTGCATAATAGCAGATTTCACATTATTAAACAGGATTTTGTTTGCAGAAACGAGCCTGTACTCTGCACCTAATATCTCTCAAAAAATGAAAGGAACCTGCAAGCTGTATGCAAGAGTACATATATGAAAAAGAAAAAGTTCACTAGTTTCTATTTGAAGACAAATTATTATGATAAACATATGCTCTGTTCCATGCTGTCGCCTGTCCGTCCAGAAATCTTGGCATGCTCTGGTAGGTTGCTTATGGTTGTGTTTAGTTCCACGTTAAAATTAAAAGCTTGAATAAATTAGAATGATGTGACGAAAAAGTTAAAAATTTATGTGTGTAGAAAAATTTGATGTGAGAAAAATTTGAAAGTTTGAAGAAAAAAAAGTTGGAATTTAAACAGGGCCTATATGGTCAACATATGGCACACTGCACTGTTTGTTCCTGTGTTGTGAAAAGGCCCCTAACCTACTGGTAATAGGTTTATATATGCATCATCTGTCAAATACAAACAAAAGACAAATTCATCTTTCAAATTTGACTATAAAGAGATACATTTTGAGTTTTAATTCGATCCATATTCTATTTATATTTATTCAGTTAGATCAATATTATTACTATTTGAACTTAGAGTGTTTCCTCTAAGAGAAAACACCCTCCAAGAATAAATATTATCAATATTTGAACTCTAAAAATAAATATTATCAATATTTAACCTTAATTTGTAGAGTATTTCCTCTAAGAGAAAACACCCTCCAAAAATAAGAGTATGCTGCTATTTGTGGCGCGCACACGGTATTCTTTAGTAAAAGGCGAAAGAATAGTTCGCTTTGTGCTCACCACGCAGCTGCTTGAGTTTTCGCCGAGCAGCTTCCGCCCTTTAAATAGCCGAATGGTTAACTCACCTCCACCAAAACAAGCGGTATGGTACTAAAAATATTCTGCTCCCCCGGCGGCTCTGGTGTCTCTTCTCTGCTTTGCACCAATCTCCTGCATGGGCCTATAGAAGCAGCACTGTTGGGCCTTTCCTGACGCTAGCCACAGCCCACAACAGAAGTCCCATTCCGGCCCAACTATAACGGGCCTCACGTCACGACAGGCCCGTTCCGTATGGGCCTCATGTACGTTGCGGTCCCGTACAATTTGGCCCAACTAAAATGGGCCAACCACATGTGTTGCATTCTTCCGGAACGTACTTGGCCCATTTAAGAAAACTACAACTGCGAGAGATCTAATGCCATGGATGTTGTCCCAGAAAAGATTTTTTTTTACAAAATGCATAATCGAATCTAGGTGGTCATGTCAAGCTTGAATCATACTCGAAATTACGGTGTTGAATGCAACGATTATTACTTTTATTCGGCGAGATACGATCTGTGCGTAAACCAGACAAATGCCAAAGATCTTAAATGGGCTGGGGTGAGAGAGGGTTTCATTGTGTATCATCTTTCTGTGTTTATACTTAGGGTGTGTTTGGATAATGTGAAATGGGGAGTGGGATTAAGATTGTGAAATGAATGAAGGGTTATGATTAAATAGAAGATGGATAATGAATAGTTAGGATTTAAAGATGTCTTTTGGTGGGTGGAAAATCATTTCGCTATCTCATTAGCCAAACATTGTCTTATTGTTTATCTTAGTTCGACCAGAACTAAGTAGCTATAAAGATAATAAAAATGAAGTCTTGGAGAGAGACAAGCTGCTCCATGGTCTGAGGTGAATGAATTGGGGTGGACATTTCTTTTGCCTTGCTGGATCAGTTATATTTTCCTCTGCAGCAATACAGCACATATATTTGCTAGTTTTTTTCTCAGAAAAATAATAGCGGCAATATCATGATATGATCCTGTACTTGTAACTTGTGCTCGATAGAGGATTACTGAAATCATGTGCATTTCCTATTGTTTTTTATGGTGAACTTACTGCAGTTGACAATGGTTTGTCCTGAAAGGGAAATGCAAGCGACAATACATAAGTTAGTTTCAACTAAGCCAAGCTTTTATGTAGTAGTTTTGAAGGCAAACGCAACGCTTTATTGACCATACTGTACTACTCTGCTCTATTGTGGCATACTAAAAATACTAATGTAACTATGTAATTTGAAAATGTTGTTTTAGTTCACACTAACTACTTCCTCCGTTTCACAATGTAAATCATTCTAGCATTTCCTATATTCATATTAATATTAATAAATCTAAATAGATATATATGTCTGATTCATTAATATCAATATGAATGTGGAAAATGCTAGAATGACTTACATTGTGAAACGAAGGGAGTAGCTCATTTTTGCCATCCCTAACTAGCATGATTAGCAGGCCAACCACATCATCTGTCAGACAAAACTAGCAAACTTAACTTTGAGCTTGAATTTTAAAAGATAGATCTTGAACTTTGATTTGTATTCCTACGTAAAGAGATAATTTTTTCCAAGAGAAAACACCCTCCAAAAATAAAAGTATGCTGCTGTTTGTGGCGCGTACACGGTATTCTTTAGTAAAAGGCAAAAGAATAGTTTGCTTTTGTGCTCACCACGCAGCTGCTTGAGTTTTCAACTAGTAGCTTCCTGACTATAAGTAGCGGAACAACTAGCTCATCTAACAAGCGGTATGGTACTAAACATGTTCCTGCTTTGGTTTGCCAGCCACCTCTTGCATATGGGCCGCAGTGTGCAAAACAAAGAGAAAACAGTTCGGGCTGTGGAGAATCACAGCAGCAGCAGCAGTAACTTGTGCCTAACTATAATGGGCCTCACATCGGCCCGGCGACAAACACAACAGGCCTCATATACGCCTCTGGCCCAACACTAATGGGCCTTACGTCAGCCATTGCCCAGTTCCTGATGGGTCGCACCTTCATTGCTTTCCCGTACGTTCTGGCCCAACTTTAACGGGCCAAGCACGTACTCGAGGCTATTCCTTGATCCAGCGACTCAATTAGCGCAGCGAGGCATGATGGTGAGGCGGTGGAGATTTTGCTATGTCCTATGCCGATATACAAGGACAGATCTATCATGAGGACAGAGGGGTCCTGTGCCCCCTAAGATATTGTAACTATGGGATGAGCCTCCATTTAACCATCATTAAAATGTTTTGCCATACATTTATCCACTAGAAGAGAGGTTATAGCTTTGTATAATTTATTCTGTCCTTCTACTAGTTCATCCTGGATCCATCCTGTACATCTATCTTGCTCTTCTGTCGAGTGGTCATGTGTTTTTAGTATTAGGATATGATTGATTTTCCGTTTTAAAAAAAGTGAGGTTCAATACAACGAAGCATGAGGAGAAGAAGAAAGAACACCATTCATCGGCTGAAAAAAGACAATGGTTGGGCTGTGACACATGAGGAGAAGGAAGCAACGATCCATGACCATTTTGCGAGCATAATGGGGCGGCCGGCGCCAAGACCAAATGAGCTAAATTGGGATACCCTTGACATCTCACCGATTGACCTAGCCACCCTAGGGGAGCCCTTCTCTGAACAGGAAGTACATCAAGCAATCAAGGAAATGCCAAGTGACAAAGCTCCGGGGCCAGACGGCTTCACCGGGATTTTCTTTAAAGTCTGCTGGGAAATCATAAAGGAGGACGTCCTTCTGGTCTTCAACTCCATTTACAATCTCAGATGTGCACATCTGAATCTGATCAACTCTGCGAACATCGTCCTAATTCCAAAAAAAGAGGGGGCCGAGGGCGTTTCAGACTTCAGGCCAATCAGCCTAATCCACAGTATCGCTAAGATCTTCTCCAAGATGCTTGCGTTGCGACTAAGGCCTCATATGCATAGCTTGATTTCGATCAACCAAAGTGCCTTCATAAAAGGGAGAAGCATACATGACAACTTCCTCTTCGTGAGAAACATGACCAGAAGATACCATCGATTGAGGCGGGCGATGCTGCTATTCAAGTTAGACATAACTAAGGCCTTTGATTCAGTTCGCTGGGATTACCTGCTAGCCTTGCTGCAGCGAAGGGGTTTCCCAACAAAGTGGATAGATTGGCTGGGGGCTCTGCTATCAACTTCCACCTCCCAAGTACTTCTCAACGGCTTGCCAGGGCAACGGATCAAGCACGGAAGGGGCCTTAGACAGGGGGACCCCCTATCGCCGCTCCTTTTCATACTTGCGATTGACCCCCTTCAGCGAATCCTTTTCAAGGCTACAGAGCTTGGCGCAATCTCGAAAATTCGGGGGAGAACAACTAGGCTAAGGATCTCAATGTACGCAGACGATGCCATCATCTTCATTAATCCCACCCGAGGCGATGTTACGGCCTTCACGGACATCCTACAGCACTTCGGCACTACAACTGGGCTCGTCACCAATTTTCAGAAATCCCAAGTGGCGGCCATCAGATGCGGCGGCATCAAGTTGAATGAGGTTCTTGAGGGCGTCCCTGTGGTGAGGGCAAGTTTCCCCATCAAGTACTTGGGCCTCCCCCTAGCTCTGGGAAGACTGCGAAAGGTGGACTTGCAACCTGTCTTTGACAAAATTTCCGGAAGGGTAGCAAGCTGGAGAGGAAAAAATATGGCAGCGGCTGGAAGAACTACGCTCGTCAAATCTGTGCTAACGGTGCAACCAATCTACCTTCTGACCGCTCTGAAAATCACAAAGGAATCCCTCGAGCAGCTAGACAAGCAGCGGCGCCGCTTCCTCTAGGCAGGCACGAGTGATATTATCGGAGGGAAATGCAAGGTCAATTGGATAAAGACGTGCATGCCGACCAGCCAAGGAGGATTGGGGGTCCTAAATCTGGACAAATTCACGAGGGCCTTGAGGTTGAGATGGCTGTGGCATGAATGGAAGGACCAGACCAAACCTTGGGTGGGGCTGGAGACGCCATGTGATGAAATAGATAGGAACCTCTTCGCCGCCTCAACAAACATAACAATAGGAGACGAAAACACGGTGCGATTTTGGGAGTCCGCGTGGATTGGTGGGCGAAGACCCAAAGACCTCATGCCGCTTGTCTATGCGATCTCAAAAAACAGAGGAAAATCCCTTCGGCAAGGAAAGGAGGAGGACGCCTGGGTGCAAGATTTGAAGCTTGATTCACAATCATCTATCACAGTCGACCTCGTCGAACAGCTAGTCGCACTGTGGGAAGCGGTCCGAAATGTGCACTTAGACGTTGGAGAACCAGATCAGATTACTTGGAAGTTCACAAACAACGGGCACTACACGGCCTCCTCGGCTTACCATGCACAGTGCTGCGGGGCGCCGAGCACAAACTTCAATTCCTTGATTTGGAAAGCCTGGGCGCCGGGGAAATGCAAATTTCATGCTTGGCTCATCATTCAGAACAGAGTCTGGACTTCAGATCGGCTTGCGACCAGGGGATGGCAGAACAATGGTTGTTGCCCTCTTTGCCGCCGCGATACTGAGACGGCATTGCACCTTGTTGCCACTTGTAGATACACCAAGAGGATCTGGCACCTCGTCTCTGCATGGGTGGGCTATCAGCAGATGGACCCAACGGAATGGGAGGAAGCCCAGTCAGTCAAACAGTGGTGGGAGAACATTGCAAACACGCCTAGTGTCCCGAAAAAAGGACTTCGATCGCTCATTCTGTTAGTCGTCTGGGAAATTTGGAAAGAGAGGAATCGGCGGATTTTTGATCACAAAGAGGTGGCAACGAACTTCCTACTAATGAAAATCAAAGAGGAGGCGAGCCTTTGGGCTTTAGCAGGAGCTAAGCGGTTGCGTGAGTTAATCCCGCACTCTGTATAGTGTACAGCTATAGTGGTTCTCCGTTTTCCTTTTACCCCTAGGGGTCTGTATTTTCTCCTGCTCTATTCAATGAAAAGGCACTCTAGTGCTGTTTTCCGTTCAAAAAAAAAAGGGTTCAATACAACAGTATATCTCTCCCTACAATATACAACATGCTGTTTATACATAGTTTCCTAGTTGATCCATATTACATATATGATTCTTAGAAAGAAGAATATTTTTTTCAGATTCTTTGTGTGCTGAAACTTTTCATATGTTATGTATTGCCATATCAGAGGAAAGAAGGTGGAACTAGAAGGTGTGCAGCAGTGGCAGGCAGACCAATGTATTTTGAGTAGCTGGAGGTTTGGTTTGCTATGTTAGGACAAATTTATTTCGAGAAGCTAAAAACTCAGGTGAATTTTGGCAAATGCATGTACGATTTTGATGTCAAGTTTGCTTAGTTAGCTAAGGTATCCTTTCTGAAAGGGGCGGAGGTAGGCTTAGGGCAAGGCCCTAGGCCTACCTCCAAAAACTTATTTAAATTTTGTTAATTCATCATGTAAATTTTATAGGAAATGAATACTTCATTAGTGGAGTCCTATCTTAGCTACAGTCTTATAATTTCTAGCTCCGCCTCTGCTTCTGAAAGTTCAATCTCAATGTCGACGAGGAAAGCTCCAAAGTTTAGTGTGTGCAACTGTAACTCGATAAAGTATTAACTAGTCTTCATACTAAAGACATCAGATGTATTTTTATTAGGGGGTGCACATTGTCTAAAACAAAAATGATAGTAAATACAATATAAAGTAGTAGTAAATACTTAGTGTATATGTTCTACTTAATACAATACTAGTAATACTAGTAGTACAATATATAAAGTACTCAGTACATAAAATGATAACTCACAATAAAATATCCTAAACTCACATACATAGTCAGTAAAAAGATAACTCGCACGTATATATCCCATAGAGCTACAGTACTAGACAGCAACGCGACACAGAGGGCAACCGTTGGTTCTTTTGAAGAATCATTTGGTGACACACCTGCGGTGGAACCGGTGTCCGTAGAGTAGACTGGCAATAGTGTCGCCGACCTCCTATTCCTGTAGGCATATCCTGCAGTCACGATCGTCGCTGGTGCCTGTCGCCTCTAGGCTGAACTGGGACGTCATGGTCCTGGTGAGAGATATCGGCCACTGCCACCATGCACGCCATAGACGGTGGAGTAGGTATCCGACCACTCCTACCGCCGCTGCTACCATGAGAAATGGCAAGATAAAAGTAATCACATTCTTAGAGCTATTGCCGTCATAACTATAATCCATCTACAAAAAATAATGAGAGAAATAATTGTATCAAGTTGCATAAACAAAAGAAATGCTTAGAACCAATAGCTAGACTGGATATTTCAAATATAAAAATTGAAATTTCATAATTTTGGGTTTAATTTAAATATTTTTATAAAATAAAAATTAATTGTTCATGAAAAAACATGCAGCATGCATAAACGTGCCATTTCTAAACTTTATCTCTACAAAACATACCTTTTAACGGTTAATGGTTTAAAAAATACGCTAACAAAAATCGAGAAGGTAGCCAAAGAATGCGCCCTAAATGGAAAAATGGAGTATACGTTGAAATCATGGAATTAAGCACAATTGGCTGCATGCCTGCAGTCGATCGAGAACTTACTCGAGTGGGAAGTGGAAAGAAAA
This sequence comes from Oryza glaberrima, assembly GCF_000147395.1. Lineage (NCBI taxonomy): Eukaryota > Viridiplantae > Streptophyta > Magnoliopsida > Poales > Poaceae > Oryza > Oryza glaberrima. The sequence continues at coordinate 26,350,898 of NC_068331.1, read as the reverse complement.
TAGGACTACCAAATTCGTAAATGATATTATACTTTTTTCTACAAAATTAGTCAAAATTGAAGTAATTTGACTTTGACTAAGGTCAAAACGTCTGATAACCTGAAACGGAGGGAGTACTAACCACAAGATAACCTTGTCCCACCTAAGTGTTTATGTGGTGACCATGTTTAAAAAATATAGGAACTATATTAAGAAACTGTCGCAAGTTTTTCAAATATAGGGAATAATTTTCAAATATAACTATAGTATAATTGTAATATAATTCCACTATAACTATATTGTAATATAACTTGTATATAAGTATTAAAATAATATATGTAACTTATATAGAGAATACAATGTAACTATAATGTAATTACATTGTAGTTACATTAGAACTATACTATAATTACATTTGAAAGTTTTTTTTTTGCCCAAAAAACTTGTGACAATTTTTTAGCATTTCAAAAAAAAAATATAATGCTCTCTTCCACTGCATATACAGAACATGACCTCGGTAGTGAGCAGCCAAACTTTTTAGCAAACGATCGAAAACCAAAGCCCTGGGTGATCACCGGCGAGGATGATGCAACGGAAGCAGCTAGCCCTGCTTGATCGGCGGCGGCCGGGATATATTGATCGCAACGAGATGACAGCGAGCGAGCTACTCCCAGGCGGCCGAGGCGAGCGAGATCGACGATTCCGATGTTGGAACGGAAAGTCACGATATCAGAACCGTACTGCCTCGCTTTCTGATTGGCGAAGCGAGTAGGAACTGCCTACGTCACGTACGTAAGTGCGCGGCTTGAAGAATGAATTTAGTTTTCCATTTTTTTCTTTAAGACACGATAAAAACGCAGACATGCTCATAATGCATGCGCTTCACTTTTACTAAATATACACGCGCATATAGCATATCCTGTCCCTATGAGTACATCCTATAGATTATGCTAGCATGACAAAGTTATCATAGGTGTCTCTGTTTTCTTTGCAAAGGGAGAAAAACAAAATTTTCTGAGAGTATTTGTAAAAGAAATAACAAGACATGCGTTGTATTTTTTTTTTAAAGAAAGGAAGTCTAGAGCAGGGCCAGGGACGGATCCAAGAAAAAAAATGGGAGGGAGCTCAATTATGCAGTTTCTTCAACCTTCAGCCGTTTAGAGACCTTTAGTTTTTCATTCATGGTGAAAAAATCGAAAGGATGCTCAAAGGGTATCCATGGGTCTTGTGGGTGTAGGGGGACTTAAGCCCCCCGCACCCACGTTGAATCCGCCCCTGAGCGCGGCCATGCTTTTTTATAGAAATTAAGCAATAATGTGGTTTACATGTGTTTTTTTTCTGGGGTTTTTGACTGACCAAGCAAAGCCCTATACCATCATAATCATCCAGAACATATGCACTCCCGGCAAATAGCAGCGCTGGGAAAATATGGAAAAGCACCCAATTAATATATATATATATCCAACAAAAAAGAAAAATGGTTTTAAAACTTAGTGAATTTTAGGGCTGTTACACCCAATATTAACATTTGTTTTGATACCTCCCTTCTTAGATACCTGTGCTTTCTTTGTAAAAAAAAAAAAGCCAATCTAAAAGGGGATATATATGACCTTCTCCTAGTATAATGAATCTGGATTATTAGAGTAATGAACTCATGATTCTTGTTTCCCACCCTAGGCTGAATCTAGACATCGTTATCCTAGTGTGAGACATTTTGCACACCTGCGAAGATGCATGTCATGCACGTCAAAGTAAATACAAATTAAACCCCCTTAACCAGGTTCTAACACGAAAGTCAATACAATGCAAACAACCAAATTGGTGGTGTTATTGCCCTCATAATTAAACTTCATTTGCAAATTAATAACATGAATGATTTTGAGCAGATAGAACTGTTAAAAAAAAAACTATGGGATAAGGTGAAGAACAACGAGTGTACCTCAAGTAGTGAGTGCATCACAGGAGCCTGGAGGACATGTTGATTGTAATTGGCCATTGCCCCCTAAATTAATTATGACTGCCTTTTTTAGAAAAAAAGGTGTAATGTGGACCTAATATATGGCTGGCTACAGGTATATAGCAAAAGAAAGATGACGAGATGGGAACTAATCGGCCGGTTGATAAACACACACGTCATTCTAATTCAGTTTTGCTAAAAAAAAGTAACGCCACCACATTATTTTTGGCTTAATTTCAACCACTTTTTCCCACCGTATTATTACTAACTATTCTTTGTGCGTAAATATATTTGTACCTCTCATATCTCTTTCTTATTGTATTGACTTTTACTCCTTTTTTTTGTCCTTTACTTGCACGTTAACTTGCATTGTATCCTTTCCAATGATTCTAGTATATAAATATATAATCAATCATTTTTAATCCTAGTTTTCCTAAATTTGTAGTACAAGAGTTGAAAATTACTTGTAAATATATGAAATTTATAGTGTAGAGAATATGAAATTTACAGTGTAATTAAATTCATATTGAAACTTTTGAGTATATAACACCATAAGTATGTCTATTTTCTTTTGATTGCAAATTGCTCATTTTCCCCTCCCCTTCAGACGACTTCTCCGCGCTTGCCCAACACCTTTCGTTTTATGGATCAGGACCAATTTCACCTCAGACCATCCTCAAGTCATAACTAGCTGAATAACATTCTCTCAAGGACTTGCAAAACTCTCTAATGCTGATATGTTGCTTCAGATGTGTGTATGAGAAGGAAGCATCTCACGTACATGACTCTTAGATAGAAACCAGTATAGTTTATAAATTAGTATGAATAGTTTATTGAACTTGGTTGCACTCATAAAACGAGCATGAAGGAGAGCGACGAAAGAAGCCCAAGTAACAGAGCGGTTATCGTTCCTGACTAGCAAGTGATCTTCTAGTAAACCAATCTTTTTTACTGCACATAGCTTGATAATAGGGCCTGTTTAGATCCCATCTCAAAATTTTACACCATGTCACATCGAACATTTGAACACCGGCATGGAGTATTAAATATAGGCTAAAAAAACTAATTATACAAATTGCGACTAATCTGCGAGACGAATCTTTTAAGCCTAATTGCTCCATGATTTGACAATGTGGTGCTACAGTAAACATTTGCTAATGACAGATTAATTAGGCTTAAAATTCGTCTCATGGTTTACTGACGAATTCTGTAATTAGATTTTTTATTAGTCCCCGAACACACTATATGACACCCTATATAATATCCGATGTGACACGCTAAAACTTTACACCCCTGAATCTAAACACCCCGTAGTCACCATTTGGCTTCCTAGTGCAGCACTACAAGGCAGCCAGGGTGCCTATTATAGGCAGGCTACGGGGTGGAAGAAACCAAGCGCCAATTAGCAATAAATTGTTTATTCAACTGATTAAGCCATTAATATTTTTTTTTGAAACCTAAGGCGGAACTTTGTTCCACTTTTATATTTAGAAGAAGAGAATTGACCTAGTTTATAAGGAAAACCGGGCCCGAAAACCATACAACTGCACGGTTAATTATGGAAAACCGGCTAAAACCCACCACACAGAAGAAAGCAAGGGACCTAGCTACACAACTCGCAACGACGGCGGAGTCCAAATATAGGACATCATTGCCAAGCTAATACATAAAAGCGACCCAAACAGCTCCAACATCACAGAAGAGGTGTTATCGTTGCCGAGCTAGCCGCCCAAGCGACCCAGCAGCGCCAACTTCACAACCGCATCGACACTGAAGCCGTGAAAGTCGCTAGAGCGAAAAGCAGCTCCGATATCCAACAATGGACATCAGCCAAGCCACCAAAGAGCCACTTCCTTCACATGGCCAGCAACAACTCCTTGGAAGAGACTGCAACTTGTCATCGTTGCCAAGCATCGCCGCACACCATCAGCGAGCCGCTCCGACTTCATCAGCAGAAGCAACCGAAGAGCGTGTCGCCCACCACAAGAACAAAGCGGACCTAAGGAGGCGAAGGCCTCGCCGAACGCCAAGGTATGAAGGCTTTAGAACCGAAAAAGACCATCCACGGTCGTCGATACATAGGAGCTTCTCCGAAGCGACACCCCCAAGGAGGACACGACGCGTAACGTCGCCGCCGCTCGTCCGAAATCGGAACAAGGTTTTCACCTGGAGATTTGTGGGGAATATGAAGGAACGCCATGACGACGCCTCCAAGAAGGTTAACGGCGCCCGTGGGCATCGTCGTCGTCGAACCGGCCAAAGGCACGGCAAGGCTTTCGCCAACGTCTTCACATCACACACACAAGCACCCCACATCGACGACCACTGAATAGTCCATGACGTCTCACAAGCAGTCATACCTCGACGTAACCAAACACGCCATCACATCCACATCCACACATCGCGAGCAGGAGGCTCGCCGCTAGCGAGCAACCCTGCCGGAGTCCGCCTCGACTCCGCGCTGCCGCCGAGCTCGTCGGAGCCCTCCCGAGCCGTGCAACGCCGCCACACGCAGCCGCCGCCCACGCTACGCCCGCTCCCGGTCTCCTCCTTCCCCGCCGCCCAACTCCTTCCTCGTCTTCAAATGTTGCCGCTGACGTCGACGCGCCGACTACCGCACATGCGCCCTCGCCAGCCATCGCCACCACGGTCGCCGCCGTCAGCCACCGTGGTCCGCCGGTCGTCCCCACGCCACCGTCGCCAGCCGCCGCCGCCAGCTGCCACCATCACCGGTTGCCGCCACCAGTCCAGATCCGGCCGGGATGGCGCGGATCCGGGGGACGGAACGCGCCGCTCGGCGCCCGGTTGGAGCGAGACGACCATGACGACGCGACGGAGGTCCCAGCCGTGGCGTCCTGGACGCGCCGCGGTCCGCCGCCGACGTCGCCTTCAGTCGCCATGGTCCGCCGCCGACGTCGCCTTCAGCCGCCGTGGTCCGCCGCCGTCGTCGCCACCATCACCGCCAGTCCCCGCCGCCGGCCATCCCCCCTCTAGATCTGGCCGGATACGGCGCGGATCTGGCCGCCACCACCGCTGCCCCGGGCAGCCCCCCCCCCCCCCCCCCCCCCCGCCGCCGAGCGTGGGGTTGGCTAGGCGAGACCCCGCCGCCGCCGTCCTTGCGGCTGCGCGGCATTGCCGGCACCCGCTCTGGCGGCGGCGAGGTGGAGGAGGGGGCAGGGGAGGAGGAAAGCGGCGGCGCGCACATCGCCTCCCGAGCCGCCTAGGGGAGGGCGACGCGAGGGCCTCTTCCTTTTGGGAAAAGAGATGGCCCTTGCCATTAATATTTTCAAGAGATTCTAATTTTAACTAGTACAACTACCTGGCCCCACATAGTAAAACATGTTATCCTCAAAAATGCTAGCTTGGTAGCATTTCGTATTGCTTGCATAAACTTCGAGACCAGCAGGCCAAACAGGAGGAGGATAGGGCTGGCCATCGGTATCAACATACATAACATTCTGAAAGGATGCTGACATTTTTCCTGGAAATTGCCCATTGCCCATTGGGGGACTGGAGCTCCCTTTGTAGGATTGAGCATAGCCAGCCCACCTTATACGAGTAGCATGATCTACCATACGATTAAAAATATTCTTTGGCTAAAATCCAACTCGATTGAGATTGTTGATGTCATATCCAAAGTAAAGCCACCAATCTCCATCATTTTTGTCCTGTGTACATATATGTAAAAATATCATCGCGCAAGAATATTCGGAAGAGTTACTGTTCGAGAAAGTAAAGGCTGTACACTTAGATATTTTCCTACTATAAATACAAGGTATATTTTCTTTAAGATAACAGGGAAATTTTCAGCCTTCAGCTCAAGAGATCCCATCTACAAGCTACATACCCGGGCATATGAAAGTTTAGGGAAATAATCAGTTCATGAAAATGTACTTTTATTTACTATATTACGGAAAAAAGATCAGCATGTGTTGTGTAGCATACGTATGTACACACTAAATACAGTCTAGGATCAAATAATTATTAGTTACATTACCTTAAATATCTTGAATGATATTTTAGTTTGGTTATTAGCTTGTTCTAATGTATCTCCAGGAGTCACCGGGGCACCGTTTACTGGTACAAAACCGTCACAGTCCAAGTTAAAGCATCCGGTTTTATTGTAATAATCAGCCTGTATGTCATGCATCCATATCAAAACCTTGTAATTAAAGACATATGCATGGTAATTAAGCAATGTATTTCAAGTGCACAAACAATGAATATAAGTGGACACATACCGTCCAAGATACAAAGAAGTGGGTTTTGCTGTCACCATAGGTGGTTGGATCAATCTATATATGTAGGGAAAATAGCATTTGAGATGAGATATATATATCATAGCTGATGTTGATTGTACTACACATCCTCCAAATGTTAACATAGACAATTAAGGTTAGTTGTTCACTTACCACCCATCCGGCCTGTATATCATTGAGACCAGCTTTAGTGGCTTCGTCTTGGTAATTTGAAACTCTAACAATAGCAGCACTTACTTCCATTTTCTTCAAATATGGAAAATTATAAACATCCAGAGTTGCCATGGCGCCGCTATATCCATTTTCAGGGGCATCTGTTGAACGATGTAACGCGTGCTAGGAAAAAATAATATACATATATATGTTATTCTAGTGGCATTTTCACTACTTGAACATATAGACATCTTAACATAAAGAATAAATATGAATGGATCCTCCCAATGCATGGTTGTGTGCCTAATGATAGAGGCAGGAGATGTAAATCATCTCTGTAATTTAAAAAGTACATATGGATTTTTCATTCCCTTTTCCAGTTCAGCTGCAAATTCACGAGTTTGAATAGGAACAATATATTAAAAAGATAAAACTCAACTTCCCAACTTTTAACTAAAAACGTCCCCTCATCACCGACTCAAAATTCAACCTTTCAATCGTCATATCAACTCATATCAGTTTAACAATTATTATTTATCAACACTCATAATTTAAGAAAAAAATCAATTCTATTTCATTGTCATAAGAAACTGTACGCTTTGGTAATTAAACAGAAACATCATGTTTAGAGAGAAAAGATAAAAAAAGAAGTGACCCAAGAATATGTATACAAGAACATGCAACTGATCCATAACATTCATATGCTTCACTACGATAAGGGAAGAAATGAGGTTGAAAAGCATGATATGGATTGAGATAAAGTGAACTTACATATGAGATTTCTTTCAATCCTTTTGTTGAAGCTTGGCCTCTAATTGGGCCAACATCTGGGTACGCGTAATAGGATGATGATAGAGCTAAATGATTTAAAAAGCCCACAAATATAGACAGCATAAGGCACAAATCTTGCAGCATTTTGCAAGAATAGTTGTGTACTTCCATTTCACTGACGGCTGGTTCAAGCAACATGTTGATCCTGGGAACTCATATAAGTAGTAGAAGAGTTGGCTTTAATGTTGCTTCAAAGAATTGGTGCGTGCCTACCTTGAATAATATCATATCTCATATATATCTGGCAGATTTTCTTTCAATGAAGTGCTACATTAATTAGCAGGATTTACATTAATTATCCATCCATGGCACACCTTATAGCATAATTTATTGTCCTGGACTTGCATAGATTGATTAATGTAGTAGGAAGGAAGCATTTATTGGACTAGAAATGGTTTTGATGCATTATTGTTGGAGCTTTTATCGTCTTAAATATATATTCATCTCCCAATTAATAAAATCAAAGTAAAAGGAAAGCATCAATGCGACACAAATGTAATTTCCAGAGTTAGTTGTGTATGCAAGAATCACCAAATAGGTAGTGTTATATTGTATTAAAATGGACCAAAGAAAGCTAAAAAAAAAAGGAGGCAACTACACGTTGGACGCCCGATCCAAGGTGGGAAAATTGGACGCCCATGTCATGCTGACGTCAGCATGCAAAAAACTACTTTAAATTATTTATCCAAATCATGATCCGATTGCACCATTAAATTCGTTGCAATTAAATCTTTGAAACAAGACTACACATGGATATATTCCGACGAAATTTTTTTAGCTTATTATTGAATTATTTTTAAATATTGTACGATGTTCCACCAAGTATATCGTAATTGTTTCACTAAGTAGATCGAAAATGTTTCAATCGTTTAAATCAGGTGATGTTTCACCTTATATAAAAACAATATTTCAGCAAATAACGAAAGAATGTTTCAGTTCATTCAACATTTGATCTATACATAGTGAAACATTATAAGTACACTAGGTGAAACATTTTTTTTGGAACAAAAAGTGAAACAAATTCTCTTAATAGAGGGTTTCCATAATATCCCTTAATAGAGGGTTTCCATAATATGTGGATGATTTTTTGCAAAAGAATGTTTCAATTCATAACATTAGATATATACATAACAATATATTGTAAATACACTAGGTGAAATATTTTTGTGGAACAAAGAATGAAACGGATTCCCTTAATAGAGGGTTTCCAAAATATGTGGGTGATTTTTTGCAACAGAGTATGTGTTAGAGACACGTGGAAGGTGGAGGCAGGGACACGTGGTGGGACCCTACGGGTGTCGGGCCCCCCCCCCAACCCACCCAACGCCCGATTGGAAGAAATTCCGAAAAAAAAAGAACGTATTTGAAACACGGTTTAAATATGATTTTTTTAAAATGTAAAAAAAGAAAAGAAGAGAAGTTGTCCAGAGTCTCCCGACAGAGTACATGAATTATGTTATAGACAACTTTTAGTAAATGATATCAATTAAACACGGTTTAAATATGATATTTTTAAAATGTAAAAAAAGAAAAGAAGAGAAGTTGTCCAGAGTCTCCCTACAGAGTACATGAATTATGTTATAGACAACTTTTAGTAAATGATATCAAATTGATTTACATCTCTGAGTAAAAGGGTATAAAACAGTCTGAGCGTGTAGCTGAAGGAAACTAGAGGCGTGTTAAGACTCACAAATGTAGAACACTTGCAGTGGGCTTCCTCTAGAACAAGAGCAATTAAAAAAGCAAGCTGCTAGTTGTGGCAACAGTTCGACAACAATCAGATGGTGATCGTCCCCCAAAAAGAACAACGTCCATGAGCATGTATAGAAAAGAAAAGGTCTACAAGTTACAACAATCTGTAGCCAGTGGAGCTCTCATAATGTCTACACGCAGATTCTAAGCTACATGTTTAGTGTTGTGGTGCTATCTTTGGATTAAGAATGACAAAATTCAATGTATGATGAGAAACAGGCAAGACAAAACTGACGGTGATGCAGTGACCTATCTATCATCTCTCTGCCTCCTTTCCCTGTGCTTGCTTGTCTCACGGTGACCACCGTCTTCTCTTCTATGCTTACCAGTATCTGGGCTTCTTTTCCTGTTATCACTTTCATCTCTCTTGTGACGGTCACTCCTTCCATGGCCATCATCTTCTCTGTAGCGCCGTTCACCTTCATACTTTTCCCTGCCATATCGACTGCCACCTCCCGGTTGTCGTCTGTAATCATCATTGCCATCCCTATATTTGCCCCTGCTCTCGTGCTTGCTGTAGCCACGATCATCGTATCTACTAGAGCTCCGTTCACCAGATTTATTGTAACGGTGGTAGTCCTCGTGCTTACGAATCCCTCGGTCCCTATCACCTTCTTTACCACCTTCTCTACCATTCTCATCACTGTGAGTTCTCTCCCGGCTAATCCTGTCATGGTCACCCCGAGGTGGCAGCCCTGATTTGCGATCATCTGTTCTTTGAATCTTTCTTCGGCCAGTACTTCCAGGATCTTGCTGATCAGTATAATTTTCACCATCTTCATCAAAGACAAGATCATAGCTGCAAAACAACAGAAGATTATCAGAAAATGAGACGATCAGGAAATATGATAGATAGGGAAAAGAAAATGACCTTCGACGGTTATTTCCACCACGCTGAGTGTTTTCATCTTTCAGGACATAACTTGGGCCTTTGTTTTTCTGCTCAGTGCCCTGGTCACAGTCTTTGGCTATGTGATCAGGTGCGCCACACTTGAAGCATCCATCTGCAAAGAGAATTGCATCATATAGCTTTTATGTGAATTAATTCTAACTCCACAATAGTAAAAAAGTACGGTCTCACAACTAACTAGAGTTCAAGAGTCCTAGTTGAGAATGTTAAATTCCACAATGAAGTGGGCATCTGCGTACACCTTCCTACTTCCTAGTACCTATAGATTAATGGGCTTGGATGTGGTCAACCTAGAAATATAAGATGAGATGTTTCGTATCAAAATTATTTCATAAATCAACCTTTTCTACAGAAAAATAGGAATTTCATGATTTAATATTCTATGGCAAAGGTCTCTTATGAGAATTCAGTTCCATGGCTCACCAATTGTGCAAGTTACTCTAGTAGAGAAATGATCTTAAGCAGATATGAATATTCAGGTCCATTGCTCAGCTCATATTGTAAGAAATAAAACATGGTCTGTTAGTTTGGTACTGGAAGAATTAATGGCTAAGTTGAGTACAGGGCTATTTGAAATTGATCGTATATTACATATACAAAGAAACCAACACAGTTTCAGAATGCCTAGCAAATGATGACGCTAGGCCAGTTTGCTATTTGCCACAATCTGAACCATCCGCGGCAAGTGGTTTAGCCAAAAACTGGTAATATAAAGACTAGTAATAATATATTCTGTTAGGGGCTCTGCAGACTTCTAATATACTAAGACACAGTATTCAGATCACACTTCTGCCATTTACAGATGAACTCCAGAGAACAAATGCATGTTAAAGACAGAGATGCGATACTAAAGAGATGCTAAGGAGAAAGCAAATCATGTTGGAAGTCTTGCTCAGATTGATGTTTACTTTCTTCTTTGTCCTGTGGCTTATTGGGAACATTGTTGCCATCTTTTCACTTGACACGGTTTAACTGTGCTGAATAATGATCAGTACACTTCTCTAGACATCTTCCGCATGGTACAAAACACTAAATTCCTTATAGGAATAAATAAATTTCTATAGGATACAGGAGGATGCTATAATTATGGTTTGAAAGGAAATTGAGTGCCACCAAAGTCTAGATGAAAAGAATTTTGATGAAGGATAGATTTATATAGTTCTTTTCTTGTAGGAAAGGGTAACAGTAGAGGATCTCCCCTACTGCTTTTCCTTAAGAAAAAAGAAAGCTACCGTGCAGTTAGCTTAAATAAAAAAGAAACTGAAAACTGCAATCATATTCTAAGGCCATGGAAATAAGAATACCTTTATTTGCATTTCTTTTGCTTTGTCTGAACTGACCCCACAGTTTTGAAACACTTTGACTAAAGTCAACATGTATTCTTCGATCATCAATCAAACAATTGTCCATCTGCAAGCATATCATTGAGTAAGCAATGCTCCCATGAAAACACTGGTAAAATAATTACAAATATAGACAATACTGAATTGTCAAGGCACAAACAATCAAGTAACATTCACTAGTCAAGCAAAAATGACTTATAAAAATATGCTAGCAAAGAAATGCTAAGTAATGAAGGGAAATAAAGTACAATTACAAGAACCAAGTTTTATCTGCCACATGAAACAGGATTTTAGGCAACTAACCTTGAAGAATGCCCGCTCACAAGCCTCCTTTGTCTCAAATTCTACAAAAGAGCAAGATAAAATTTAGCATTTTATAATAGCATTCAGATCTTGCCAATTTATCAAGGTGGAACAATAAATTCTTTCTAGGCCATCTACTGTCTACTGCAGTCTGTGCCAAATATCACACTGACACCGTAACCCTGAGAGAAAAATTGAGCTATCAAGAAACTTATATTGTTTAATACCTCAGAAGTGTGCAATGGAGCTACTCAGTTTGTTTTCTTAAATCGTTAATGTTTATTTTTGAGGAGATACAAGTAAACACCATTAGTCTTTTTGCCACGTCATGCATTTAACCCATTTGCTGGTTTATTAAGTATTAACAAACTAAAAGGTGTGCTTTACATGCTGCAACTAAAGTATATCCATAGCCACTAACATTTGGAACTCAGCCTTACACAAAACACCAGAACCTTGTTGCAAATTAGGTCACTCAGTTGTTCCTTACTAGGATAACAGATCTAAGAGGGTAAAACATGATGTTCAACACGCCTAAAGAATTGGAGGATGAATGCCTGGGAAAGCTATCAATGAAGCTCAAGCGTTCGATGAACGGACTAGCATAACTCTAGCTAACAACAATCCGATGCTTGATCACAGTATGTCAATGTACACCAGCTTTTGAGGAATGGAACTCACCAATAAAAGCATAGCATAAGCTATCACCAGTCTTGTAATCACGGATTATTTCAGCTCTGCAAGGAATAATAAAAAAAGTTAACAAAATAAGAAACAGGAAGATATGCACATTAATTGAACTTAGGAAAATGCGCTTACGATGTCACAGTTCCAAAACGAGAAAAAATTGTATATAAATCTTCATCCTACAAAACAATGAACACTAGCCGTTTAGTTACCAAACAATATTTCAAGCTATATTGCTATAAATTCAATACCTATATGACTTCCAAACTGATCTGTGAATCTATACATAAAAAGGTAGTGGAAGTAGAGAACAAAGCCAATCAATTAAGAACCGATACGAACTTGTGTTACTGGGTTGAGTTTACAAACAAATAAAACGTTGTCTGGTGGTTTGATCTCAGCATCTGGAATATCTCCCACCTGAATAAGACAAAGGTATTTTTATCAGTTATAACACGATGAATAATAATGAGCGAACTGTTAATTTTTTATTTGGCATCAGGACTCACGCTCTCAAGAATCACAGCATTTGTATGTGCTTCTTTGGAGCGGATCATCTCCTCAAGTTCTTCAGGAGCCACCGTTTCATCCATAGGGACCCAGCTATCCTCTAAGCGCTCTTCTGCAATCTGTACATTGACAGTGAAAAGAAAATATCATGACCATGTTAAAAGGACAACACATAGCATTCAGGAGAATCACGACAAAACCACACCCTTCTAGGACTAATCTGAAACATGCCTGTCTAGATATTTTAGGGATCGGGATAATTTGTACAGACAGAACAAGGAAAAAAAATACACCTACACCCAGTGGCTGCCTCAACTGAAATTCATACCATATTCTTTTAAAAAGGTATGTGCACAAATAATTAGTTTTCAAGAATGTGGAGGTAAAACGAATTAAACAAAAGACAGCCTGTGATTTTGGTGAGACAATTTTGGTTTATCATCTTTCCAACATGAGCAAAATAGCAGAACTCATATTACCTCATCCTGTGGTTTCCCTACAGGAGAATTCTCAGGAATAAGTTCACTGAGCTGAGGAGGATCGTCAAAAGGATCATCCAAGACATACGTATGTTTAATCCTGTCCATTGAACATTTTGCAGAAGGTCAGCAGTTGGAAATAAAGCAGAAACAACAGAAAGTAACACCAGAAAGTAAGTAAATATTAGCAAGCATGTTCTAATTATTCAGTTTAGACTTTTTAAAAAAGGTATTTTACCTGATGTCCTTAAATGGTCTCCCTTTATCATCAACATATGTTTCACTAATCTTTGTCAGCGTGTCAAAGCCTTCAGCAACCATGCCGAACACCTATAATTGATAAGGACATACATATGAATCACTGTAGATAAAGTGGATTTTTCCAAAGAAAATATTCTGTGAGTCAATATAATAAGGTACTACTCACTGTGTGTTTATCATCAAGGTAGTCTACGTCATCCCGCAAGGTGATATAGAACTAATAAAGTCACAGAAACATAAATCAAAGGTTAGAAATAGCAGGTTAGCAGCAAGGAGTTAAGGACCTCAAAATGGATTATCAAGTACTGGTTATCAAAACAGCTGAGCTAAGTTCGGTAGGAAGGCTAGGAATATGGTATCACACCTGCGAGGCATTGCAATTTTCACCAGCACTCGCCATAGCAATAGTTCCCTTTTTTGAATGCCTAAGCTCCGGTCGGATCTCATCATCAAAAAATCGAGCTTGATCACCATAAAGGAACCTACAGAAAAACAAATGAATCCCTTTTCAGGCATGTATTCGACAATCAGTGGCAGTAAAACATCTGAGCAATTGTTTACTTGTATACAGAATCGCCTCCAGCTCCTGTTCCAGTTGGGTCCCCAGTTTGTGCCAAGAAATCCTTCTCCACCTTGTGGAACAGGCACCCATTGTAATACTTCATCCTGGTAAGTCAAATCATAGGAGGAATGAGGATGATTACTCCCATTGCTATAAATAGTCAACTCAGCTATATTTCATAACCACAAAATTACTATTTCATATCCATAATACTGCTATTGTGCATTATTTTGCAATATCAGTAAGCATACTTTTTTTTTCAATTCAGATAACAACCCTAATAATCAAAGAGCGATCCCCTAATTGACCCAATCTTTCCATCCTACATTTTAATGACTACACTAAGAAGGTAAATTCATTCACAATGATTCACGACACATCAGCAGCAGCTTAAATTATAATTAATCTTAACCCAGCAGACTCCATAGTCCATACACCCTTCGCGGTTCTAGAATACAACACCAAATCCACACCAAGTAGCACCCTCTGCAACGCCAAAATTGGCCGCTAAACTGCTTCGTGAGGGCTAACCCCTCAACCGCGAGACAGCGTTACCCCTGGTACTAGCCAGATGATCCCGCGCACTTACAGATAGAACAAGCCCTAGATGCGGGTAAACTGAAAGCTTACTTGCAGAGCTTGAGGAAGTTCTTGGTGGTGAGGGGGCACATGTCGGTGTGGAGGTCCACCTCGATGTCCCCCACGCTGGTCACGATGAGGACCGACATCTCCGCGGGCGTTTTCCCCCCTTCTCGCCGGCGGCAAGAGCACACGGCGGCCGCGACGGCGCGGGATTCAAGGGGAAAAATACACAAATCACGGAGGAGCCGCAGCGCCGGATGCTTCTGGGAGCTCAGGCGACTGGTTCGCGCGGCCGCGGATACTCACCGGCCTCCGCCGCCGCCGCCGCCGCCGCCGAACCCCAACCGCCTTTCTAAACGCCGACGAGGTGTTTCTATTTTTTTTCTTATTTGTTTTTTATGAAAAATTGGTGATTTCTGAGCGCTTAAACCGTCTACCGCACTAGGCTGCGTGCTACGGAGATGTAAGGGCCGACCCTGAATTCTCGGCCTGGGCCAGAAAACCATGACCAAGAAATATCTGGGCCTTGCCCGCGTATATGGCCCAATTTGGTCATGCTATGCTTTTCGTCCAACCCTGCACTGTTGCACAGGGGTCTTTTGGGTAGCTTATAGTCTGTTTGAGGGAGCTTAAAATTCTGAGAAGCAGCTAGTTGGTAACCAGCTTTTGAAAATTTGGAAAGGCTGGGTTTTCCAGCTTCTAGTTTCTAGTTCATTTTTTGGATTCTATAACTACAGCTTCTCAGAATCTGGACCAAAAGCTAGACTGTTTGGGGGAGCTTCTGATTCTAGAAGAAGCTGTAGCAGTTAGAAACTCCCCCAAACAGGCCCTAAGACTCATTTTATAGATTCTATAACTATAGCTTCTCAGAATTCGATGAAAAGCTAGATAGTTTTGGGGAGCTTCTACCAGTTGTATCTTCTCCCAGAATCAGAAGCTCTTCCAAACTGTCCAGGCCCACAACCGCATATTACGGCTATGTTTCTGGGAGTTAACATTCTAAGAAACAGTTGGTTGCGCTCTTGACTTATTTTCTTTTATTTTTCATTCTATAACTACATTATCAGAATCTGGGTGAGAATCCGAACTATTTGGTTATAGAGATTCCAAGAGAGACCGCATTTGTTAGAAGCTTCTCTAAACAGGACCTACATATCTACATGGCTTCATCCGTGGTGCGTTGATGATATGTGAAATCCAATCCACGAAATGCTGTTGTAGTAAAGATCGTAATTTTCATCTTAACAACTTGGTGTAAATTTTATGGTAATTATTATCATAGGTCATAGAGGAAATAAAAAAAACTATCAATCGTCGAGCATAGCGCTGGCAGCAGCATTTCTTCAACCTATACTCGCATGTATGAATATGAAGTACACGTAACTAATAATTTTGGACATTTTGCAAATCAGCAGTACTAGGAACTGATACTCCATCTATTTCAAAATATCAAAATATAAGCATTTCTGGCTAGGTGAATGCTTATATGTTGTAACGGATGTGAAGTATGTTCTATAATAGGTAGCTAGCAAGTAATTCAGATCTCTCTGATAACCAAAGTAAAATGGCTAGCAAATTACAGCTCATGCATGCATGCACGCCATTCGCAATTAGTTCGCAGACAATTCGATCAGAGATGAAAGGTGTAATCAGACTCCAGATGATGAAATGTGAGATTCAGCTGAGAAGTTTACACACGAGAGCAAAAAACTGTCAAAATCTCTCTCACCCGTCTTCCGTCTGAAATCCTCGTATGTAAAGTAACAGAAAAAGAACTATACAAAATATACGTGAGCTACCTTAGCAATATACTATCATCACTCTGACTTCTTTCCCTGTGTTTGCTCGTCTCACTCACGGTGCTCCCTATCTTATCTTCTATGCCTACTACCAGTGTCTGGGCTTCTTTTCCTGTTATCACTTTCATCTCGTGTGGCGGTTGCTCCTTCCATGGCCATCATCTCCTCTGTAGCGTCGTTCACCATCGCACTTATCCCTGCCATATCGACTGCCTCCTGATTGTCGTCTGTAATCGTCATCGCCATCCCTATATTTGCTTCTGCTCTCGTGCTTGCTGTAGCCACGATCATCATGTCTACTGGAGCTTCGTTCACCAGGTTTACAATAACGGTTGTAGTCCTCATGCTTCTGATTCCCTCGGTCCCTATTACCTTCTTTATCATTCTCATCAATGTGCGTTCTCTCCCGGCTAATCCTATCACGGTCACCCCGAGGTGGCAACCCTGATCTTCGATCATCTATCTTATGGATCTTTCTTCGGTCAGCGCTTCGGAGATCTTGCTGACCATTATAGTTTTCACCATCTTCAAAGACAAGATCGTAGCTACAAAATAATAATAACATATTATCAAAAAGCGAAACAATCAGAAAATATGAGTGATGGCGGATGGGAAAATCACCTTCGACGCTTGTTCCCACTGCGCTGAGTGTTTTCGTCTTTCAGGATATAATTTGGCCCTTTGTTTTTCTGCTCAGCCCTCTGGTCACAGTCTCTGGCTATGAGATCAAGTGCACCACACTTGAAGCACCCATCTGCAAAGAGAAAGAAATGCATCATGTATTTTTCACTTTAAAGTATGTTTGTGGAAGAGATTAAAAGGACATTTTGTTGCACAGCAATTCAAAAAAATACATTAGAAGCAATCAACTATGCAGGAATTAAAAACTCCCACATGATAAAATAAGCATAAGGTCTCACAACTAACTCGACTTAATACCAGAATTCAGGGTCCTAGTTGAGAATGTTAAACTCGGCAATGAACATACTGAGGTAGTTCCTAGTACCTAGAGATCAATGGGTTCGATGTGGTTAACCTAGACTGAGATGTTGCTTGTCAAAAATCATTTCATAAATCACAACTTTTTCTACAGTTTGGCGGATGGCTTAGGCAGCCATACCGGCCATGGTAGTTCCTACATTTGTTCATGGGTCGCCAAATTCCTTAGGAGATTAGGATTTCTGTTTCCCCCCCACCCCTGTACCCTGTCCCCTTCTTTTTTAAATTGTTTGGCCCCCCTGTAATTTCATTTATTCCTTCTTAATATAAAAATGCGCGTCTCGCGTATTCCCGAAAACAACTTTTTCTACAGAGATAGAAATTTCATGGCTTAATATTCTCTGGCAGAGATGTTACGAGAACTCTCACCAGTCACCAGTTATACAAGTTACTCTAGTAGAGGAATGTTCTTAAAGCATCTAATTATCATTCAAGTCCGTTGCCCAGCTCGTGTTGTAAAGAACAAAACATGGTCCCGTTGATTCTGGAAGAATTTATGGTTAAGTTCAGTGCAGGGCTATCTACATGGATCGCATATATTACATATACAAAGAAACCAACAATCCGAGTATCAGAATGCCTAGCAAATGATGAAAATACGAACTGTATGCAGCAAGTGCTTCAGAGTTTTGCCAAAAACTGAAAAAATAAAGACTCATGTAACAATTAGATTCTGTTTGGGGATCTTCACACTCACTGATATACTAAGACGAGGTATTCATATCACACTTCTCCTATTTACAGATGAACTCCAAAGAACAAATGCATGTTCAAGCAAGAGATTTAAGTAAGAAATGCTAAGGATAAAATACATGTTGAAGTCTTACTCAGATCGACGTGTTCTTTCTTCTTTGCCCCCAACTTATTGGGAACATTGTTGCCATCTTTTCACTTGAAAATATTTAAAGGTACTAGCTACTGACTCGACATCTTCACCATGGTACAAAATGGTAAAATTCCTTATAGGATTCAAGAATTTCTAATGAACACAGAATGCTACAACTATGGTTTGAAATGAGAATATGCATATTTGAGTGCCACCAAAGTAAGTCTAGATGAAAAGAATATTGATGAGGAATAGATTTGTTTAGTTCTTTTCCTTAAAGGAAAAAACCAACAGTAGAGCACCTCCCCTACTGATTTTGCAGTTAGCTTAAATAAAAAAGAAGCTGGAATTGCAACGATAAGCCATGGAAATAAGAATACATGACTTATCTTACCTTTATTTGCATTACTTTTGCTTTGTCTGAACTGACGCCACTGTTTTGAAACACTTTGGCTGAAGTCAACACGTATTCTTCGATCATCAATCAAACAATTGTCCATCTATAAGCATATCATTGAGTAAGCAAATGCTCCCATGAAAACACTCTAATATAGTTACAAAAACATAGACTGCTGAACTGTCAATGCAGAAACTAGGTAACATTCACTAGTCAAGCATAAATAAATATATAAAAAATATGCTAGAATGCTACTTCCTCCGTTTCATATTATAAGACTTTCTAGCATTACCCATATTCATATAGATGTTAATGAATCTATATATGAATGTGGGTAATGCTAGAAAGTCTTATAATATAAAACGGAGGGAGTAGGTGGCAGAAGGAATTATAGAGTATAATTATATAAGAGAAGAAATTTTATCTGCCACTGGAAACAGGAATTTAGGCAACTAACCATGAAGAATGCGCGCTCACATGCCTCCTTTTTCTCAAATTCTACAAAAGACCAAGATAATTTTTAGTATTTTGTAACAACATTCTGATCTTGCCAATTAATCCAGGTGGAACAAGAGAGATTCTTTCTTAGGCCATCTACTGGCTACTTGAGTCTGCACCAAATATGTTGCACTGACATTGTAACCCTGAGAACAGTTGAGCTATCAGTTAACTTCTATGGTTTAATACCTCAGAAGTGTG
Organism: Oryza glaberrima; assembly: GCF_000147395.1. NCBI lineage: Eukaryota > Viridiplantae > Streptophyta > Magnoliopsida > Poales > Poaceae > Oryza > Oryza glaberrima. Next base: position 26,331,610 of record NC_068331.1, on the reverse strand, counting down.
CAATGGAGTCACTCAGTTTGTTTTCTTAAATCATTAGGTTTGTTTTTTAGGAGAAAACACCGTTAGTCTTCTTTGACAATTCATGTATTTTATCCATTTGCGAGTTTATCTCTACTACTATAAAAGCACACTCATCCTCCTTCCCACCCCCTCCCCCTTGCTCATGGAAAAAAATCGCTAGAAAAAAAGGTTCCACACAAAAAAAATTAGGAAATCTAGCAACAGTAGTAGAAATCGTTTAATTTTTTGAACCAGAAAAAAAATCGCTAGAGCAAAATTGTTCTGCACAAAAAGAAAATAAATCGCTAAGAAATAAAGAAAAAATAAAGGAAAAGTTGTTAGATAAAAAAAATTCTCACTTTATGTTAAATCCATATTAATAGTCCCTAGCCCATTTTCAGTAGTACGGACCCGTTCCAATGCATGGGTATATTACTAGCTATCTCTACTACTATAAAAGCACAGTTGTCCTCCTTCCCACCCCCTCCCCCTCGCTCATGGAAAAAAAATCGCTGGAGAAAAAGGTTCCGCACAAAAAAAACTATTTTAGAAAATCTAGCAACAGTAGCAGAAACCTTCTTTTTTTGGAACCATAAAAAAAATCACTAGAGAAAAATTGTTACACACAAAAAGAAATCGCTAAGAAAGATGGGAAAAAAAGGGAATAGTTGTTGGATAAAAATATATTCTCACTTTATGTTAGATCCATATATTAGCCCCTAGCCCATTTTCAGTAGTATGGGACCATTTGCAATGCACGGGTATATAGTAACAAAATAAAAGGTGTGTTTACATGCTGCAACTAAAGTATATGCCTTTCAATAAACACCAACAGTTATTGCATAGGTAATTCAGTTGGAGCCCTGTTAGGATAACAGATCTAAGAGGCTGATGTACAACACAACTGAATAACTGGATGATGAATGCCTAGGAAATCTAGTGATATAGCTCAGGCAAGTATTCGATGAACAAACTGGGCTCAGGGTACTCCAGAAAAATAGCAGGACTCTGTCTAAATCCAATGCTTGATCGAAGTATGTCAATGCACCCCAGCTTTTGAGGAATGAAACTTACCAATAAAAGCAAAGCATAAGCTATCACCAGTCTTATAGTCACGAATTATTTCAGCTCTGCAAGGAACAATTAAAAAAATTAACAAGAGAAGCAACAGGAAGATAAGCAAATTATTTGAGCTTAGGAAAAGGCACTTACGACGTCACAGAGCCAAAACGAGAAAAAATTGTATATAAATCTTCATCCTACAAAACAATGAATATTAGCCCTTTAGCTTCTCTTACCAAAAAATATTTCATAAGCTATGGGATATCAATCCGATATTTATGATGTCCAAAATAATCTGTGATATAATCACAGGAGCATTAAATGAATGAAATGTCTATACATAAGAATCTGTACGTAGTGCTACTACCAAAGCAGGATGGATAAGCAAAAAAATTAGTGGAACTGGCGAACAGAGTTAATCAATTAAGAGCCGATACTAACTTGTGTTACTTTGTTGAGTTCACGAACAAATAAAACATTGTCTTGTGGTTTGATCTCAGCGTCTGGAATATCTCCTAACTGAATAAGACAAGTTTTATGAGTCACAAGTTATAACATGATTAATAATTAATAAGCGTAGTTTTGGATTTTAATTTGGCACCAGGACTTACGCTCTGAAGAATAACAGCATTTGTATGTGCTTCTTTGGAGCGGATAGTATCCTCGAGTTCTTCAGGAGCCACTGTTTCATCTGGAGGGACCCAGTTATCCTCTAAGCGCTCTTCTGCAATCTGTACATTGACGGTGAAAAGAAAATATATAACATAGTACATTAGCAGGACATTGCATAGGAACTTTTAGCATAATTTGGTACAGACAGAACAGGGAAAATAAATTACATGTACACCCAGTGGCTGCCTCAACTAAAATCCATACATACTCTTAAACAGGTATGTGCCCAAATAAATAGTTATAAAGTTTTCAACAATGTGGAAGGTAAAACGAATTAAACAAATGTAAGACAGCCTGTGATTCTGATCAGTCAATTTTGATTATTGTCTTTCCAACATGAGCACAATAGCAGAACTCATATTACCTCATCCTGTGGTTTCCCTACAGGAGAATTCTCAGGAATAAGTTTACTGAGCTGAGGAGGATCATCAAAAGGGTCATCCAAGACATATGTATGTCTAATCCTGTTCATTAAGTATTTTGCAGAAGGTCAGCAATGGAAATAAAGCAGAAACAACAGAAAGACCAGAAAGTAAGTAAATATTGGCAAGCATGTTCTAACTATGCAGTTTAGTACTTTTCAAAGGTATTTTACCTGATATCCTTAAATGGTCTCCCTTTATCATCAACATATGTTTCATTAATCTTTGTAATCGTGTCAAAGCCTTCAGCAACCATGCCAAACACCTACAATTGATGAAGATATACTTGTGAGTCACTGCAGATAAAGTAGGGTTTTTCAAGAAAAAAAATCTCTAAGTCAATGTAATAATAGTAAGGTGCTACTCACAGTGTGTTTATCATCGAGGTAGTCCACGCCATCCCGCAAGGTGATGTAGAACTAATAAGTCACACAAACATAAACGAAAGGTTAAAAACAGCAGTGAGGACATCAAAATGGACTAATTACTGGTAATCAAAACATTTGGGTTCGGTAGGAAGTTTAGGGACTAAGTATCACACCTGCGAGGCGTTGCAATTTTCACCAGCACTTGCCATAGCAATAGTTCCCATTTTAAAATGCCTAAGCTCCGGACGGATCTCATCATCAAAAAATCGTGCTTGGTCACCATAAAGGAATCTACAGGAAAAAAAATGAATCCGTTTTCAGGCATGTATTTGACAATCGGTGGCAGTGAGACATCTGAGCAATTGATTATTTTTTTACAGGAAACAGAAGGAGAGGCTCCTATTGCGCTATATTAATTGATTACTTGTATACAGAGTCGCCTCCAGCTCCTGTTCCAGTTGAGTCCCCAGTTTGTGCCAAGAAATCCTTCTCTATCTTGTGGAACAGGCACCCGTTATAATACTTCATCCTGGTAAGTAAAATCATAGGAACAGCGAGAGAATGATTACTCCAATTGCCATAAGTAGTCAACTCAGTCATATTTCATAGCCTGCTATTTTGCAGTATTTAACTTTTGCAAGATAAGTAGACAAACATATTTACATAATTTTAGTTCAGACAACGACACTAAGAATCAAAGAACAATCCTCTATGTGTTTGGTTCCTGAGATCAAGTGGGATAGAACGAATGGTTATGGTCCTGGGATGAGCCCATGTGTTCTGTTCTTGGGATGGGACGAAACATTTCAGGACGAGGTGGTTTCATTTTGACGAATATTCCAACAAGATTCAGGATGAGATGATACCACTCTTTTGCCCAGATGAACTCATGCAAGAATGTTCAGCAGTGCGGGGGAGAGCTTCTCGCTGGATTTGTTCACCGCCCATCTGCGAGACTGCGAGCAGCCACCACTCTCCTCAAGCTGAGAAGCAGTGGGCTACCACCTCCATGAGGTTAAAAGGTTTCTTGCACTCGACCATTGATGCCGCTAGTGGATCACTGCCTTGACGCGCTCATGAGAGTCGCCGGCTTGTGCAGCAAAGTGGAGTCATCCACTCCGCTTCCTCCACTCACTAGCCATAGCACCACTCAGGAATCTGGAGAACAAATAGTTTTGGATGTGAACAAAATAATGAAGAGAGAGGAAGACAAGGAAGAAGCTGTAGCCAGGAAAGCTCATTGCTACAGATGATAAGGGAGAGAGAAAAATTAAGAAGGGGAAAAGGAAATAAGGGAAATTTAAAAAAAAAGGTTTATTCTCACCAGTCTAAGGTGCAGGTTACCTGAGTCAATCCTATCTTATTCTTGGCTGCGTAAATCCAGTTGGATGTAGAGGCCGGGTTTATCCCATTTTCTAAAAAGAAAATCTAATTCTATTCTCCAAACCAAACTCTGGATTGGACCATTCCATCCCATCTCGCTTAAACCAAACAAAATATTGAATCATCCCATTCTCAACCAAACAACTAAACGAAACAATTCTATTCCACCTCATCCCAAAAATGTAGAACCATCCTGTTTCATCCCACCTCATCCCTAGAACCAAATACTAATGATAACAACTAGTGCTCGGATGTTCAATCCGAGAGCTATTGTCAGACGTTTCTGAAATAAGTGATCCTCGCTACTATATAAGCAACCATTAAATCAACCAATTCATGGACTCCACGGAGGCCGTAATCTTTTGCTTCGGAAGTCAACTTCTGGCTCTTCTAAATTGTACCACAGCTGCTTTCATTTATCACTAATCATAAAGAAAATAAAATGTCTACCACAATATCAACATCCCTCACAAATCAAATCAACGATTAGATATAAATATTGGTGGCTTAGCTAGCAATGATATTCTACTCACGTAGCAACAATTCCAAAAGAAGAATTGAAGCAATTTCCTTGTTGCAGCTGAAACGATTTCTCGCTACAATCGCAACAATGGCATGTTCTAGCTGAAACAATTGTCTGCTCCAGTTTATTTGTCCACTCCGCTGAAACAATTTTCCACTACAAATGCCACAATTTCCTACTATGGGCTACGGCCGCAACAAATACATGACAGGCAGAAGCATCAAAACCGTTGCAAGAAAAAAAAAAGTCCTACAGCAAAATCTGATGAAGCATGTCGCCATGTTGCAACAAAAAGAAAAATCATGCAAACACTGGGTGAATAACGTTGAAAATATCCAAGAGACATGTACAGAGATGGTTAATACAGATTGTCATATGAGGAGCGCCACAGACAAGTGCTACCAACAGCACTTGTAAGATGCTATCAACTTAACAGCACTACACTAACAAGTTAAACGCAATCGAAACTCGAAGTAACACGGGAACAAGAGCATTCACAATGATTCACGACACACTGGTATGGCAGCAGCTTCAACTGTAATCAATCAATCCAACACACTACACTACACGCACCCTTCACATCGAATCCAGACCCAGTAGCACCCGCTCTACAACGCCAAAATTGCCCGCTCAACTGCTTCCTGAAGGCTAACCCACCCGCCACGAGACCCTCGTTACCTCTAGTAGCCAGATGATCCCGCGAAAATTCACACATAGAACAAGCCCTAGGTGCGGGTAAACTAAAAGCTTACTTGCAGAGCTTGAGGAAGTTCTTGGTGGTGAGGGGGCACATGTCGGTGTGGAGGTCCACCTCGATGTCCCCCACGCTGGTCACTATGAGAACCGACATCTCCGGCGGAGTTCCCCTCCCGCCGGCGGCAGGCGCACGGCGGATCGCCGACGAGGTTTTTTTTTCTCTTTTTTCTTCGAAAAAAGATGAGCGTTCGATTTGTTTCTGCTTCTGGGCTTTCTTTTGTGGGAATTTGCGTTGCGTGGACGGATCGGGAACGAACTGGAATCTGGAGGTGGCTAAATGGGCCGTGTAGAGGGCCAGCCCAGTAGTGTCGATCAGGCCCGTTTGATAGTGCTTTGGGGGCCTTTCTGGGCTGACCCTGGTACAGTCCGTTTCATCTGCCCATTGATGTATGCTGACGTGCGTCAATTGTCAAGCATATGGATGGTGCCAGCGAATAGGGAGGCATAAGCATTTTATCGACACAACAGAAAAAATGGAAAATTTAATACTTTCTTTTTTTTTCCAAACACACTTTAGACACAAGCGTTGATTAGATCCGCATGTGAGGTGCATACTCATTTCTATCAACATATACATGTACTATATCATAGTACTATATAATCATCTTCCGTATCGGGTCAGCACATCTTCAGATTGATGAAGCCATCATATACATCTCGTTGTTGATGGATTTATTATTTATTATTGAAAAAAAAGTTGTAAATATGAGCACCCGTACGAAGTTAATTTGAGATTTGTACTTGCGTTAAGAGCTACACTCGCTTCACAACTTATCACCTTAAGCATGGTCCTGATGCTATATAACATAGACACATAGAGATAGAAAACTCTAGATTGCAATAGAAGTGGTAAATCCTCAAATCTCCCAACTGATCGAAAAGGGCAAAATCAAGATTGAAATTAGGAGTGGCAAATTCTCAAATTCCGTAGTAGAAAAGGCCTTTATTATTATTATAAGCCACCTCGAAGATTTTTTTTAGGACATATTTTTTAGCTAATAGATGACCCATTATCACGAGTACGCTTCCCAAGCATCCAAATACTATATTTATTTTAAAAAAATGTCCTTCATAAACATTTCCTATAAACTGTTTAAAACCATTTATTCAACTTTCTGTTATTTAATTACAAAAGTACGTAATTATCATTTGTTTTTAGTTTTTTTATGCATTGTTTTATCATTCAACATGTTAAAAAGGACTAACATGTTTTTAAATTTACATAAAATTTTCAAATAATACGAATAATCAAACATATATAAAAATATTAACAGCGTCATATATTAAAAAAATAGAGGAAGTAATATGATATATATAATTAAGAGACAAAGTGTTTAGTTCTATATGTCCCATGACAAACATAGTAGTACTATGATATGATGTACGCAGTGGGAGTTTGGGCTGAAAATGGTACAGAAATTCCCGATCGAACGGTAAAAATAATATTGTTTCCGATCACTTTCATTTCTAACTATATATAAAATTTTCTTTTTTATATTTTTATCAGCATCATATTGAAGTCGTCATCACTAAATAGTTAAATTTATAAATACGGAAAAAATTTACCGTACCGATCGAGACTATTCCATAATCTAAAATTAATAGAGAAATGATATCGTTTCCGACCATTTTGCCCTAAACATCGATAACGACCGGCTTTTGAATTCAAAATTTGGATCTGAACTGATGATTGCTGTATCCATAATTTGCACTAAATGTCCCGTTGAGATATATGGTGAAGTTTGAAGTATACTGCATGCAGAACAATATATAGTATTTCCTCCGTTTCACAATGTAAGTCATTCTAGCATTTCCCACATTCATATTGATGTTAATGAATCTAGACAGATAGATATATGAAATATCATATATCTATCTGTCTAGATTCATTAACATCAATATGAATGTGAAAAATGCTAGAATGACTTACATTGTGAAACGGAGGAAGTACTCTGAAGAAGAGAACTGATGACATGTTCTATAGGAAAAAAAATTTGCGAATACCAAGATACATAGCTACCTCTACCAAAATAAACCAACTTCGTACGAGACATGTCCAGATTCATCGTACTAGGATGTGTCACATTCCGTACGAGGTTGATTTATTTTGGGACAAAGAGTAGCTAGCTACAAATCCAGATTGACACTATGAAAGCCAAGGGTAAAATGGCTAGCAAGTAACGCCATTACTCCCTCCGTTCCCAAATATAAGGGACTTTTGCTGGATGTAAAATATCCTAGTACTACGAATCGGATGTGTCACATCCGATCAAAATCCCTTATATTTTGAAATTGAGGGAGTAGTTCTCAATCAGTATAGATAGTGGTGCGCAAACAATTCGATCAGAAATAGGGGAACTGCCCAGATGATGAAAGGTGAGAAATTCAACAGAGAAGTCTACCCGAGAGAAGCAAAAACTGTCAAAATTTCTCACCCGTCTTCGTCTGAAGTCCCCGGTCTCTAATCGAACGAACAATTAATAATAGAAAGAAAACTATACAGATAAACGCGTGCATGCGCTACTGAAAAACCTAATAAAATGCCGTGTCTGACGATACGAAAATAATCCTAAAGAAATCTCCAAAATATTACTACACTCTCTAAGATCATCTCATCAGGTAACCTGCAAATACTACTAGCCTGACGCTCTCTCTCTCTCCGCGTTATTTTTGTACACATACTACTACATATATGCACAAATATAATGCAGCTATACACAGGCCCATCAACTGAATGATCATATGATCAGGACAGCCAAGAAGATGAAATGGTCAGGTCCAGGTTCAGATCAGTGGTCAGCATATTGCTCTCCTTCTTCGCGGCGGCGGCGCGGCGAAGTGGTCATCGGCCGAAGAGACGAACGCTTCGTCCCTCGACGGCGCGGCGACCTCCTCGCTGATCGTGCTGGAGCCGTCGGCGTCGCTGCCGGCGGCGTCGTCCCACAGCTGCCCGATCGACAGCGTCAGGTCGCAGTCTGTCAGCTGCTTCAGAGGCTTACTGTAGTTAGTAGTCTGACGACTTGCTCTAGTCGTTGCCTGCAAAGATATATACATATGTTAATTAATCTACGTTTCAGTGTTAATAAGCTTGCTGAAAAATGTATATATGGATTGCAAATTTGTAATTAAGTGTTTCAGAGATAGTCTAGATAGTTCATGGTTTCGACCATGCATGCAGAAGCAGGAATGAACAGTCAATAGACGGCAGTATGGTTTGCTAGTTTGGTAGCCTGCCACCTAATGCATGTTTCCAAAACAAAAACTTCTAGGGAATAGTACATATATGGAAGATGGATTCTTTAAGTAAAATACGTCTGCATTTGTCCATAGCTTTTTCCTATCTCTCTACATGAATGGAATACAGGATATACACCAAGATGTATACATGCTAAAAATTCAGACAGATGTCCAACGAAAATGCAAATTATATATATGCAATTAAGTGATATTATTTGAGGCGTAGCTTCCAGTGAGGGGAAAGGCACCTGTTCTGTTGTAATCACGTTGGAGTTCCATGGAAGAAGACGCCCTCTGGTTTGTTCCCAGTTTCTGAATATTTCTTCTATTGATGGCCTGCAAGTGGGTATAAAAATCAATATATTGAATAAAATGAAATATTCATAACACACATATGTACTTGGAATTAACATTAATTGAAAAATGACTAATTAACTCTCTCTCACACTCACATTGATGAGCGGCCGCAGCGGAGTATGGTGTAAGTATTCTTGTCTGAAGATGCAGTGTTTCTATCCCCTGACGCGTAAATGCAGCGATCTTCACTATTCACAAACTCACGTTTGCTAATGTTGTTAACAGTAGCTGATGTCAACTTCTGGAGGCTGACAGGATGATTGCTGTTGCTAGAGCCTGATCTGTACATCTGACCATTATTTAAGAGAGAGAAAAAAGAGGTTGAGCCACGGATCAAATCTCTAGCTAATATTAGCATACAAATCTAAAGAGCATATCCTGCATATATACATATGCATGTATATTATTAGCATACAAATCTGAAAAGGTAAGTCCTGGGTCTACAAAATTACCTGAAGATGGCTCTTGATATGAGAGATGCTAACTCCCTTCACGCCCATCAACTGAAGAATTCGCTTCGGTGTTGCTTCTGTCAGACAAAAGCGAGAGGAGATAAATTATCAGCACTTCTGAAGAATGATCTACAAACAAATATCATCATGATGCAGTACTGTTATTCCATGGTCCATGCATGTATCATGAGACCAAAAATTATATTATGTCTCCCTCAAGGATAGAGAAAATCGATAGTACGTTCAGCTTCGTATGGCCGGACCGTGCTGGATAAAGCACACAATAATTAATTACGGTAATGTTCAAATGAGATAGTACTTGAAACTTTTGAAATATTTTAGTTTGCAAATGATAATAACTGATCAGTACTTCAGGCTGAGTACATACGAAAATGGCTGTTAGTACTCAAGGTACAAATATATGCACGATTAAAGGTAGAAAAAGAGTGTAAAAATATCTAAAGTACTTGATCTAAATTACTTTCAGATGAAAACTAAAAATAAAAAATCGTCAAGAAGAACATATATTAATTTAATTTTGGAAAAAGATATATATCTAGCTAGTCGAGGATGAAAGTGGCTCCAATTGATAAATTATTGTGCTAATGATATTCCATCTAACTAATTAACTCTTATTAAATTGTATGCTTAATTCAGTCTTAATTATCCGTAGAAAATCCAAAAGAGAACGGGCCGTGGGTGTTCATCGTGCATATGCACATATAATATCACGTGTCTTTATTTTTCTTTAACTATACTCCTGCTACGCTGTGTTCGTTTTCAAACTCCTGCCTAACCGACACCAACTAATAATTAAGGAGACCAAACTTTCTAAACCAAAAAACAAAAATAACAAGAAAGCACTTCGTTTAATCAGTTCCCTTGAAAAACATGATAGCTCGATCTATACCTAGCAAATTAAAATCCCAATTAATTTGATCATCAAAGCGAACTCCATGTCCATGCAATAATTAAGCAATTGCATGATCAATCTGCTCATATAGCTTGAATTGATCAATACCAAACATGCATATCCATGGTTGGTGTTTCAAACTCACCGTCCTGGCCGCCGAGGCACTCGACGGCCTCGACGAACTGCCGGTGCAGCTCCTCCGTCCACCGCATCCGTGGCACCTCGGACCGGTTGTACTGCCGAACTCCTCTCCTCTCAAACCCTCCCATGATCAATCGATCGATCTCGCCGTCGATCGGCCGGTAATTCCTTGTAGCTAAGATAGCTCTCTAAGCTTCTGAAAATTATCTCTAAGCTTCTGATAAATACAAGCGCTAGCTACCTCAAGCTAGCTAGCTAACTGATGGTTGCCACAAAGAGAAGTAGCTATATATATGCAGAGAGGGAGAGAGAGAGAGAGGGAGATAAAGATGGTAATGATGATATATGAAGAAGAAGAAGGAGAACACCCCCAAGAAGTATATATATATTCAAGTACTTGTTTGTTGCCTACCGTGCAGAAACGTACCAAATCGAATGTGTGGAGAGGAGAGAGATCGAGAGAGAAGGCTGAATTTTCTGACCAAGTCCGGTCAAACATTCATGCTCACTTGCTACTTTACTGAACACAGATAAGAAAAAAAAGGTTTTAAAATAAGTATAGGAACCCCAGTTTTGTGAAGAGTTTGGGGGCTGTCCCTGTTCACGAGACAGCGAAGTATGAGTTCAAGTAGCTCATGCATTTCCCATTGGGATCGACATGTACTGTTCATTGATAGGTTTGTCTGGGTCTGCATACAATGACTATTACTAGTGTGAATAGTTCTCTCTTTGACAAACTGAAAATGAGATATTGATATTTCTTTGAATTATTACATTGTTCAACGGGAACATTAATTAGCCATCTTATTTGTCTGGCTAGTATGTGTTTGACAAAATTATTCAAGATATACTATACTAGTACTAATGTACTAGTGTGTCTACGTACGTTTTCAACTTGATATGTACGGGTTAATTGTATATATATTGGTTTGAATTCACAAAGGTAGACTTCATGCAAAAGTAAATTATATATTTGAGGTCAATTCAACTCTCTCTCCTCTGGATTTTCCCCAATAAAATGGGAAAGGGATATGCAGCGATCGACTTACTAATTAGCTGCATATATATGAATATATATCTCAATATCATGACTTATGTCTGACGACAGTATATATAACTAGCTAGCACCGGCAGCATGTGATCAAAAGCATATGTGAAAGCATGAACTTAAAGATCGGCTTGAGCATATTTATATATATTCCTTAAAAATTCCATTCCTAGCTAGTCACTTGTTAGCTAGTGATTGAGTTCAAATTGATAGCTTCATATATTATATGTACCTTGCATTAGAAATTAGGAAGAGAGATATGGCTAGGGAAGTATCTATATAGCAAGCTAGGTAAAGAATTTTCTCGACCGTTTATTAATATAGCCAGAGAGTTTAAGTTCCTACTTAGCTTGATATATATGACGACTTTGGCAACAGATTAAATCACATTGCGTGAATTATTTATTTGAAATCTTCAAAGAGATGCTCAAAATTTCTCCTCTTGGATATGCACATGTCGCTGGTGATAAATTGATAAATGCGTGTTTGATCAGGGTACAGAAGAAGAATTCTGTGGCTGGCATAGGTACCTTGCGTGATAAAATGCTTTCTAAGTCAAGGTAGTAGTTTGCAATTACCTATCAAGATTACAACAGTGACATCACGGGGAAAATGAAAGGACGAACAAAAGCCAAGCATTCGGTACGTATGGGAAATGAATTGTGGACTTTTGGATCACATTCTTGTGTCCAGGGATCGGATGTGCAAATTAAAGGGAAAAATATAAAAAAAGGTGAGAAAAAGATGCATCTCTCTATCAACATATCGATCCTATCCCAACCAATCCAATTTCATGGATGCATCCTCAGTAGTTCACTTTAACTTGGTCATGGATAGGGACGTAGACACGGTCTTTTGAAATTCTCTCCCGTGTACCATTAATTTCAGCTAGCTAGAAGCTTGGACATTTTTAATCCAGATGAAAGACATGTATCAAATTGTATATATAGTTAAGTTGCAAGAAAGTTTCCTCCAGAAATTAAAGTTTTTCATCTAGAAATTTTCGTTGTACATATCATATGCATAAGAAAAAATATTAATGGAAGTTCTCTACACATCAAAATCTTGAAATTGTCTTTTCAACATTTTTTTTTTTGAATGTGGAATATCTAATACGTACTATACATCTAACTCCATCTCTTTAATTACCTGTGTGCTGGAAATTGCGTAGAAACTTACCAAAGAAATGAGCCAGAAGAACAATAGATATAGGCATATATAGAGACGACAGTAAAAAATATCTATTCAGAAAATTTTCAAGATCAAACCCACTCGTACGTGCATCATACATGAATGCCAGCAAGGTTGAAAAGGGGTGAAGTTTGTGTATATGGAAGTATTAACATTAATATAATTTCCATACTTTACCATCACAAGGAAAATATTTCAGAACTATATCAGAGGTTTCATAAAACCAAAGATACACATGAAGAAGAGGAGGTATATATTTAACTACAGATCAATTATTTATTTAGGTGGTGTACTTTTCTCCTGAAGATGAAGATTAAGCTTTTTACGCAAAACGAGGTGGTATTAACGTATGATTGATTGAGTTTTAATTATTACAAACTTGAAAAATAGATTAATATAATATTTTAGAGCAATTTTTATATAGAAAGTTTTCGTACGAAATGCACAGTTTAGCAGTTTGAAAAGCGTGCCATGAAAATCTTAATATTCATCCAACTCTTATTGGAGAAAAGAATGAGACCTTATACTATTAATTCCTTCCATTTTTTTGATATATATTCCCCAAAACATGGTTAATAATTAAGTACGTACAAAGTAATTAAACTTATCAGGAAGCAAATTAGCTAATTAATAAATGTGGCCCCTTTGGTGTTCAAGGAATGATAAAAAAAAAGAACATGCATAGCAAAGCACTCACCGATTAAATCAGATGGTCCAAGCATGCAGACGAAAGGCGACAATCCAGCTTTGATGTTTGAATTTGCAGGAGTACTTGATTTGTAAACTACTCCCTACGTTACACATTATATTATAAGTTATTTTGATTCTTTTTTCGACTTTTATAGGTTTAACTAAGTTTATAAAAAAAAACAACACTGTTAATTTAATCTCGTTAAATTTAGATTGAATATATATGTATTTGATAATATATTTGTGTTTTGCGTTGAAAATACCAATATTTTCTATAAACTTGATCAACCTAAATAAATTTATTAAAAAAATCAAAATGACTAATAATAAGGAACAGAGGGAGTATGTATATAATTTTTTTTAAGAAAAATACTTTCACCAGCGGATTAATTATTTTCTAATAAACTTTCATACACCAATAACTGCAACGTTAAATACTTAAATTTTCCCATTATAAGGGGCCCAAAGGTTATTTTCATGCCTTAAAAATATAAATAATTAAAACATGTTTACGTTTAAAGATCATTCTAAGTACTTTGACTCGAAGCATTGCAAAACACAATATTTCCGTTACGATAAAAAAAGAAATATTAGCACACTGATTTGACTATAAACTCTTCATGTTATGTGGCTTTCCAGAGAATTGTACTAAAACTGCAAAGGAAAATGAGTATATTTTATTTTATTTTATTTACTCTTCTCCATATATATATATATATATATATATATATATATATATATATATATATATATATATATATATATATATATATATATATATATATATATATATATATATATATATATATATATATATATATGATAACATACTTAGATACACATATACTCCCTCCGTTCTAAAATATAAAAAATTTTAGGTGAATAGATTCATGATTCTAGATATGTCACATTCAACCAAAATCACTTATTATATTTTGAGACGGAGAGAATTTATATAAGAATTCATCTATCCCCACAACAATCAGGAAAAGATCAAAAAGGAAGCTAGCCATCATGCGTGTTTGGTGTTGGCCCTTTACATTCGACGTTGATCGATGGACAATATATTAAACCACGCATGCCGTGAGAAGCTTCGCCACTGAATTTGTTGCCGAAATGGTCGACATGTAGTACTATATTGCATGTACACTTGTCGCGTTAGCAATGACAGTTTGAATTTCCATGCACATGCATGTACGTAGTAGCATTCCTACGCAAGATCAGATTATTCAGCTTTTAAATCTATAAACTGTTCCAAGAAAACTATATGATCAGCTAGCAGGACCACTCTCAAAAGCAAGCAAGACCGAGACGTTGGTTGTTAGAAGACAGATGCATTTCTATTGAATACATTTCTATTGAAAAATTACTTCCTCCGTTTCACAATGTAAATTATTCTAGCATTTTCCACATTTATATTGATGTTAATGAATCTAGATATATATATCTATCTAGATTCATTGATATCAACATGAATGTGAGAAATGATAGAATGACTTACATTGTGAAACGGAGGGAGTAATTACGTTACTTATAAAAGCATTCGTGCGCGACTAAACCAAAATGTACATTTGGCAAAAACGCAGAAACACATATGCACGTGTAGTACTCTTCTTCTCCTCCTTTTTGTTTTTCTTCTTTCCCTATAGAGATTAGCTATAGCTAATCAAAATTAAGCTAGCTAGGTTAAGTTATAGCTATCTTGCTATACTAAAAATTCAAAGGCTTGGCAGCCCATGCATATGGAACAACGGAAATAATGCCATGAGAATATATATTCCAGGAAGCCAGGATGAAGGAGCTAGGGAATCGTAAGTCAAGGCTTAATTATAAGCTAGATATTTTAATTGATATCTCCATTAGAACAGGTGCTATAAGCTCGCTGCAAATATATTTTAAAAAGATAAATAAGGAAAGAGAAGAGCAGCGGGCTACAGATTTGTACTTCAAGACACACGATGTGTATGATAAGTGGACCAGGTATTAATAGTGTAGTATGTAACTATTGTATGAATGAGCTATTAGGTTGGTTATAGATAAATTGAAGCTAGTAGATGGCTATACTATTAAACTCGCTCTTATGTACTGTTGCTGTCGCCCTCATGCTAATTTAAGACGGTGCCGACCTCTTAAAATCGTATGGACTTAGCGCTCATCTATATATGCTACTGCATGCCTGCCGTGTTCTCTACACTAAGACAAATTCTTCATTCTATATACACACACACACGAACATAGTCACACACATGAAAGCATATATCTCGAGACGTGGTAAATCCCCCTCCACGAAAAAGATATGGCATATATACATTATAATTAGAAAATAGTTTGTCCCATTCATTATCTGAAATAAAACAATTAAATCACTGTGTGCCCGGGCCAGTGATGATATGACATGAAACTGCCAGTATATGTACCATATTCTCTTTCATAGCTATTTTACTATGGTGTCTATTAACAGGAGTATATATGTATTAATATTTGTACCTTAAATAGTAGTAGTAGTATATATGGTCTCTATTAACAGGAGTATATATGTATTAATATTTGTACCTCAAATAGTAGTAGTAGTAGTAGAACTAAGTATCTTAATTTTTTAACTATCAAAAACTGAGTAATTGTTTATACTGATAGTAGATTACTACTAATTGAGACCACTCTAAAATAATATTTTCTTTGAGTTATTTACATGCAGTTGACGGAGAGTAAAAACAATGCATGCATCCTAATTAATTCATTTCTTTTATTTAGAAACACAATATAAATGCAAGCACCCATAACACGCGCACACTCACCCCTATAAATACATACACTTGCACCCTACCTCTATGAGCACCTCCGAAAGACTGGGCTGATATATCTTGAGATTAACGAAGTCACCACGGACGTCTCGGTCTCGCTGTTGACATGTATGTCGTCTAGTACTGAAAGAATAATGGGTCAGCATATCTAGAGATTGACGAAGTCACTACAAACGTCTCGTTATCGAGTGATACATCGCCTACCACTGAAAAAAATAGTTAGCCGTAAATATGAGCATCCAAGTGGATTGGTTACGTCACAAAAAACCTAACTAGTTGAGTTACGTTCACTTCACCCAAATCTATTTTTCTGATTGATAGATACACACCCCTAGCCTAGCTAATTAAAAGGAGAGACTTCAATTCCAACGTTCCACCTTTCCTGAGCCTAAATGCACGCAAACTTAAATTAGCACGCTCATCACACGTCGCAAAATTAAAGTTTCTCCAAATAAGTAGTGTATGACGTATACCCCTTCAAAGTTGCATATATGCATGAGCTGAAAAAGGCTAAACTCGGATATGTACCCTTTTTTTTAATAAAGGAAAGCTTTACATTTCACACGATTATTATATCAAAATGATATATACAATCGCTTCAAAGACCTGCACTCCCAATTCAATATGTACCACTTTAGTGTTGGTCCATTAATTTAAGAATTATTGATCGTAATTAATTATTTTCATTTTTTAAAAACCACGTACATATATACACACCACATATTAAAGATACTCCCCCCGTTTTATGTTTTAAAGCTTTCTAGCGTTATCCATATCTATAGGAAGTACTTACTAAGTGCACCCCTTTTAAACGTGTGCGTGTCTAGTGGATTTTTTTTTTTTGGGGGGGGTATATGGGAATTGAACTGAATACTAATTATTACAAAAATCCTATAAATAAAGTTCAGCATTACATTCTAAAGCGTGCTTCCAGGGGTAATTAATAGGTGACAGATAATACTCAGCAAATGCTCTCTTGATCTCTCTGTCTCAGGGGCGGAGCCACCGCCCGGGTTGCACACGGGCAGCCGCCCGGGCTCGCCGGCAAATACACCATTGAATTTTTATTATTTTGAAATTATTAAAGTTAAAAATATTGTAACAAATACTAGATATATTTGAGTTTGCCCAGGCTTAAAAAATTTTCTAGCTCCGCCACTGCTCTATCTCTATATATATGTATATATTATGTCATATTTTCAAACAGGACCATATGGTCACATGAGAATTAATATTAATTCCTTTCAGAAGAGATCTAATATTAATTAATCCATATAGCTACATCATAAACCCAATGCCCAAAAGACGTAAGTGAATGGACTAACAATAGTACTAGATAGGTTAATCTATCCAATTAAGACAAAGAAAGTAGGTAGAATGTTATATAAATATGTTAATCAGATAACTTAACCAGTATCAGGGCAGTCTGTAGACTATACGTGCCCTAACTAGCTAGTTAGCTTGTCATGCTAGTATTATACTCCCTTCGTTAACTTTATTAAGTTTATCCAAATTTATAGAAAAATTTAGAATCACCTAAAATATTTAATTAGTTTTATTAAATATAATATTATTATATTTTAATAATATGTTTTTTAAATAATACTATATTTTCTATAAAGTTTTGATCGAATTTAAAATAATTTTACTAATAGAAAAATCAAACGACTATAAGATGAGATGAGATGCGAGGAGTGCATATAACTAATAAATTAATTAACCTCACATGGTTTTAGTGTGACAATGGCCGCTAGCTGTTTGCTAGCTTTTCGGCTGTCATGCGCTTTAATTTCTACAAGTCCCCAAAGTCTAAACGTGTACCGCAATTCTCTCGAGCTGCATGATCAATTCGACGGGCGATCGATCGATCCACCGATGATTAGACATCATATATTTATATATGCCCTTGTACTACCTTTTTCCTCTTTCAATTACTAGTCCATCTAATTAAATTAATCTACTTACAGAAACCAGTAACACACTTGCACTGAACTCATTAGACTAATCTAGATTCTAAATCTAATCATCAAGTTAACTAGTTGCTCGTGCAAACACGTAACTTGCATTTGATCGGGTTAATTATATCTTGCTCACAAACTTCTCGATTTGCACGTGCACGTGTGGCAATATATTTGCAGTATATTTGTCAAATTGATCTCACCAACCCGTGTGACTTTTATCCTAACTGCCAAATCGAATGGAAAAATGTACTCCCTCCGTACACGTAAATAAAATCGTTTTGGACAGCGATACGGTCTCCAAAACATAACTTTAACTTCTTATTTCTATAAAATATTTATTAAAAAGTGATATATGTATACTTTTAAAAAAATAGTTTTCAAGACAAATCTATTCATATAATTTTTACATTTTTAAATTTAACAACTTGAGAATTATTCATAATTTATAGTTTTAAGATTTTACTTAAATATTATTTTAAACGACTTATTTTACGAGGAGAAACTATAGGGAATAGTGCAAGCGTGCAATTGCAGGGTCCAAAAGGCAAAAGTGGCAGCTAGCTACCTAGAGACTATAGTCTATAGCTAAGCCAAAAAGGTCGTAGTGCCGTACCGGCATCTTGCACGAACGATGACTACTCCAATTAAGCTTAGCTAAACTCCAATTAAGTTTAAGCTTAGCGCATGGATAATAGTAGGCTATAAGCCAGCTATATAATATACTTATGTGGAAGAGAGAGATAAACAAAAGTGAGGAGTGTTGGCTCTCATGCAAGAGCTAACTGCACACAAACTCCAAGAAATATGTATTAAATTCATGGTGAGAGAAAGAGAGAGGATGAAGAAAATAAGAATAAACTTATAGCCAATCTACTGTACATGTTAGCTTTAACATTGACTTATAGTAAGTAGTGAGCTCTACTATTAAAGTTGCTCTTATTCGACGCTGTATTACACATGCAGTGTGCATATTTTCCGTGTGCGTGCATGCGTTAAAAACTTAAAATGATGCTTGATTAATCACATTCGGTTTTCAATCGATCGTGTGATACACGTGTACATATGCCGTACGTGTGAATAAGGTGCTTTTGCACTCGTGTAATATTTTGGTACTTGGTTTGTTACAAAAACTAGGCGCGGCTATTTTTTATTTTAGAAATGCACACTACATTGACTAGAAGTAATATTAAATTAATTATTGGTATATCGATTGCATTAATTTTCTTTGGAGTTTTTTTTCTAGTATATATTCAATTTCGATATTCTTTCATATCTGTAAGATTTTTCCAATTCTAAACCAAAATGTAACTTTTCAACTTTGACTTATATTTATTCTAGACATGGAGAGAAATCAACTATTTTAGGTGAGCAAACAAATAATATTCACTCCCATAATAGTAGTTGGCGTATCTAGAATTTTTATATGGGTGATCCAACTTATATATTTTTTAAAATACCCTAAATATAATAAGGTTAGAAATATAAATTGATTGCATCATAATATATTAATAAGACAGTGTTTTTTATTTTTGCAAAAATATATTTCACATATGTAAATATACATTGGGATAGGATTTTTTTTTTGGTGGTCCCAGGATCACCTATTAGATCCTATGGTGGTAGTAGCAACAGCAACAACAACAAGCTTCATTTCCCATGTAGTATAGAGGATTACGTGTTGATAGATATAGATCAATTTATGTGAACCCTGATAGATCTAGATGTAATTTTTTTGTCTGGAATTCAGAGATATTTTTAGTACGTTTTGCTATAGAGAATGACCAGAAGTGTTTAAGTGACTCGATAGATGCCTTTTTTTTTAAATGTTTTTCCAGAAATTAAAGTTGGCATTCAAATTAATTAGTACCATTCATTTTCTGGGTTTATCTCCTAATATCATTATGTAAACTTATTTGCTAATTAACCATGTGTGAAATGTGTGTACACAGTGCTAACCAGGGCGTACGGCAAATTAATTACCTGCAGCTAAGCAGCTTGCTACATTTTCAACGGCCTGTTAAGACAGTTTCCCTGAACAGCAGCAACAGTCCAATTAATCCTTTCAGAGACTATTCACCTCAGGGCCAGTTATTTCTTCAAACCTACAGCTACACCATTTGCTATTCCTTGGTCAAAACGACTGATCAATCAAGTACAAAAATGTCAAACCCAATTTGAACATTTGATTGAGTGGACAAGCTATGAGCAAGTCAACCAGACGTACAGCCGAAGCTAATTAATTTTGCTGTCGAATTCTTCCTCCAATTTTCATCAGTTCCATGGCATGTGAAAGGGATCGCGGCTACTATTGCATGCTTTGTTGGTTGTCTAATTTGCATGTACCTTTTCGAAGTTGGAAGAATTCTTTCTCCGGTTTGGAAAGTTCTCTGCAAGCTCCGTCAACTGTGTGCGCATTCATGGCGCTCTAGCTGCTTAATTAGCTGCGTAGAATGCATCCAAGCTCCAATTCTTTTCTACCTTTAATTTGTGATAGCGATTGGAACTGATCTTCATTCTCTTGGCCTCACTAGATCTGACCATATGGTATAATTTTCAATTCAATTAAAAAGTAAGCTAAAACGACTCTCTATATGTATGGTGTACCTAGATGCACGTTTAACCCTAAATATATTTCCTTTGTAGGGTTGTGTAGAGAGTCGTTACTAGATCGAGAACCACACCTTATTAGTAGATTCTCGATTTTCATGAAAAAGGTTGAAAACAATTTGTGAAATTTAGAAAAGATTTACTATGATTTTTTTAAAAAAAATTACCGAGCGGAATTATCAGCCTGAGCCAACTCAAAACCTGATATTTCATGAAAAACATGCCGTTTCCGTCGGTTGGTGAACTCTATCATGTGTCCCTCCTAATTAATAATAGCACAAAATATAACGATGAAAATTTCATATTATTTGCAACGCGCTAGGAATGTGAAATATATATATTTTTTTCTCTAGTACAGCTCGATGATTTTGACACGGGTTAATTTTGGTTGAGTTGTAGAGACCTTGAGTGATTGATCAGTGTGTGAGAGATTCAATGAATCAGCGCAAAGCCGTACACGAATTAATTACCACACAGCGGCAAAATCACTTTGGAAATCAAACAGTGCAGGCAGTTAGCGTACGTACAAACGTCATAGCGTGTCGATATGATCCATGGGTGAAAACCGCGTGCTACACATGTAAATGCAGCGGAAGGGAGGAATCAGCATCAAATCGATCGCCACAAATGTCAATGTGGCGGTGCCAACAACAAAGCATGTGTGTGCACTGTGCATAGAGCCTCGCGTTTAGTCGCCGGCGGCCATGCTTTTGTCGCGGAGACGATCGAGACGATTTTGTTGGGAATCATTGAGGCGAAAAGTCATTTCTTGGAAACTTTCTCGACCGCGGAGAGATGGATGCAGGTGTTGTGTCCATAGACGCGGTGATCTGATCGATCGATCGATCTCCAATAATCCAAGCTGCTACTGTTGGAGATCGCGACTCTGTGGAGGGCCCGACACTAACTGCGCCGATGGAGCGAGCTTAATGGTCGAATCCCTTTGTCTACATTTATTATATACACATGGGTACATATATAGTGACATGCAACTTTCCGCGAGGTCATAGGATCACGAATTCACGAGTAGATTGTTCACTTCTAACTAAATTATACCATATTAATTAGTAATATCAGTCGATAATTAAATAATTAGTTATATAGGATCCTCGGTAATTTATGTTTTGGGTTCGTCAATATATATATATATATATATATATATATATATATATATATATATATATATATATATATATATATATATAGTGGTATGAGGTATGTTTTAGTAGGAATATTCAGGAGGTAAGTACGTGTACAGAGACATAAATCGAGAAAATATTTTTTAAATAGTTTCCTTAGATATTGATCTTCTATTTACAGAAAAGGAACCCAGAAATCTTTTTTGTTTTTTTTTACAATCTGCTCGAAAGTCCAAACAGCATATATGTTCCCAGAAAAAAAAAAGAGAAAGAAGCAGAGAGAGCAGAAAGGCTGAAGCCCAAACAGATTTTTTTTCTACGGCCCGGTGCGTTGACAAATCTGACTAAAACAGAAGAGGCCCAAACTATTAATAGTTGGGCTGAAGTCGCGAAGGCCTGGCCCATCAACTATCCTTCTCGCTTCCCCAAAATAATAAAAAAATAATAATAATGCTTCCCTCCTCTTCGCAGCTTCGCTTCCCATTTCAAACCATATCCCCTCTCCTCGCCTCCTCCCCTCCGCCTCTCTCCTAGTCGGCGGGAAGGGCCGCGACGCGACGACGATGTGCCGGTGCGCGGCGGCGATCGCGAGGGCGGTGGTGGAGTTCCTCGACGCCGTCCTCGTCGGCTTCTTCCTCTCCTTCTTCGGCCCCCACCCCCGCGACCGCGACCGCGACGACAGCCCCGGCTCCGGCCGCCGCGTAAGGGAACCCCCCTAAACCCTAGCCTCCCGTACACATATCCCTCCCGCTTCGTTGCGGGACCTCGTGTTGGATCGTTTGGTTTTGGGAGGGGATTTGGATTGAGGTGGTGATTGTTCTCTGGCGTTTCCGATGCAGGATTCGCTCGCGCACAAGGATCGGCTCGGGGAGCTGCTCTCGGACGACGATGAGCTAGGTCTGATTCGATCGATTTCGTTGTGTGGTTTCGTGTGGGGGTAAGCGCGTACGTTGTCCCCATCTGTGTGTTTGTGGCATTGTTTAGGATTGGGAGGGAGGGGAGGATCTCATGAGGATTTGGCTGATGATTGTGGCAGCGATGAGGAGCTTCGATCCGAGGTATGCTCGAATGAATTTTCTTTTCCCCGTAATCAAGTGCGATGTAATCTATTGTCTGATTATTTACTTCTTCGGATGGCTATTGTCAGTGTCGCGTTCTAGTTTGAGGTTGACAGTCTGATTGTGTATGTGCAACCTTCAGCTTACCAGAAACTAGATCTCAAGTGTTTTTGATCCCTTCTTGTGTTTTTCTACTGTTTGGCTGATAGAATTAGCTTTATACCGTGCCTTCACTCGATTTACTGGCAGTAACAACTATTGCATAAGTTCCATGAAAAGTGCTAAGCTAAGTTCTATTGTAAAGTACTAGAGTGAGCACCTAGAGAGTTTGTTGCAAGATTCTGCAGAACGTTTATCCATATTTGTTTGGTCGTGCACCTAGTAGTGATCAGTGAATTAGGAGCTATATATGTCCTAACCGGCAATTATATGACCTGGGAACCCGTTCCTTGTATATGTCCTAGTAGACATGTTCTTAAACACTCAGTATTGCTGGCTGGATATATCTTTTATATTGGTGAGAAAATAGAGAGAAATCACAAGGACTACTGTTTTTGGAAGGAGAATGGAGATTTGGATTCATGGTCTTGACAGCCACCACCTTATGTTCTATAACTAGGCCACATCACCTCACAATTATGTTATAACAATAATCGGATGGTTGTGGAATTTCTTGGAGTTACGGTGTATGGTTGAATCAGTTTTTAAATGAACTGTAGTAAGATCTGTCCTGTAAAAAAGAGTTTTATTTTTTGTACTGTAGTTCAGTAAATGTTTTTATGGGCTTATGAGCATTGCATTTGTAGATAATATGTTTATGTTATATGCTTTGGGCATAAGATTTTGTCCAGAATTTCCATCATATATAGGATTGGAAAGCTCAGTGATGCTACTCCTGTTTTGATTATATTGGTGTACATGTGTTATCTACATATTTTTTTATCTTCTGCAGTTTTTCCTTTTGCTCTCGAAGTCACGCTCTTATCCAGTACCCTTTTTGTTTAGACCTTGTTTAAGATGGTAAATTGTTGAGTACTGAGCTGTTGAGATATACTCTTTATACATATAGTCTACTAGTACTTTACTGTGAAGTTGAATTTTTCATTGCACTTTTTAACTCTACACAGGCAAATTTCCTCAAGTTATGTGGCACACTATCTGAAACACCAGCTGAACTCCATAACATATCCTATCAAATCAATATGGAAAGTTACATTGAGGTGAGAAGAGCATTTCTGAATAATTTGTTTATCAATATTCATTCTCTGATACCTTCACTTCTGATATGTAGCATGATAAAATTCCCACAAATGTACTGGCAGTGGAAGCAACTCCAGCATTTGAATCTAAATCATCTGGAGGGTAAGAACTGCCCTAATTTCCATTAGTGTCTGAAGTTTTTTAATATACTATCATGGTGAGATATTTAATTGATGCTTCATTTTCATACTATGCAGCTTTGAATATGGGGAGGATCATATCTTGACGCCTCAACTTAACACTGAAGATACTGAACATCTTCCACTAGTTAAATCAGTTTATCAATCAGCTATCCGAGGCAACTCCCCCTTCCAGAACATCAAAAGCATCAACGATGGTTCCAGTGATTCACCCTTTCATACTCCTCTAGTATTGAGAGATGATATGCAGACCCCCAGAACTGTTTATACTTCACATAAAGGATCGTCTGGAAAGCGTGTGCAGACCCGCAAACAATTCGCATATCCCATCTTTAGACCAACAGAGAACAAGCTTCAGAAGATGCAACTTTCAGATTCTGCCAAGATGACACAGCAGATCTCTTCAGATTCAGTGGTTAAAGGAGAATCACTCAATTCTTCACATTTCCCTCTTGAGGTGTCTAAGTATCAGCTCGACCGCCAAAGGCTATTGGATGCTGGAGAGAGATCAAAGTCCAATTCAGATGAAAATATTGAGGTGTGCAGTCTATCACGCTGGCTTAAATCTTCACCCGCAGGAAACACGAACCAAATGTACGATGAGAACAATCTTATCGAAGAGGGACATGCCTTTATGACTTCTGAGGATAATGTGGATGTGGACAATCATACTCCGAGGTTGTCCAAGGCTTGGGATTGCCACTGTATTCCAAACACAACTAGAAAATATGGAGAGGTATTATCACTGACTCATCTAGTGATTTTCTTAAGCTGGGCTTATATGTAAATTCACAACTTGTTCTGAACTTCTGATGGTTTACTGTTGTTAGGATCAACATGTCAGCTGGCATTCCACACCCTTTGAGGAAAGGTTGATAAAGGTTTTGTCTGACGAGGAGGTGCCCCCTACAAGGTAACTTATACTTCCTCCGTTTTACAATATAAGACTTTTTAGCATTGTCCATATTCATTTAGATGTTAATGAATCTAGACATATGTATGTGTTTAGATTCATTAACATCTATATGTATGTGGGCAATGTTAGAAAGTCTTACATTGTGAAACGGATGGAATAGGAAATTTGTCTACCCATCTTTTACAGAACCTGTCATACATGGTACTAATTGTGAAATCATATGTTTCAACACAGGAAACTTGTCCCTGGAAGGCTTCTCTATCTTGAGGAAAGAGTTTGAGCCTGAAGAAAGAGTGTTGTGGCGATATTTGAGTTCAAACGTGGATGAAATCGTATCATCGAACTCTGAAGTTGTGCACTCTCAAATGTGGACCAGCATATGTCATTGCACAAAGTGGACTGAAACACAACTTACAGTACTGCGTTTTCTCTTGCATCATCATCATATACCTGCCACTGTGCTTTTGCTTGCTCCCTGTCGTTACGAGACGTGATGCTCTGTACATATGGTATGGGCTATACCTGCTATGATTTCTTAACTGCTTCTACTTCTAGACCTTTAGGTTGACAATGTAAGTGTTTTTACTTAGCTGTCCTCTAGTTTCTAGAGCCATTTCCCCTTCAGGTACAAGGGATCAAACTCAAATGGCGTCGTATAGCATAGAGCAATCTGACCTTCTAGTTAAGGCATTTCATCGTGTATGCAACATGCCCTCACCTCTCCTTGTTAATAGATACTGTCATATCCACTTAATATGTAATCATTTGCGTAATTCTTAAGTCCTGATACCACACCTGGTTTTCAAATAGTATTCAATAGTGTACCAAGATTGCTAATATGACTGATACCCTGTGCACAGAAACCGTAATCATGAGAACTCTGAAATATGAACCATTTCCGTCTGTACATTTTTCTTTACAATCATTTCGTTTTGTTTGAGCTAGGGCTTAGGCTTAGAGCCCCTTGTGTGTTATATAAAAGCATTTTGAGAACTATAGTATATATGTGATACATGTGAAGGTATATTCTGTTTTCACCTAACTAAACTTGTTTCATCTTATGCGTATTGGAAAATTACGAAAATGCTTTGTATGCCGACGTGTTTTGTATACGTAACAATCATCACTTCATCATCACCAAGGTCGCTGCTGATGCAACTTGCAATTCCATATATGTACTCAAGTGATATGTCCGCAGCTACTTCATCATCAAGTCATTCTGTCGAAGGGTACACTTGTTGCCCCACTTGGAGCCATCTCCCTGCAATGGTCTCATTTTCCCCTTCCATAATGTCTTCATAGTTTAATAGGATGCCGAACAAAATCTTGCCCTGGTCACGTATAAAATGTGGATCACATGACTGAAGAACAACTGCAGGTTGGCCACTGATGAAAATTTTGCATGCCAACTTACCTTTTTTCGTCTGTATGACGCTAAAGTGGCCAATGGTTCCTTTGATTTGAGCACCTGCCCGGAGTCCTGGTGTAGATTGATCATCTGACAGCGATTGCATCCTCCCATGGACTGCACATAAGCCATCCAGAATGAATGAAATCAGTAACTCAGCAATTGCAAAAAAGCCAAATTATGGTCTTGTAGCAATGGGATCTTAAGGGTTATAAAATGTATACCGTAAAACAGGCCTCTCCGATACGAAGTTTTTTCCAGTTATCCTCACTGTATGGACTCGACCCAGAGATAACAAGGTTGGGACGGAATCTCATTGCATCAACAGGCAACTTTTGCTTACAGTCCCCTTTGCCTGCAAAATATGTAACTACAGAATAAGTTCCCATAACAAGGTTATCCCAAGAAAAGAATGTGCAGCTATACATTGCATACTGACTATGTTGGATCATAGCCAACAAGGAATGATAAAGTTCAATTAGTTCTATGATTGAGTAGAGGACCTTTTGCGGTAAAAATGAAAAGAGCGGAAAATGAAGGAGGTTGGATACCTGAATTTAGCCGACTATTGAGGTCAGAGATGCTTTCTTCTGATATTAGTAGTAGTTGTCCTTCATTAACAAAATTAAGTTTGCTTTGAGTATCTCTACATGGACGATCTCTCAAGCCAGTATATGTGCAGGAACGGTACTTGGAGCTTGAGCATCTCACCAAGGTACAAGGACGTCCAATAGCTTCACTGAACCATGTGTTTACCCTATCATCGTAACTTTGCACCTCATACCTAAAGCATTTTGCAGGAAGCGATCATTAATGACCATTCTAGAGTAATACTACCAAATATAATGCCCAATGTTGTAGGAATCCACCCACCACTTTTATATGGTTTACATTTTTGTGATCAAAGTACAATGAGTGCCAAAGGAAGTTTGCGAAGAACAAAAGATGGTGGATCAATCAAATACTCAAATGGGTGATTCGTAAGGTTGCTCAACATGCATCCAATTATCCAATCATACCTCTGACCAAATACATCTACTTCTTCACTTAGATCAGCCAAACTCTCAAGAAGAGAGAGTTGCAATTTATCCCTGCGTGTGGGAGACTCTATGAAGAGTTTCCCAAGTTCCAGGTCTATCAATGTGCGGATTGAGCCCAACTCTGGCACCTGTAGAATATAGTCAATTCATTAAAGGGAAAACCTGAGGACACATTGGCTCCACAATTTTAAACAGATTATCCTTCACCATATATTAAATGTTTTACTAAGGGAATAAGACATCTAATAAATAAAAGAAAGCTTGCAGATTTGCAGTGTCAGTATAAAAACACCATATAAATGCATACATGTCGCGCCCTCATAACTCATAAGGCTTAACAGATACACAAAATAGGAATCGCTAATTTACCTTTTTCTGTGTCAAAATTTCACCTCCTGACCCTTGGAGAAGCCATTCTCTATCATACATTAGGCCTAAAACAAAACACATAATAACTTATGAACTATGCATATAAGGTAACCAAAATAAGTTACAAATGAAAGAACAAGTCAAAGGTGCAGAATTTAGGCATACCACCAGTGGTTAGTGGCCAACTCTTTACACTAAATCCTTGGCATGATTTCACAGGATAAATAGTTATGGATTTTAAGTGAATATCTGAAACAGCCTTTTGACTCGAATTATCTGCAACTTACAAAAATATATTAATGTTACTGGTACATGCATAAAAAAAGAAATACATCACTGGCTTCATATTATAAGGCAATTACCTATTAAGTTAAGACTGTTCAGATTCAACATGTACCCGTTGTTGAATTGTACTGGTAGGGATACAAAAGAGGACTGCAGGAACTTCAGGAATTTCTACGGGGGGAAAGGTGAGATTAGCG
Source organism: Oryza glaberrima (assembly GCF_000147395.1). Taxonomy (NCBI): domain Eukaryota; kingdom Viridiplantae; phylum Streptophyta; class Magnoliopsida; order Poales; family Poaceae; genus Oryza; species Oryza glaberrima. Next base: position 26,303,214 of record NC_068331.1, on the reverse strand, counting down.
ATAGCTGATAGCTACTTAAAGTTAAGTTTGCATGGAAATTTAGATATGCCCTTAACAAATAAAATGGACTAATTTCGCACCTCTGCATCTTCAAATGTGGACATGTACCCAAATGATATCCTGACAGCACCAGTTGGCTTTCCATTTATTATGTCATTATCATCCCAGCAAACATGCCCAGCCTGATATGTATACAGTGCATTCGCTTTATTAAGACGTGAAACATCTGAAGGTATAATGGTATGCTTATTGTTGTGTTGTGTAGTACCTCAAAATTAGAAACTAAATCTGAATGGGACAGTCCAAGATACTTAGCACAAGCGCCAGGGTTACAGAAGCAGCCAGTCTGGAAAACAATAGAGGCAAAAAAATTAGACTGAGCAATTGAATACTCTGGAGTTGATTGGGCAGAAGTTATGATCAGTTTTCTTGTGTGGAAAGATATATGATTGAGATAAGATATACATTGATCTGTACAAGCTAATCGCCACAATGCATAATCCATCACCTGTCACAGGACTTGCACAGCACATGTAGCTGCTTGTTCATAAATCTACAAGTGCTGCTGTTGCATTAACTATGGATGGAACTCATAAAGAAATATTGTCATTCATAAAAACGTAATTGGATTCTCATATTTTAGAACCTTGATTTTCATAGCTCTAATTTATCATGTAATGCGTGGGTAAAATTTCACCACATGAAGATGCCCCAATAGAGATGTTAAAACAGAGACTTAGGAAAGGGGAAGGATGATTTTTTGTGCTCTTACACGCAAATGTATTCCAAACAAGGAAGCAAGCTTCTCCACCTCACGGTATCCAAACCAAGAGCCATCTTCTCTTTTCAAATTGAATGTGATTGTAGGGCCCATTTTCAGACCTTCCACCTAAAACATAATACATAGAAAAGAATAGATAAGTGCAGAGAGCTAGCAGAATTCAAGTGGGCACTTCAGAATATCTTATTCATAATGGCTTGTTCTTATATGGATGACAAATAATCCAAACCAATGGAAGAAAAGTAAATAAAGCAGCAGTAATTCTTAATAAGAAGATAGAAATATAATGAGATATAACTTAGTTATGGAACCTTGGAATACTGTTGTCCATATATTGTGCAAACATTTATCTCATTACTGTGCTTCAGGTCCAGCATTTTGTTTCTCACATAAGTAGCAAGGGATGTAGTATGCCTACAAAAGAACATCAGGGTGTTAACTATACATCATGGATAGGGTGCTAGGACCCAAACTGTCTTACGTACCGTTCAATTGCAGAGGTAGTGAGCATTTCAATGATCTTAAACCCATGTCGGAGAGAAGCTATGTTCAAGAACGAGATTGTTCCATCCTCTAGAACCTGTTCGATATTCTTTCTTTTTTGAACAAAGTCGATGTCAGCAATTGAAGCAGCTACGGTTCCTGGAGTTTAATAACAATTCCGGAGGTAAGTTAAAAACCAGGATATAGAAAATAGATTACTCAAAACCAAGTATAACGAGCTGTGACCACAAACCTCCACTAAAATATGTCTTGTTCAACAGATTAGCAGCCTCTGCCATAAAATGGAAAATATAGAAAAGGTCATTAGAAAGGTTATCATTCCCTTGCAAAGAATAATGATGGCAACGATTTACAGATTGCTGTTGTTAGTTAATTTATCTTATCCTATCCAATGTAGCTTAGATTATAATATGTGTAAAAAGAAAAAAAAAAACTATCATGCTAAGTTAAGTGATAATTGCTAGTTGCATACCATTTTTTACAATTAGAGCACCAAGGCCAGTTGGATAGCCAAATATCTGCAGGTTTGCCAAAGATATCAATTGGTGACTTCTGTAGGACCAAGCATTTCAAAACACAACAGGTGCATGTGGATTACCTTGTAGAAGGAACATACGACAAAATCAGCAGGATACACAGTTAAATTCGGTGGTTCAGTGGCACATCCTTTTGCAGCATCTATCAGAACCATCCATTTACCCCTATATTAATGCATTTAATAAGCATGCTAAAGACACTAGAGTCCAAGGAAAACAAGGCAATGATCCTGCAAGACAAATTCAATGCATCTTACTGCTGCTGCAATGGGATTTTTCCTTCCTTGATGAGCTTAACCAAGCTCAGACTGAACTTTTGTCCTGAAAAATTGCATTCTGACGGGAATGCAAATATATTCCAATTGTTCCCTACAGAAGAAATGAATGGGGGAGTGAGCATAAATATTAAGCATCGCACTGGAATTAATCTTCCAAATGAGAGCAAACCAAAAGTTTTGCTATCAATATTTCTAGTTATCCATGTTCATTCCACATTGCATGGTCATACAATATGACCATGTCAAACCAATAAACCAAATAAACAAACTTCTTAAGGAAAAATCCAGGAATGATAAATGTGTTCCCAGTTAACTCCCTCATAAAGAATAAAAGAAAGCTAGAGAAAACTGAAAACATCGTTAACAGATTGGAAATAAGACAATCAAATTCTCTGTGTAAATTCTACAATATTGATCAATAATTGAACCTGATCAAGAATATGTTATTCAGCAATTGTAAAGGACAAAAATAAAAATCATAAGGGACTGACCTGAAATATCTGAAAGACTTCCGTTCTGACAATTGTGTGAAAGCACATCTTTGCTTCTTCTTTGGTTTGTGCGTCTTGAAATCTTATACAAACTATAACTTCCATTGTCTTTTGCCAGATCAGCACCCTCCTCAACATCAACGGCCAACACAGTAGCTCCTTTACTCAGAGCATATCTAGAAATTTGCTAAGGGAAGACAAAATTTACAAGATACTATGTGCCAATGTGAATTTCATGATCCTACACATAGACTGACAGGAATAAATGGAATTTTGAGAAACTGCCCAGGAGAAATTCATTGCCTCATGTTTGAATGCAGAACACATTACCGAGCATACTGATGAAGGTATCAAGATATCAAGCTATGTACATAAACCAGCTGTATATCCCACTAGTTTTGCATGTATGTGCATAGTTCTGTATGCTTTGACTAGTCAGATAATAGAGTTTAATGATCTGAGAAACGTTTTGTGGTAGGATACTCTCTTATCCCAAGCACACTATTGTGATTCTCCATCGTGTACATGTAACAGCTTTCTCTACTCCATGGAAAACATTCACCAACAAGTTTCAGAGCTGCTGTTGCCCCAGAGGTAAATATGCACTTGTATTCTCTGGGAGATGCATTGAAGTATTTTAAAACCTGTGAAAAACAGGTCAACATCACTACAAAGAAATTAGCAGATGGCAAAACTTGTACCATGCGCATAACTGGATATAGTAAAGATGTAGCTGTGCAGGCACCCTGTTGTAGTACCTTGGAATCAAAACAATTCATGCAACTTCCTGGGGCACAAATCATTGTACGTAGTAGTAGATAAGAAAGTAGCAATAACTAGGGCGTAAAATGGAAAAAAAATGGATGCAGGATGACTCATCATGCAATGTGCCAATGCTGAGCATTGGCATAGACTGATAGAGCTTAAATACTATTGCCATGAGGCAGCCTAAATTCACTATTCTCCCGAAGTAACTGTTCTGGAAAACTAGCACACAATACCTGATGGCGTGCAGCAGTAACGAGGTCACTCGCAGCCATGCTTGAATCACTCTGACTATCTAATAAGCATGTCAAAGAACACATCCCCAAGAATCTGCAGTGCAATGTTCTACCAAGGTAACAACAATGAAGTGTCCAGAACACTGTCTCAAAGTCTAAGGATACGTGGGTTCCCATATACATTGGATGCAAGGTCTTTCAAGACATCCGCCATCTGCGCCTCTGAATACAGCGTCGCACCGGCATGGTCCAGGTAAGCCATCCCTGCTCCTCAAGATCAAGAAAGAAAGAAAATTAAAAATCTAGAAACCTGCTACAAATACAAGCACATTTGTTTTTTTTATATATAATGGAAATCAACCCGGATTTGCTTCATAGAAGCTATAGCCAATTCTTATTACATAGTTTGCAGCTCACACTACTGCAGTTCCAAACATCAAAACAAGCACATTTGTTGAAGCTTATGTAGCAAAATTCGGTAGGATGCTAGATTCTTCACTCTCCGCAACAACAAACCTAATAGATTTATCGATACAACAGTGAGTTACAGCAAGAAACGCGGTCATCTGACCGAACGCCACAAGTTCCTATCCATCCTTTTGTTCTCACAAAACACTAATAGAATTCCATTTTTCCTCCCAGAATTTGGCAAAAAGGGAATCGACAAGGTCGAGATTAGGCGCACCTTCAAGCCGCTTGAACTCGGCGGCGCGCATCTCGTCGACGCCCTTGGGCGCGCCCGGGTAGCCATAGTCGCCACCGAACTGCCTCAAGAACTCCTCCTTGCTCACCTCCATTCCTCCCCCCTCGACTGCAAGAATCTCCTCAGCTCAAACCGCGACCGGCAATCCAATCATCCCAGCTGAGCCCAATCCAAGAAGGGGAGGCGGGGAATCCAGCGGAGCGGGAGGGTCTCGGGTTGTCCAGAATTGTGGGATTCCCCTCGATTGCGACTGATTGATTTGATTTGATTCTTCTCCTCCCCTCGTGCTGGGAGACGTGGAGTGGAGCTGGAGAAGTCAGCGCCGTGGATGTGGGATCGATGGGGATGGGTCTCGTGCTCTCGTCTCACCGAGGATTAAAAGAAATTGTGGCGCGCGTGTGGCTTCGACGACGGCGAGAGGTGAGCGGCGCGAGGTAGACGACGTAATGGCTCACGCACTCTTCGGTTCGGTTTGGTTTTCTTCGGTTCTTCGAGATTCTGTTTTTTTTTTTATTCACAGGAGAAAAATATAAGCCGGATTAATTTCTGTTGGAAAAAACAAAGAAAAACCACGCAGGCGTTGCTGCAGTGCAGAGGGAAGGGGATGGAAGTAAAAGATGGAAGTTGGGAACGGCCAAGGTGAAGTACGAAAAGTCTACAACCTGAGTTTATCTAGTTTTTTTTCCCTTGAGTACTCTCTCCATTTCATAGGCTGTGTTTGCATCTCTATGTTCCCAGCCCATCTCCCTCGTTTTCCGTGCGCACGCTTTTCAAACTACTAAATGATATGTTTTTTTAAAAAGTTTCTATACGAAAGTTACTTAAAAAAATCAAATTAATCACGCGCTAATGGACTACTCCGTTTTCCGTGCGGGAGGGATTAGCTCCCATCACTAGACTCCGAACACAGCGTGGAGTACTATACACTTTAATTTTTTTTCTTTAATTAAATTTTAGGCTTGACTAAAATTTAGGTCATCATCATCGATTGCTCATATTCTGTAATAAATCAAAATGGTTTACTAGAAAATAAAAATAATTTATTAAAAATTATTAAAAGTCAATACTTGAAAAGAAACTACGTTAAAAATATTTAACATCTTATTCGTTAAAAAAAGTTAAGTGTTTTATAGTATTAATTATAAACGAAGGGAGCACTTAAGAAAGAAAACTAAATAAACGAAAAAAAATGTTCAATTATTATTCCTTATAGTTTTTCGGTTTATTTCTGACCACCTACAGGACGCTTCCGTAGATTAATGACGTTGAAACTGTTTCTTAAACATGTAAAAGGACATGCAAACACGTATGCCACATGCGCCACCTACGGCGTGCTGCGTGCACGTCTCACACATATGCTTATCAAGTGCGTCAAAATTGATTTGCAACATTCAAGGACACGCACGCCCCATTTGTCCCGTTGGCAGTGACGTGATTTCGCAGCGTTCTATCGTAAATGCCAGAAAACTAGTAATTTAATTTTGATCTGATTAATGTCAACGAAAAAAAATGTGTCTTATGATAAAATTTTTCTTACAGCTACGATCGGTATTCGAACCGATGAAAATCGGTGAAATTAGACAAGTTATGTTAAACATTTGAATTCTTTCAAGTTTTCGCATTAGAAGCTAGCTAGGACGGGTTTGATTCCCCCAACTCCATGAATGTTCTACCAGTATTAGAGCCCCTCTATTGTTTTCTCTACCAATTTTTGTCAAGGTTTGATGTAAATAAACTATTTACCACAACTCCCTTCATTTTGGTAAAACCCTGCCATCGTGTGTGACCCATTAGCATGTGTTTGGTTTCGGGACTAGGTGGGATGAGATGAAACCATCCCTGATTTTGGGGTTGGGATGATTCCACTCACATATTTGGTTTGTAGGATGGGACAATCCCAATTTTTTGTTTGGTTGAAGGGATGAGGGAGAGATGGGATGGACGCCGTTTGCCATCACCGTCAATGACCATCGACTGCGCCACCTGCATCCATGAGTGGAACAACCGGATCAAGCACAGCAGCAGCAGCAGGACGGCCACCACCGCCGGAGCACCCAACCCGCTGGCCCACCGTCGTCGCCACGGCTGGATCGGGAGATCCCCTGCGCCGGATCCGCCGCCGCCGCTCTCCCTACCTCCAAGTTTCGCCGCCGCCGAGTCCCCCGTCTCTGGATCCGCCGCCGCCGCCCTCCCTACCTCCAAGCTTTGCCGCCACTCGAGCCCGCCGCGTCGACATCACCACAGCTGCCGCAAACCGCTCTCGTCGAGCATCACGATGAGTGGCGGGATGGCGCCGAGCATCTCGCTCGCGGCGGCGACCGGTGTTGAGGCAAGGGGTTGTGGAGGAGCGCCAGCGGTCGCAGAGGTGGTGGCAGGCGGTCGTGGCGGAGCGCCGGCGGTCACGGAGGAGGCGGCGGGCGCGGGCGCGGACGAGCGCCGGCGGTCGCCGAGGAGACGCCGTGTGCTCCGTCCAAGTGGGACGAGCTCGTCCGCCCGATTTTGCCGGATGGGTTTGTCCCGGATCTGGGAGGAATATTCCTCTCTAGGGACCAACCCATCCCACTCGCCCCTCAACCAAACACCTCTAAAAGTGGGTTCATCCCATCCCATCCCATCCCATCAACCAAACACTACCTTAGAGATCCCACAAAACGCTTGCCAATGGTGTTGAATCTGTGCTTGTTTTTACCACTGAGAAATTCAGACTTCAGTTTAGCAAAACGATCTTTGGAATTCGAGAATTCAACTGAAGCTTATATATGGTAAAAAATCTAGCCAGCTCACATGATGATTTTACAAAGCAAGCACCTGGATAGATCACAATATACTATGCAAAAACAAAACTACATCTCGCCGGGTAGAACATGGGACTCATGGATCTGAAAGTTGCACAGTTCCAGGTGTTGTACCTTGCGAAACATACTACTGAAAGTTAAACTGTACATAAGCTCTTCTTTCAGGTTAGGGAATTGCAGTGCCGGCTGGGTTGCCATGGTAGTAAAACTAGTAAGCACCACAGATGCTGCTAACTTGAAGGGAAAAGAACTGCAGCAGCAGAAGCTCAAGGAAGCTCGAGGTGAGACGCCCTAGAACAACCAATGCTTCTTCTTGGTTTTGCGGGTTAAGAGATCTGCATTGTACATAACAGGAGCACATTCAGAACTAACAATGCAAAATATCATGGTAGTGATTGTTAAAATTTAATGATGTAAGAATCATAAGAGCAAATTCGATGTTCACAAAGTCTAAGAAAGACACTCACCGTCAGTTGCGTACAAGGAATTGTAGTGCACTTCACACCAGAAGCTTAGCCACAGCTCTACAAAATGCGGGTCATGCAAGAATCAGATACCATCGGTGAGATAAAAAGCGTCGCATGGAACTAAGTATGTGATGATCGGAGCAATACAGCATCCCAGTTCTCACCCCTTGTGGGAGTCACATCCCTGGGGACTATCTCAATTAAGCAGGTGTCTCTGAATGACGTCAGCAAACAAATTTTGGCACCAAACTGTGTACAATTGGAGATATAAAAGGGTGTTAGATGATCTAGAAACAACGGTAGGATGTCCAAGGTGACAGACTATGCGTTCATCTTGAATGACAGTTCAAATGGGGGTATATGAATATCAATACAAATTAAAATCTGACTGGTCACTTCTTCTTTATATGGTTCAACCAAACAGTATGAAACAATGACATGTTATCAAACAGGTAAACTGCAGGTATCTTCCTAAGGACATTATAATGGATGTTAGCCAGCAATAAGCCAATGATAATAAATATATGCATTTATCAGTTTCATTTGATGTCCTGAAGTAGGATTTAAGGTATAAACGATGAACAAGTTCAACAATCAGAAAGATCTGCATAAAAAAAGATGTATTCGCACAAACTATTCAACCATCATAACACCACAACAGCTAACATTACCCTGTCTGCAGCTGCTTGTAAAGTCAGATGATCCCCCCATTCCCCAGATCTGCAAGGTGATGGTTATGAAGTATGAGTAAGTAGGCCAAAAGTAATGGAAAAACTCTCCAGATGGTGGATTAGAACCTTTTCATTTTCTTCAAGTAGACTTTATATTCCATAGGTACATAGCTTTCATACTGTTTTCTGAATTCCTTGAGCTGAAAAACAGGGATAGTGTTTCAGCACAGTTGCATATTCATGACAGTGCATGATTGAGGCAAGAAATCCACCTGTTTCATGACTAACTTTCTCACATGTTTGTGATAATCGGGGTTGCGAAATATCTGGTCTGCCAAAGCTCGGAACTGTGACATATGGCATCAAGTGAAAAGGGAACAGGTTTAAGTACAGACTGGTGAAGGTGTAGTTCTACTAAACACCTCATAGTATCAGCTATAAAGATCAAACAACACAGACCACTTAATCTTCAAAAGAATGTAGGCCAATCTATTATTCACTATTCAGTATAAGATAATGGCAGCAGCCTTAAAACAGTAAATAAAAAAAATATCAGCTGCTTCAAAATGTTACTCTGAAATAGTGTAGATGATGTGGCACCGTATCTATAAATGAAATGATGATTTAGGTTCAATGGTAAAACAAACCTGACAATTTCCATCACCCTCTATTTGAAACTCGGCCAAACCATAATTTCCCAACCTGTCAAGAAGGATCAGGACAAATGAGAAGTATAAGAAAGCGCAATGGCCATACTGTTCTAGAGAGAGAGAGAGGGGGAGGTCTGTTTTTTTTACCTTTCCGACAATCTTTCATGATCCAAAGTTGCATTATCAAGATTAGGGATTTTTCCATTAACTCGAGGAGTGTGCTGCCATACATGAGGGCATTAGTAACTTGTCATAAAACTTAGCCGAAGGCACACTATTGTAAATTAAGAACTTTATTTTTTTATTTAACAATCTGCAGTTAAAAACTGTAATAATTATCGTATTAGTTATTATATTGAGTACTGTATTGCAATATTTATGTACAATTGAGAGAGAATTCCTATATTTAATCATGGTACAGCTCAAGATGAGTTCAAGGGAACAAATGCCAAGGGGGGGACAAAGAAAAATATTGATGACTGTATATTACCGGGATTGAACCCAATTGAGACAGGCGCCTTCCAAGACTATGCCCACTGTTGTTCTTTGCTTGGGCGAGGAGGCTACCTATAGTTATAGATACCTCCTCCTCGCTCTCCTGTGTACTGCTGCTGATGCTTGAGCTAGAGCTTTTACTAGTACTATCCTGCTGTTCCGACATCCTATCTCCAAATGGACATTGGCAGGGTCTTAGACTGATAAAAGGCTTCAAAGAAAACAAGTAGCAGAAAATTATTGTAGGAGTCCAGCAACATGCATTCGCATGATAAGAAAAAATTCAAAACAACTTGTAGCAACCAACAAGATGATAAAAACATTGCACTTCTTGCCTGATTGATATTAAGAGCTGCATCACATGTTCTAAGATGGAAACATGCAGTTATGTTTTAAAATTTTTGGACAGCAAATGTATACAGATCTTAACAACCCCTGTAAGGATATATTTCGATCACGTTTGAATTCCTTACATCTCATCACAATTAATGCCTAAAAACTAGGATCTTCTGGACACGGATTCCAATTCCAATCAGCAAATGACTTATGAAAGTGACTACCGATAATGGACTGGATAAGAAGCAAGCAGCAGTGTGTTTTCACAACTGCAAACCAAAGGAGGGTCCCTCCAACACAATCATCAGTGTGTATCTTTCAGTGTAATTGATCTGCCTCTAAAAGTTCCCAACTCCTATAACCTCTTTAACTCCATATTAGAATCCGAAAAATATAAACTGCTTTTCATCGAATCGAGGTGATCCGTTGGTACTTGGTAGAACGGTACTCAGAATGAGTGCTTTCTAAGGAATCGAACTGATCGACCAGTCAATAAAGAAACAAAGGAACACACCACATAGCTGATTAGTCGCAGATAAGCTAAACTTTTACATGCCCTGCCATTTGGGGACCAAAGTAACCGTCTTTTTTTTTTGCCAATAACCTCACCTGGGTAACCAACAGATTCCAAAAACAGATTTAGCCAATCAACTAATCGGATCTTGGATGAATCCATCTAAAGGGGCTTTTTTTTTCCTACCCAGTCCTAACTCAGAACACGACCACCTGGGGATCTTTACTCATCAGTGAAAATTGAACCCAAGAGATATCTATCAGATTGGATATATCAATCTAGAAAGAAAAAATCAATCCAATCAAAAGCAAGAAGCCACCCAAGAACCAGGAAACAAGTAAAACCTCATCAATCAGGTCGGCCAAACCCTGATGCTCATGGAGCCCAACTACGATCAATCAGCAACCCAGCTCACAGATCGGACGAGATGATCGGATGAGCGAGGAAACTTACTAGCTTCGTCGGATCAAAAGGCCACTCTCGCCGCGCCGCGCCGCGCGACAGGAGGGTCTCCGAGTTCAGTAGCTCACACTTGCTGTCGGGGCTCGAGCTGATGAGAGCGAAGGAGAGAGAGAAAGGCCATCTTTCCTACCCTTTCCTCTTCCCTTTTCTTTTGGTTTTTAAATTGGAAGAAGAAATTGTAACCAAACCCAGCAAAAGTTGCCTTTTTGCTGTTTTTCTATGACTATTTCCGTGGGTCGACCACCAAACTGATGACTATATTTTAAAAAAATCCAAAAATATCACTGCCTCCTTGGAGTTGAGTTATTGTCAGGCAGGCACAGGATTTTTCTTCCCCAGTGCTTATCTCACTCACCGCACAAGCACCATCACCTTTCTCTCTCTCTCTCTCTCTCTTTTTTATAAAATCTGCTTAGTACTGTACGGAGTACTAATTAGATTCTTTTTTTGCGGTTAAAAAATTCAGTAATAAGATAATTTGTGATACCTAATCTAAACACAGATTTGAGTTTGAGCGGCGGTTTTGGTGTATTTTGTCCTTTCACTGTTCTGAAGATCTTCAATGCTCATCACCCACTTGCATCTACCGGTCTGTCTCCATGCCCCTTCCCTTCTACTACTGTCGTACTCGGTACATCAGCAATTTCAGCAGTGAGCTCACAGGAAAATGTATATTCAGGATTTCAGGTGATTCAGAATTGCTGAGTCATCAATGGGACATAAACGCTTTCAGACTGATCGAGCTGTGCTATCAACCGCATTGATTTTGTGTGGGGAGAAGAAGCTGCAGGCTTAAACTTTCTGCAACAACAGGAATGCCACTGAAACTTTCTGCAATTCTGCTGTGTTCAAAGTAGTACTGTTCATGCAACAACCACATGTCTGAATCTGAGTATCTGACATTGAGAGGAGTAGAGGACGGTGCGGGTGACCGACAGCAACTTTCTATGACTGTGTTTAGATTCAAAATTTGGATACAAACTTCAATCCTTTTCCATCACATCAGACTGTCATACACACACAACTTTTTAGTCACATCATCTCCAATCTCCCATGTCAACCTTCTGGGAATAGGAAAAAGTTAAACTAGCAGGCAATCGAGACCCATTTGTACCAGCTTATACAGAGTAGTTCTGAATTGATAAGAGGCAGCGTGTTTTGTTGACAGTTTGAAGAGAAAGTAATGGCGAATTACAGTTTACTACTCCCTTCATAAAAAACGAATCCAGAACTGAATGTGACACATTCTAGTACAACAAATCTGAACAGAGATATGTCCAGATTCGTAGTACTAAAATATGTTGTACTATCTAGTATTAGGTTGGGTTTTTACAGAACAGAGGGAATACTTTGTAGTAAGCTATTTGTACTAGTACTGCTCCAAACAGAGGCAGCGTGTTTTGTTTGACATTGGCATAGCTTCAATTCTTATGGCCTTTTTTTGGGTTTAGGTTTTTAAGTTATCTTTTTTCTTGTATGATTTATAAACTGGTGAATAAAGTTTTGAGTTTAAGGGTGAAGTCATACATCTACTTTACATTAAAAAAATGCTTATCTAACTTAGTTTGTGGCTTAATGGTGTAAAAGTGATTTATGGCTTTGAAAAACCAAATGAAAAACCTGTTTTTCGTTCATGCTTAAATTTTATGGTTTATTATAAACTTAAACAAAGAGAACGTTAACGCTAGAAATCCTTAAAAGTTGAGCCGATGGTAGATCAAAGTAATTGAGAAATTTGTTTTGTTAGAGACAAGACATTTTGTTTATACCATAGATAAAAATAACTTTTATTTCATATATAAATTCGTTCCTGGTAAGAATGTCGTAAACTTGGAGCAATACCAAACGACAGGGTCACAGAGAAAAATCATTTCTCGCAAACTTCTCAAACTTCAACCAATCTAATATCCCGTTCGTTTCTGCTTTGGATTAAGATTAAAAGCGGGCATGTAAAACGAGAAAACTATAAACTTGAAAATAAATACATTTGATATTTTAAAGTAACCTTCATATAAAACTTTTTGTACGAAACATGTTGTTTATTAGTTTGAAAAGCGTGCTAATGGAAACCGTAGTAAAATGTTAATGAGAAAAAGAACACTACCTAATATTTGTGTGTTTAGTTTAGTTTTGGGCTCAAAATTTAGGCCCAAATCTGGCCTGCTCCTGTTCGGCCCATAAACAGCTTAGGCCTGCCTCCGAGGGAAGAGAAAAAAAAAAAGCTACACAGAGTAGTCAACCAATACTGCCCTGCACTCGTGTACAGTAGTACCACACAGGACACGTTCCACCGCAGCAGCACAAACTAATCATTCCGTGTGACACTGCGTGGGACGTGCCAGGCCTGCACAAAACCCAACCCAAACCCAACCAACTCCACCCCTCCCTCTCACTGACACGTGGGCCCTCCACGTCAGCCTCAGCCCCCCCTCTTGTGGCCAGCAACGAAGCGCCCCGAAGTATAAAGAAACATCCACATCGCGCACAGCACAGCGTCGCATTTCGCATTTTATTTTCTCTTCGCTTCGTCCCCCCGCATCGACACGCACGCACAAGCACCCAAACCCTAGCTCGCGGCCGCGGCGAATCCTGCGCGCGCGAGACAGAGGGAGCGAGACCCCGGCTGATGGTTTCGATGAGCACGACGCCCAATCCGATCGATGCCTCCGTCGTCTCCGCGGCCGCCGCCGTCGCGGGCGGCGGGGGAGGTGGGGATGGGGGAGGGGGAGGAGGAGGGAAGGAGAAGGAGAAGCAGGTGGTGGCTGCGCCGCTGCAGCCGCCGATGGCCGTGCCGGCACCGGCGGCGGCGGCGGCGATGGGGGAGGAGGCGAGGAAGGTGAGGAAGCCGTACACCATCACCAAGTCGAGGGAGAGCTGGACGGAGCCCGAGCACGACAAGTTCCTCGAGGCGCTGCAGCTGTGAGTGCCCCCAATTCTGCCCCCGTCTCTCGCTCTCCCTCTTATCTCTGCGCGCGCGCGGCGCGCCCCCCGTGGTTGGGGATAGTTTGGCGGCTTTCGTGCTGCTGTTTTTTTTTTATATAATCTTGTATGGTGGCGTCTGTGTCGTTGTGGAGTTTGGATGCGATTGTGCATCTGCTCCTCCTGCGAATGCTAACCCTGGGTAGTTTGAAAGACGGCCTTTTTGGAGGAGGTGTTCAATTGAGGATAGGTTTAGCCTGCTGGGTCGAATTGGGTGGTCGAATCTGTTGAACTGAGCACTCGTGGTTGGGAGGCACTACCTTCTAGGTCTCACATTTTGGGTAGACTATGATGTTTTGATTTTGGATTGATCTTTCAACTGAATTACGGTGCTAGAATTCATGCGGTCAGTAGGGGCCAGTAGCTTGACAGGCGTGCTTCTTTCATGCCTACTCCCTCCGTCCGAAAATAAACCAACTTTTGTATGTGAATATGGACATAGGCTATGTCTATATTCATTTACAAAAGTTGGTTTATTTTTGGAATAAAGTTGGTTTATTTTCGGACGGAGGAAGTACAATCTCGTTGTAGCTGTAGGAGTAGGGAGGTTTATGATATTCTGATCCTTGGATTTGTGAACCAAGTTGCTGGGTTTAATGTTGGGAAGAGTGCTGTTGGTATTATCTAAAAGTACCAGTGGTTATAGAATTTCCTGCATGTTAGGGTTACAATATTTATTTTTCCTGAACTCAATTAGCATCTGATGGTAGTTTAAAACAAGCATTTCATTGCTTCCTTTTTTATGTGGGATGATAGAGGTCGCTCTACCTGATAAACATTGTATTAATGGAAGTTAAAATGTGCTACAAAATGCCATGTAGGGCTAAACCAAAAAAGAAATAAAGGGATATAGGTGGTACAACCTGTACAGAAATTGAAAAGGTTATAAATAAGGGAAAGAGCAATATGCAATGATATCAAATGTTAGAATACCCACCTGTTAATAAGCATATAGTGTGGTTGTTTTGCTCAATAGATCCAAATGCAAGGGATCACTTGATGAATTTTGTTAGCAGGCGACAGATAACAGTTTTCATCCTGAAACAGTCCTTTATGTGAAGCAGATTGGCCCGAGTTGTTGCAAGCTTTGAACTTCCAATATCATACTTGTCAGGAATTCTAATAGGTTACCTGAACTGTTAGCTTTCTCGAGCATACCAAGTTTGTGCCATAGGCTTCCAGCAGTCTTGCATCTTAGTATTACTATTATGTAACCAGTTATTTGAAACGCTGGACAGTGTGGGTATTCATTCAGACCAGTTTTCCTTTGCACTAGGCTGATCTCTATAGGCTAGCCAAAGGAAAACATGACAGTAATGGGGATAGGTTGGATCGAGATGTTTTCAGTAGAAAGGTTTCTGTTAATGTCTCTTGTTGGTTGTTTTTGCATGGTAGGATTGGACACGGTAAAGGGTGCATCTTGGAATAATTCAGAGAAAAAATAGTTCTAAAATGTGGATGTGCTGGTTTGTTATCACTATCGACCTTTGAGATCTAACATTATTATTAGAGGATTGACAGATATTGACAGTGTGGGAACATACAACAGTAGTGGTAATCTTATTGAACTTGTAATTTGAATTAACGTGGGCCTGTTTATTTTATAAGACTTATATCTCTTAATGTTGCTGGTTACTGCTAAACTTTTCGAACTTAACTAGCTACATATCATACACATGGCTGTTAGGGTGACTTTTCTGTATAATTTATTTGATCGCTAAAATTTTCTTGTCGATTAATTGTAATTAGGGTGGTCAATGTTGTGTACACAACTCTTAAATGTGCTTCCTTTTCTTTTGTTTGATTTAGGTTTGATCGTGATTGGAAAAAGATTGAAGCATACGTTGGCTCAAAAACTGTGATACAGGTATGGTTCATAGCTACCTTTCTAGTTAACGTTTTCATTCTTCTCTGCTAGCCTTTGGAGTGGCGTGTTGATGTTTGATTTGAGGCGTTCTATATGTATCTGGTTGGCAGTGTCACACATCATTTGAAATTTATGCACGCCACATATTATTTGAAACACACCATTGTATTCTGTCTGTTAATTGTTGTCATTTTATTGGCTTATAGAATCTTATGCCTGATATGAAAATTGAAGCGCTATGCTTGAAGCCTTGGAATTTCACTTTCCTTCTTTTTTAAAAAAGAAACAGGCATTTCTGTGCAACTGTAAGCTATGCACCTAGTTCAAATATAGTTTCAAGTCAAATCAACTTGGATTACACTTCTCGAGCGCGAAGTTAAATTACATTTGCAAACTTGAAATATAGTAAGTGCTCATTAGCAGGCACTACTACCCTATGCTGAACGGTTGGGAGTATGACCATATTCTGGAAGTTCAAAATGCATATTAGTATCCTACAAGTTTAAAAGATGTTTTTTTTTGTGCCAATTAAAATGAAATGCTCCTACACCATTTTGGTTTCTCTCTGCAAAATCTAAAAAGCTGTTCTTTTGACAGATAAGGAGCCATGCACAAAAATACTTTTTGAAGGTTCAGAAAAATGGTACAGGTGAACATCTGCCTCCACCCAGGCCAAAGCGGAAGGCAGCTCATCCATATCCACAGAAGGCCTCTAAAAATGGTTTGTACTGCTCAGCAGCCTCAGTCTTGTAATATTTTTTGCCATCAACTATTTCTAGTTGGGAAGTAGTAATCGGAATTATTTAGCTTGTGCAGTTTCGCCAGCTGCTATATCACAACCCCCTCCTCTGGGGGAGCAAGGTTGTGTTATGTCCATGGATACATCTCCTGTCATCAGAAATACAAATCCCAGTGCTGTAGTACCCTCCTGGGACAATTCTATTGCTCAACCTTTAAGTGCAAGTCGCACGCAAGGTATGTTTACCTACTATGCTCATAAACCTCTGCCCAAAATTAATGAGAAAATCCAACAAATGCCATTGACGAACTATATTTGGCAGGTACAGGTGCTGTTGCTACAAATAACTGCTCTAGTAGCATAGAGAGTCCTTCTACTACTTGGCCAACTTCTGAAGCAGTTGAACAAGAAAATATGCTTCGACCACTACGTGGTGAGTTTCCTTTATTTAGTATACGGTTCGCAGACCTATCTTGGCAAATGCATGTTGATCAACAGCTTAGTTTGTATGTTGGACCAATGGTGTTGGAACTTAGTTAATGATTTGGTTCCACAAAGGCATCACATTTCATAATTGATGATCCCTGATGGGGGGTTTAGACTAGTCTTCTATAGTCAATGGAAACTAAGTTTCTCATGTTGTTTGCATGGTTGCAAGTAATCATCTACCTTTGAGGCCTGACTACTCACATACGTATAGTTTCACGTGTATTGAAATTTGAAAAATGTTATTTTGTCATGCAACAAGTCCTTGACTTACTTATTGTGAAATATTATATCATATTTAAGTTGTTAAATATTCCTTGAGGTAGGCTTCAGTGCTTTATTCCACTAATTCTTACAATTTTGTTCCTCTCTGGTTACACATGCAGCTATGCCAGATTTTGCACAAGTATACAGCTTTCTGGGAAGCATATTTGATCCAGATACTAGTGGGCATTTGCAGACTTTAAAGGCGATGGATCCAATTGATGTTGAAACGGTATGTTTCTTGAGATTTGAGATATAGTTTCTGAATGTTCTATGATTATATCGTATCCTTTTCCCAACACAGATATTCTTAATTTTGAAGTAGTGGAAATGTTAGACAGATGTGCATTTATGGGGCCCCAGTTGTAGAACAGCTGTAAAAGTTTCAGTGATACTAACATTTCACTTCACTATTGTTGTTCTTAGAAGCCTTTCTTTGTTCAGTAAGGCCAAAATAAGACTTTGCATTCTCTTCCATTCATAGCTCTTACCCTTAACTAAAAAATCATCTGCTGCAACTTTCCACATTTGAAAGAAGTTATTCGTATATTTTATGCTAAACACAGTAGGAATTCATTGTATCAATATATATATAGGTTGTCTCACCATTCTACTGCATTGGTTTTGATCAATTCATGTTCTTCTATTTTATGGACAACCGTACCATTGTTACTTCTAGTTTTTCTTCACATAACTATTTTATTTCACTTGCAATGAACACTGGTTGATCTGACAAATTGACAGGTACTACTGCTGATGAGAAATCTGTCCATGAACTTAACTAGCCCCAACTTTGCGGCACATGTAAGTTGTTCTGTTTCTGTATTTGTTCTCCACTGATATTATGCATCTTGTAGCTATCTAAACATGTTATGAGTAATTTAGAGTTTGAACTGTACTAGCGTTAAGGTTTGCCATTTTGGCTAGTTATTGTGGTTAGGGTTCTTGTTAGCTGAATTTGTGTTCGAAGTTTGGGGTAGCTAATAATGTTTTAAATAACAAACAATTGACTGGCTACTTTCATGATTACTGTGATCAGATTGCATCAGTTGCCTACCACATGCTTACTCTCATCCACCTGTGTTCTTCTGGATATCTAGTGTCAAGTTGACCGCATCCATGTCCTCTCAAACTTACTTTGCACTGAGGATTTGATCCTGATTGGGCTGGCTACAACAGCCATAGAAACTTTATACGGAACATTTCTTTTTCCTGAATAACTAAATAGGATATTATTATCATGGTTTCGCGGTATATAGTTTCTACAGATATGAAATGCATTAGCTATGTCAATAAGGGCATATTTTATGTTCTACACAACACTTGCATTTGACTTGGATTTGTTATAGTGCAATGCCCTGACATTTTGACTCTACCTGATTGCAGCTGAGCTTACTGTCATCATGTAATTCTGGTGGGGACCAAATTAAGTCTGAAGGCATGGAAAATCTTGGATCTCCACAGAGTTGCCATCTCCCTTTCATGTAATACTTCAGTTACTCTCACTTTCTAGGTGCTTATAACATGATTTTATCCCATCTTGCTGAAGCAACTTTTCTCACTCCAGGGTAACAAGTGAGTGAGGAAGAACTGCCTGTATGCGGACGAAGCTTCAGTTGTTTCCACAAGACGTTCTTGTGTTCTCTTTGTACTGGAGTTGTGGACGGCTGATCCGGCAGTTTACCAACGCTAGCACGTGTTGTGGCCGTGGCATCTGTATAGCTTCCAATAATGCTCTAACCCTAGGCTAGTTTTGCTCATCAATCATGTTCATGTAGATAGCCAGTTTTGTGTGCTCAGCAATTCTTTTTCCCTCGGGGTGGGGCATGGCTCGAAATGTTTTTGTATGTGTACATCTATGTATACATGTATGTAAATATGTGTGATCATGTAATGCTTAAAGATACTGTGACTGATTTGAGGTAATAATACAATAATCCAGTGGGGCACTCGGGTGTAGTCTCTAGTGCGCCCCACTGTTGTGAAATGTGAGCTCTGAAGTTGTGGACTATCTTCAAAGCTATGACTTAGTCGAGATATGTGTTCATCCCCAAGTAAATTTGAGTTTGCAGCTGGTATTGCGGGTGTGCTCAGTTAAGTAAACAACTATGGCTCACAGATCTGCTGTTGCACACTTGTACTACCCATCCCCAATGTACATTTTCGACACCTGTTTGTATCCGAAAACTGAATTGAAGTGTATTTTCATTTTATCTGAAACTGAAGTGCATCTTCATTTCTACCCTCATCATTTTGCTCTTTAGTTTACAAGTTGCGGTTAAAAATTGAAATTTCTAAACTTCATTTTAAATTATTTAAGGCGTCTTTTTCATCATCTTCTTTCTTCGACCTTGCCTTTAAGCTGCTAAAATTAGAAATATAAAATTCTGCTCTAAAATCATATTTTCATCACTAGAACTGATATAAAAGTTTTACATATAAATTATATTTTGGTTGATAATAAACATGATACTCCAGCTAGTAGAAACAAAGGCAGGCATAAATTTTGGAGGAAAAACCACTGTAAAATACACTCCGTCCCCCACAAGAGAACACGCCATTTTGGCAGGCGTTTTCCCCTCTGAACTCCAACGAGGTGATCCCTCCCATGGCGGCCGTTAGCTACGAGTAGCCGCGGAGACGGAAGACTCTCCCACCTAGCAAAAGGAGTACTAGTAGCAATCCAGCGAACTCAAAGCCACTCCTCCTCGTCTCCCTCGCCCAAGTCCACGGCGAGCCGCAGCGGCGGCGGCGGAGGAGGAGGCGCAGCGAGTGGGAGGGGAGGCGGAAAATGGTGGTGGTGGACGCGTCGGAGTTCGGGGCGGAGGGGTTCGACCCGAAGCGGTGGATCAACGCGGCGCTGGACGCGCGCCACCCGTCGGAGCCGCTCGACCGCTTCCTCGCCGACGCCGAGGAGCGCCTCCGCTCGGCCGCCGACGACGCCGCGGCAGCGCTCGAGCGGGACAGCGCCGACGCGCTCCGCCGCGTCCCGCTCGCCTGCCGCGACGCGCTCCGCCTCCGCGACGACGCCGTCTCGCTCCGGTCCCATCTCGCCTCCGTCCTCCAGTCGCTCTCCCAGGTGCGCCCCCGCTCGCCTGCTAGTTGGATCTAGATCTCACAGTTCATTCGTGCATAATTGTACGTGTATCACGCGAAACCCAGATCATTGAGGATTACGAACTTGCGATAATAGTTGGTGCGAATGATCAAATGATGAAGCAATTTGGCACAATAGGTTTTAGTTTGATTCATTTATGCGTATGATTCAGCCTCTGGCCGCTTTTAGTACCCCTCTTTTTCACTTGGATCTGGATCTCACGTACTGTATTTGGTCATGTCAATTTTATCCTTGTACGCTTTGCATTGAACAGTGCGTACAGCTAGAACTGTATTTAGTCATGTCAATTTTATCGTTGTACGCTTTTATCAAATGAGACGTTAATTTGATCATCTCTGTTGACTGAAACTGATGTCAGAATTTGCGTGGGCTTGGCAAAACCAAGCTGGAGCTCTGTTGGCAAAATCCTTGCATGTGTCGGGATGTTATAATGCTGTGTACTTATGCAATGCAGTCATGTGCATGTAAACTTTTAGTTTGCTGTAGAGGACATTCAAATCCAGCAGCTCAGTGATGCCCATAAAACTATGCCTATACCATTATAATGGAATACCGTCGCTTATATCGTTTAGTTCATATAGGTGATAGGTCAGGATGCTACATCAAATTGCAAGCAAAACATTTTCTCCTGTAGCATGTACTTCTTGTTACTTGTAGCGTTATATTCTCATAGCATTTAGCTTGACATTTCGTAGAATAAACTGGAATGAATTGCTAGCACTAGAACTTTTTTTTTGGACTGAGTGATTCCTTCTTTCTAATGGCCAATGCTGAATACTGGGTGTTACTGAATGAAATATGACATACATATGCATGTATGATCAACTAACTAGGTATTCAGTCCCATCTACATTTCATAAATTCTGTAGGTAGCTAAGTACTGATGATGATGATTTCTTCAATCAGGCTGAGGGCTCATCTGCAGAGTCAATAACTGCGCTAGCACGAATTGATACTGTGAAACAACGCATGGAAGCGGCGTATGCAACATTACAGGTAAGTTGTATGTGGACTATGGTGCATGTTACTGAAGTGAATGCTTCACTCACAGTGGTAGGTTATCTTTTAATAGATTTAACAGCTTGTTGGTTGGAATGGCAGGATGCGGCTGGACTAGCTCAGTTGAGCCAAAGTGTCGAGGATGTATTTTCTAGTGGTGATCTTCCAAAAGCTGCAGAAACCCTGGCAACCATGAGACATTGCTTGTCGGCAGTTGGTGAGGTATTGTACTCTCTCACACAAACATGCACAGTACACTGTAATTTATATACAGAAGCTATTTGTTTTGCTTATGTAAAAGTTGCTTTCAGGTTGCAGAGTTCGCTAATGTGAGAAAGCAGCTTGAAGTATTGGAAGAACGGCTAGATGACATGGTTCAACCTCGTTTGGTGGATGCACTTTCTAACTGCAAGGTTTTTCTTACTAATCTCATTTATATTTGTCAAACAGTAGTACAGGCATCTCTATTTCATCTAAAGCCTACAAATTTCGGTTGGAAGGTCGATGCTGTGCAAGATCTTCGTGGAATACTGATACGTATTGGCAGATTCAAGTCACTGGAGGTGCAATATACTAAGATCCATGTCAAGCCTCTAAAGAAACTTTGGGAAGATTTTGATCTAAAACAGAGAGCTAAGCGGGTAGAGATGGAGAAGTATGGTGGAGAAAGCATAAACAGTCTCTCATTTGCTAGCTGGCTTCCAAATTTCTATGATGAGACACTACTTTACCTTGAACAAGAATGGAAGTGGTATGTTCATTGTACCCTGTTGTCTTTTGTTCTGAATCAGCAATGTTTGCCCTTGTAAACAGAAGCCAGTTTTTGGCAGCATCTTTTAGCTGTATTCGGACAATATTTTTGCTCCACCAAAAATTAATGGATGTCCTACAATGCTAATGCTGAAGGTGCCTGACTGCTTTCCCTGAAGAATACAAATCACTAGTCCCAAAAGTACTTGTTGAAACCATGAGTGAGTTGAATTCAAGCTTTGTCTCTCGTGTCAACCTAGCAACTGGAGATGCTGTTCCTG
Organism: Oryza glaberrima; assembly: GCF_000147395.1. Lineage (NCBI taxonomy): Eukaryota > Viridiplantae > Streptophyta > Magnoliopsida > Poales > Poaceae > Oryza > Oryza glaberrima. The sequence goes on along the minus strand of NC_068331.1, from coordinate 26,281,047 downwards.
AAACTAGATCTGTTGCAAAAGGTAATGCATAAACTTCTCGTATTATTTAATTTTTGTATGTCTATACTAATTTCATGATTGAATTACATGTTTTATTTTTCTCTGTTCAATTAAAAAAGGATATTACTTGTTTGCCACATATGAGTACTTTCGTAACAATAAATTGATTTTATGTCCTCTGTACCCAGGTATACTAGATGTTCTATCAGGTGACTTGCCAAAAAGTACCAAATTGCAGAATAAGCATCTTGGAGCACTGATCGACCTGCACAACATGACGGGCACTTTTGCTCGGAACATCCAACATTTATTTTCAGAGTCAGATCTTGTAGTTCTGCTGAATACATTGAAAGCTATTTACTCCCCATATGAGACTTTTAAAGCAAGGTAAAAAAAAACTTGTGAAAAATTCTGTTGCATGCAGTTAACTGCATTGGTGAGATTTTTTTTTTGTTGCTATTGCTGTAGTACTCAGCCAGTGGTGTTTCATGCTATGTAGGTATGGACAAATGGAGCGTGCTTTACTTTCTGCTGAGATGGCTGGTATAGATATCCGTGGGGCCATTGCTCGTGGTGTGGGTGCACAGGGTATAGAGCTGAGTGAAACTGTTCGTAGAATGGAGGAATCCATCCCACAAATTATAGTGCTTCTTGAAGCAGCTGTCGAGAGATGCATTAGTCTTACTGGTGGTTCAGAGGCAGATGAACTGGTATTGGCTCTAGATGACATTATGCTGCAGTACATATCGAACCTACAAGAAACTTTAAAATCCCTTAGGATTGTATGTGGGGTGGATAATACTGCACATAGTGATTCCTCTAAAAAGGAAGCAGGACTAGAGAAAAAAGAAGCACAACGATTGGTCGATGTCTCTGAAGAGGAAGAATGGTCTATTGTCCAGGGTGCTTTGCAGATTCTTACAGTTGCTGATTGCCTAACTAGCAGAACCTCCGTTTTTGAAGCTTCTTTAAGGGCTACTCTTGCCAGGATTGGAACCAACTTTTCTATTTCTGGTTTTGGTTCTAGCCTAGATAAATCAACTGCAGCAAATGGTGATGAGAATGCAGAAGTGCCTATCACAGGGAGGGCAGCACTTGATATTGCAGCTATTCGCCTCACCGATCTACCAGACAAGTCTAAGAAGCTCTTCACTGTACTAGAACAGGCAAGTTATATATTTTTAAATTATCTTGCTAGTGTCACAACACTAGAGTTATCAAATGTTTCTCTGATTGTTCTAGGTCTTTTAGCAAGTCCATGATTTGTTTGAACAGCCTGATTGCAAACTTAGGTGGTAGTATTAAGCTAGATTATCTGGGTTTATAGGAAATTCGGAGATCTTTTTTAGCTTTCCTTTTCTATTATGCATTTTTTTAAGCTACTCATATGTGGCATAGAACCTATTTTTTGGCCTACAATTTCCCAAGTACCACAAGTAACTCTTTGTTTGTCTTCATGGCTAATTTAAAGATAACATTTCTGTTATACAGTCAAAAGATCCAAGGTTCCATGCTCTACCTCTGACATCACAAAGAGTTGCGGCCTTCTCAGACACAGTAAATGAACTCGTCTATGATGTGCTCATATCTAAAGTCCGACAGCGTCTCAATGAGGTTGCTCGCCTCCCAATTTGGTCATCGGTGGAGGAACAGGGTGGCCTTCCCCTTCCAAGCTTCAGTGCCTACCCGCAGGCATATGTGACCAGTGTCGGGGAGTATCTCCTAACTTTACCCCAGCAGTTGGAGCCACTTGCAGAAGGTATCTCAGGCGGTGAGGCTGGCAACGAGGAGGCTCAGTTCTTCGCTACTGAATGGATATTTAAGGTAATATATTCAAAGCATTTTTTTTTCATCATGCTGCGTACATTCGCAAGTCGCAACATGCCATCAACAAAACCATATTCATACTTCACATTGTGCAACTTTCGCAAATTCTGTACAGAAGAGTCAACCATTTAGAATTACATGCATTGCAACTGAATAGAACATTACATAAAACCCCAATAATCTGATCACAACACAAACACCAAACCCAATCTTTTGATGAATTAATCTAGAACTGTTTCTGATCTCTGTTTCCATGATGAACCAGGTCGCCGAAGGCGCCACCGCGTTGTTCATGGAGCAGCTGCGAGGGATCCATTACATCACCGACCGAGGCGCGCAGCAGCTGGCGGCGGACATAGAGTACCTGAGCAACGTCCTCTCGGCGCTGTCCATGCCGATCCCACCCTTCCTCGCCACCTTCCACACCTGCATCTCCACCCCGAGAGACCAGGTCCGCGACCTCATCAAGTCTGACGGCGGCAGCCAGCTCGACCTCCCCACCGCTCATCTGGTCTGCAAGATCCGGCGCATCTCGTCATCAGATTAGTGAAACACAAAGGTTGCCTTGGTTTGTTCACGCCCTGTAACATCGTGTGCATCCATCCCTCCACCGTTTTCCCACATCCTGAGCAAACTGATCCTGCCGACGAGTGGTTGACAGTTTGACATGTGCTTGTAATTCTTTACCATTCTGCATCTTGGCTACAGAGTTTTGCCTGTGTAATCGTATTCCTTACAGATAGAGAATAATCATTAGTATATCATCATAGAAGAAAATTCTACACTATGTGTAAATTCGACGAGGAAAAAAATTCAGTCGGCAGGTCGTGCAAGGGAAATGGACGGCTCTGGCTTTGTTTACCCAATAACTAATGTTGGCAGCAACTTAGTATGTCATATTGCCATGCTCTGACCAGTGTGTCGCCTTCACATCTCCAGGATTCCAAGCAGTCCAATCTTGCGTGAGCCGTGAGTCCAGCAGCCACGACACTACAAGCCATCGGAGGAAAACCCCACTGGCTACGAAAATGGCACGCAAAAAATACGAGCCATTTGCCAATTTCACCAGGACGGAGAGATATTTCACTTCGTCTCCATGGGCTTTGGCATCCGTCTATGTGGGCTCATCTCTTCCTTATCGACGCTGTGGGCACGGAGGCGGCCACGTCGCCCCCATCCCCCTCTCCTCCTCTTCCTCCCCAAATCCCCACGCAACTGCGCACCGGAGAGAGAGAGAGAGGCCAAGCGAGCGGAGGAGGAAAAATCAATCTGCCGCTACCCTCCTCGTCGGTGTCGGGCTATTTATACACTCCACTCCCTCCTCCCTCCCCTTCCTAGTTCGGCCCACTCCCCCCCCCCCCCCCTCTCCCCTCCACGCCCCGCTCCGATCCACTCAGGTGCGTGCTCGTTTGCTTTGGATTCAGTGCTTCCCTTTACGATTTCGCTTGCGTGCGTGGGTGCGTGCGTCTGGTTCTGTTTCTAGCTTGAATCCAGTGTGTAGGTGTGTGGCGTTTGGTCTCTGATGCGATGCGGATGTTCTGTTTGTTAGCCAGTATGCTTTTCGGAATTTCGAGTACTGGTCTAGCTTTTTACTGGTAAAGATGGTGGGACTGAGATCGTTAGCGTGTTCGTTCCAATCGATAGGTTAATCAGCAAGTAGAAGCTACGGTGAGCTACTGAATTCGGGTTTCATACTGGTTTGGGGATGATGGTTGTAGCTGTTTGTAGTTCGAGAAGGGATTACAATAGCTTCTACTTGTAGGGGTGATTGTGAAGAGATGCTTTACCTTTGTTCTTGAATACTTACGGTAGGACAGCTTGCTAGTTACAGCTAAGTTGGATTGATATGAAGTGATTAGCTTAGTTGAAGTATCGGATGAAGCAATTTCTGCCATACAACACTTTGACAAGATCTCCCTTTCATTACTTTTAACAGTGAGCGAAGATGGCTCCAACATCCATGAGCCTTGCTGCAAAGACGCCGCTTCCCTTCTCGACACTTCCTTCGAGTGGCGTTGCACAGAGGCCAGTTTCTGTGACTGCCTCCCTCGAGCACAAGACTAATGATGCCAGAAGGAAGTTCCTAAAGCTCGCGCTTGGGAACCTCGGGGTCGGGCTTCCCACCTTGTTGGGTGCTAAGAGAGCTCTTGCTGAAGAGCAAGGTGTCTCGTCGTCGAGAATGTCTTACTCGAGGTTCCTTGAGTATCTAGACAAGGACAGAGTGAAGAAGGTTGATTTGTTTGAGAATGGCACGATTGCCATTGTAGAGGCTATTTCTCCTGAGCTCGGCAACCGTGTGCAGAGAGTTCGTGTGCAGCTTCCTGGTCTAAGCCAGGAGCTTCTCCAGAAGTTGAGGGAAAAGAATATCGATTTTGCTGCACACAGCAACCAGGAGGACTCTGGTTCTCTTCTGTTCAACCTGATCGGAAACTTGGCTTTCCCACTTATCCTTATTGGTGGTCTATTTTTGCTGTCAAGAAGAGCACAAGGTGGCCTTGGTGGACCTAACGGTCCTGGCTTTCCTCTTGGTTTTGGTCAATCTAGGGCCAAGTTTCAGATGGAACCCAACACTGGTGTTACATTTGATGATGTTGCTGGTGTCGATGAAGCAAAGCAAGACTTCATGGAAGTGGTTGAGTTCTTGAAGAAACCAGAAAGGTTCACCGCTGTTGGTGCTCGCATCCCTAAGGGTGTTCTGCTTGTTGGTCCTCCTGGAACTGGTAAGACTTTGCTTGCCAAGGCTATTGCAGGGGAAGCTGGTGTGCCGTTTTTCTCGATATCAGGATCTGAGTTTGTGGAGATGTTTGTCGGAGTTGGTGCCTCCCGGGTTCGTGATCTCTTCAAGAAGGCAAAGGAGAATGCTCCTTGCATAGTATTTGTTGATGAAATTGATGCTGTTGGGAGGCAAAGAGGGACAGGTATTGGTGGTGGAAATGATGAAAGGGAGCAGACTTTGAATCAGTTGCTGACTGAGATGGATGGTTTTGAGGGGAACACTGGAATCATTGTTATTGCTGCCACCAACAGGGCTGATATCCTGGATTCTGCTTTACTCAGACCTGGACGTTTTGACAGACAGGTTAGTTTTTATCCACTGAACATTCTTTTGGATGTGAACATCTGTTGTATTCTAGTTTTTAACTCATTCAATTGTGACACAATTAAGTAAAAATGTTTCAGCTATAGCGTTTACCTTTGTTCTGTATTATTGAAGTTCTCACGTGGTTTTAGGCTAGAAGTCCAATAAATACTCGTTCTTGGTTGTAGCTTACTCACGCAATCAGTTTGGATGCTTTTGGTTTCGAGCTTGAGTTATCTTTGAGTGTTCTCAAAGTTAGAATTTTGTTATCCTCATATGTCCAAAACCTTGCTAACATTATGGATATACCTTTTAACTTGTTGCACAGGTAAGTGTTGATGTTCCTGATGTACGCGGAAGGACAGAGATTCTTAAGGTGCACGGTAGCAACAAGAAGTTCGATACTGATGTCTCTCTTGAAGTCATAGCAATGAGAACACCTGGCTTTAGTGGAGCAGACTTGGCAAATCTTCTAAATGAAGCAGCCATATTAGCGGGCCGACGTGGTCGGACAGCAATTTCCTCAAAGGAGATTGATGATTCAATTGACAGAATAGTGGCTGGTATGGAAGGAACTGTGATGACAGATGGGAAGAGCAAAAGTCTTGTTGCTTACCATGAAGTTGGGCATGCAATTTGTGGGTAAGAGATAATCTGCATATTTGCTAACTGTGCTTTTGTTTATTACTTGCATATCAAAATTTCGTGCAACTATTCATATCTGGAAATGTATTCTTTGTAGAACTTTGACGCCTGGCCACGACCCTGTCCAAAAGGTTACTTTGATCCCGAGGGGTCAAGCTCGTGGTCTCACATGGTTCATTCCAATGGACGACCCAACGCTCATCTCCAGGCAACAACTGTTCGCCAGAATTGTTGGTGGCCTTGGCGGTCGTGCTGCTGAGGAGATCATTTTTGGGGAGCCTGAGGTGACCACAGGAGCTGCTGGTGACTTGCAGCAAATTACTGGCCTAGCCAAGCAGGTACGCTATATTTCTATTCTAGAACTTTGCTAATTGATCTACAGAAACTTTGAAGCAGTAGACTATGTAATCTGTTCTGCTTCTGCACCTTTTATAACTTACAAACCAGTCTGGAGGATAAATTTGCTGCAAAATAACATGCTAGAAAAACTGACAGCATTTACATATATATTAAACATCTGTTCTTAGTCCTTCCCCTTTCTTTCTTTTGCTAATTACACCTGGGGTCACAATGCTTCTGCAGATGGTGGTTACATTCGGTATGTCGGACATCGGTCCGTGGTCGCTAATGGACTCAGGAGCTCAGAGCGGCGATGTCATCATGAGGATGATGGCAAGGAACTCCATGTCGGAGAAGCTCGCGGAGGACATCGATACCGCTGTGAAGCGGTTGTCCGATGAGGCCTACGAGATCGCTTTGAGCCAGATCAGGAGCAACCGGGAGGCCATGGACAAGATCGTGGAGGTGCTCCTTGAGAAGGAGACATTGAGTGGTGACGAGTTCAGGGCGATTCTCTCCGAGTTCACGGAGATCCCTGTCGAGAACCGGGTTCCCCCAGCCACGCCAGCAGCTCTCCCTGCCTAAATCCCACTAGTTTTGTAGGAATGGAACATGTTGTAAGATGTTCATATTTTCGATTCTTGGTGTACACTAACTTTACTTTGCCGGCCGGATTTTTTGGCATACTACATGTAACTTACTCTTGGTTAATTATAAAATGTAATTAGCTGAAAAAGGTTTCTTGCAATCACTTCTTAACCGGGAAAATTCATGGTGATGGACTCGTACAATGGTAGAATACAAAGGGTGTGCCTTTCACAGGCAATCCTGTGCGTGCTTTTTAATGGCTTGGATGGAATTACTACTTTTTTGATGTTCCAATCTGACCTTAGTAAATTCGACAATTTATCACATTTATAGTACTCCTACATCATCAGCAATTATTGTCAATGCAACTTCATTTAATATATCAACTATGCAGGGACAAAATGATCATGTTTGGTTTCCTGTGCTTGTGTCCCTGATATATTTTGCATGCAACGACAAATTTTGTCCAACGGATCATATCTGAGCTGTGATCACAGTTTTGATGTGATTAATGTTGGCGTTAAATTTATATTGGTTAGTTGATCGTGCATTCGTTCTACCAAAAATGTACCAAAACCTGTCAACACTATCAAACCTGCAACTTCGTTGGTTTTGATCACTCTTCAAGCCTGAACCACAAACAATGAAAATCGTGGCCTGAGCCACAAATTACTCAAGTCTGGCATCTAACAATTAGTTGATCACCCATCTTAATATAAGAGAGAAGTTCACAAGGACTAGGTTACCAGATTAGTGGACGGTCACGGTGCCAATTCTAGATTTGGAATTTGGAACCACCAATCTTCTAGAAAAGGAACAAAAAAAACAAAAAGTAAAAGCGAAGTTAGCGTAGCTCAACTAGTTAGGTTTTTTTTGACGAAACCAGTCCACTTGGATTCAAATTCTACATTTAATAAGGGTAAGGTAAGTGTGTGTGCGCTATAAGGGCCCCTTTGAATTGCAGGATTGAGAAAACGTAGGAATAGGAAAAACGCAGGATTTTGATAGGAATGTAAGTGTAAAACAGAGGATTGCAAAACATAGGAAAAACACAGGAATGAACGTTTGATTGAACCGCAGGAAAAACGTAGGAATTGGATGAGAGAGATAGACTCAAAGGAAAGTTACCAAGAGATTAAAGCTCTTGCTAAATTTCTTCCAAAATCTCTATAGGATTGTCCATTCCATAGGAATTTCAAAGGATTGGATTGGATTCAATCCTTTGTTTCAAAGGGCTTCATATGAAATTTTCCTATAGGATTAAAATCCTCCAAAATTTCTATGATTTTCCTCCAAATCAAAGGGGCCCTAAGCGTCTATGTTTGTACCGTGTTTCTAATCCTATCTTACTATAAAGTTATCCCCCACTAACTTCTTAAGCTTAACATGCAAAGATGCCACATCATCTTTCACTAACAAGATGCCGCATCATTATCCACTAATTAACAAAATGCCACATCATCATCCACTAACAATCATCACATTTAAACATCGTGCAAACATGCTATATTTTTATAGTTTTTATAATTTAAGAGCTTTTCAAATACAAACATGTTAAATTATCGTCCAACATAATTAACATAATGTTTCAATGTATATATTTATTATGTTTTATGATATCCTATATACTTATATAGTTTATTCTTATTTAGTTAGTGCTTAAATGATTAATCTACGGTCCAAATTATCTTTCTCCTTTTTTTCCTCTAATTAAGTCATATCACATCAATTGTTTTTAGCCTTTAGATGATTAATCTACAGTCCAAACTATCTTCCTATTTTTCTTCTTCCATAAAATCATACCACCTTACCTTTTACATTTGAATCACCATTCCACATACTATTTAAATTTAAATTATCATAAACCACATTAATTTACTTAATCTGATGTTATCTAGCTATTTTACACGTTATTTTTTTTTATCATACTAAATTCCCGCAGCAATGCGCGGGGTTTCACCTAGTAAAAAAACAAAATAAGTGCAAAATATTTGGAACCATCAATCCAAGTCTAGAAAAAGGAATAACGAACAACAGGTGAAAAATGCAAAAGAATTTTGCCTCACGTCCCCACTGGCCCCACCTGCCAGCCACACAGCTTCACATGTCTCTCCCCCGTCTACGGACGCAGGCCCAGCCCACACTGGCCATACTCCTCCCTCCTCCCCCAATTCCCAGGTCCCGACCAACCCCACCGGAGGCGAAGCCGCACACCTCCCCACTTCCGACCACGCGACCACCATGGCCTCCGCCTCCGCCTCCGCCTCGCCGCGCACCGCGCGGCAGCTCGCCGACGCCCTCACCGCGCACCTCTCCCTCTACCACACCGCGACCCCTCCCCCTCCCTCCTCCTCCTCCCCGCGCGCCGCGATCCTCCGGTGGTTCGCCTCCCTCTCCCCGCCCTGCCGCGCCGCGGCCGCGACCTCCCTCCTCACCCCCGCCGCGGCCGCCGCGCTCCTCTCCATGCTCCGCCGCCTCCGCGCTCGCGGCCACTCCTCCTTCTTCGTGCTGCATCCTCCTTCCCCTTCTTCCGCGGCGGTGGCCGAGGAGGGGGCGGCGGCGCCCACCGTCCTCTCGCGGCTCTCCCGCGGCCTCCTCGCCCGCGCCGCGGAGGCATCCCGCGGGCAGGGGCTCGTCTTCGACCACCTCCTCCTCTTCCCTTCCTCCCCCGCGTCGTCGTCGCGCCTCGACGCGATCACGGTCGCGGAGGAACTCCTCGGCGACCTCGACGGTTTCGTCGCGGCCATGGACGAGATCTCGGGTGGGAGGTTCCTATGCGGTGACGGGGAGGTGGACCTGGTGGCAATGGCGGGGGAGGAGTTCCCCGAGCTGCCCTGGCTGAAGGCCAAGGGGTACTACGTGATCGAGGAGTTCGTGGCAAATTGGGTGGAGATCGCGCTGCGGATGTCGTGGGCGGCGGCGGGGGGAGGTGGTGGAGGTGGAGGTGGGGGGAGGAAGGCGGTGAGGGTTGGGAAGGGTGTCAAGGAGAAAGCTGGATTGGCAGCAAATGCGTTCTGGAGGGAGAAAGGGTATGTGGATTGGTGGATGAGGCTGGAGCCGAGGGTGAGAGCAAGGATCATGGGAGCATTCTTTGGGAAGGGCACTACAGCACTGGTAATATGCTTACTTGTACTGCATTTTGAAATAATTTGCATTCATGGATTTAGAATACTGCAGTGCTTCCATTTCTCAGTTGTATCTTCTATGGAAGTCGAAAGCATCGATGCTTGTATTTTGGGTAGTTAGCTTTGCCATTTTTTGTGTGTAAAAGGAACGATTGTGAGAAAGGTGGTGCGGAAATAAAGCAAATATGTGATCAAAGTAACATTTGCAAAGATACTGATGCATAGTTATGCTATTCTAAAATCAGTTGTTGGAAAACAAGCTGAATATGCGCTCCACAACTCTGTAGAAACGTGTGCTTCCTAGTTTTCATGGAATCATGGGAAAGAAAGAAGTGATGATTTGGTTTGTGTTAAACTGTTAATGCTAACTTTTACAATGTAGGTTTGATTTTAAGTCAGTAAGAAGATTTAATGGGCTATTGAATAGAAGGGAAAATCTATGAATCTTTCCATGGAAAGATTTCAAGGTTTTGCTATCATCTAAAGAATGGGTGATCAAACTAAGCATTAGTTATGCTTTACTGGCGTTGGAAATGATATACGGAATTCTTGTTGTTATGTACTTTACGTACATAGAAGAAAAGAATAACTCTTTTGCTCAACTCTATCATTTTTTCCCCAACAAGGTTGGGCTCTAAAAATCATATCAAATAATGACGTCTTATTGGTGTTTGTTTCTGATAAAGATGATTTTGAAGTTTTGTTGAGTCAGATATTTTGTTTGTCTTTATAGGATTGCTTTTATGTGATAGTTACTACCAAGCTAACACAAGTAAGTTACTTTTGGCCTGTATGACTTGATGTACCCACAATTCTCACCTAGATATAGCATAACTAGTTGAAACCTTTTGGACTTATTCTGTTCCATTATACACGTGGATTGATAATTAATCTTCCTTTTTGCAACAAATGTGCCCTTACTAGACTTGTTATAACTAATGAATCAAACAATTGTTAGTTACTATATGAACTTTGTTGTTGACCTAGCCATTTGATGTGGTGTATTGGTGTTCAGGCTTGTTTTACATACTGATTATAATTTGGCAAGAAAATCACATAAGTTGGTAGTAGTTAAGTTGGTTAAGTTGCTATGGCTTAGGCACACCTAATATGCTAATAGCTTAAGTTTGCAGGCTAATGAGATCATTGAAGGAACATATATTGCTTCTAGCGAGAAATTCAGTTTCTGCTTAGGTGAACCAGGGTCATTTGTTGCAGAGACTTATTATGAAAGCACACGGCAGTCTTTTTTCAGAAGGAATCGACCTTGTTGTCTTGATGTTCCAAGCACACTGTCTTGTAAGAAGAATCCCATTTTCGTGAAAGAATTGCAAAGGCTGATGCTGGTTCAGGAGATAGTGTACTTGAAGAGCAATATTTCTAACCGTAGTGGTGATGCAATCTTTTTCACTAAATTAATGTCAGCTGGTACTGTTGCTGACCATATACTCATGAAATTACGAGGAATTCTCATGGTGGTGTCAACGGAAAGTATAAATCTTGAACTCATTGGGGATGAAGCACCAAAGGCTGCCAAAAAGAAAGATGTTGAAAAGATCAGCGGTGATTCTCGAAAAGGAAAGAAGAAGTCCAGTAGCTCGAAAAAGCTAATAACATCTTCTAAGCAAATGAAGGTATTGATGCTTTGCTTGCTCTTCAATTGATATAGACACAGATCTATGTGATTCACTGACAAAGTTACCTAGCTGACTTAAGGACATCTTTCCAGGACATCGGATGCAGTAGCTCAGATAGTCATGATCCTAAGGTTTTGCCAGATCAACAGGGTCCATCTGTTGTGCGCACTACTATTGAACATGCATCTGAAGATAATCTTTGCAAGGAAATTGCACCAACGCCAAAGGTGGTAAGCATTATTATCCGAATTCCCCCCCCCCCCCCCCCTTTTTGTGTGCGTTAGTTTAATCATGAATATGAGTGATAACCTCCATATGTTTAGGAGCAAACTGTTGGGTTGGGTGACTGCAAGAACCAATGTAACAGCAAAAAGAGAAATAAGCGTAAAGGAAAAACTAAGCTCCATAATCTGATGAAAACTGAGAACCCTGGATCTGGCACATTGAAGACAGATGCTCCTCATATTGCTACAGAAGCTCCAAATAAACCTGTTGAAGCAACACATGTCTCACCTCATCTCCCATCATATGTCCATCAGTCCAAGAGTTGCATTCCCAAAGCAGTGAATTGCTGTGACTCTTCCATTGCACTTAATGGAACAGATGTAAAAGGCATTGGAAACACAAAACTGGAAGATACCTTGCATTCTCCCAGAGTCAGCTCGTTGTTGACTACAGAATGTTCTCAGAGTGTGAAAACATCTGATGGCTTTAGTATGAATGAGCAGGTCATATCGCAGAATGGCCAGAATGAATCTACACTCCAACCATCTTCTTGTTTGCCTTCCAGAAGTGATACTGTTGATCGTAACTCTGTAGTGGCAACTGAAAAAATATTGCCACCTGTTATTCCTACTAATATGTTTCACAGTGCTATAAGCGACAATGGCGGGGTAATGAAAACTGGAGGTGAATATTATGTGTACAACAGAAACACACTGGGTGGAACATCATATGAGTGGCCTAGTGTAGCACCACATCATTTTGTTTCACCGGAAATGCAACAGCGCCCTGCTACAACAGATAGGTTGCATCTTGATGTTGGTTACAGATGGCCAGCTCAATTTGAACAGCCTTTCCTTCCACCCAACCATCAGATGAGAAATCCGCCAGTTGAAGCTGGATGCAATCAAGTGCTATCCTCTCTTGCAGTGCCCTTAAGTTTTGATTGGCCTCCTGTTTTCAGAGGTTATGGTAAATTGAATCAAAACAATGCTTTAGGATATGATCCATTATATACTCCGCAGATGCAATCTTCCGCTTGGTCAGGGTTTCATGCTCCACTAATTCAAAGAGGTAGTATTTGCAATGAGAAAGATAGGAAATATTTTGGTGACAGTGATCCAAGAAACAAATCAGATGTTGGGGATGATACTGAAAGCTACTGGTTTTCTGAAGAAGAATCTGATGGCCGCGGACTTTCCGGAAGAGATATTAATCAATATTTTGGAGGAGGAGTTATGTATTGGAGTCCTGCAGAGCATGCCGGAACTGGTTTTTCTAGGCCACCATCTCTTAGCTCAGATGACAGTGCATGGGCTTGGCATGAGGCAGATGTTAGTCAAGTTGTTGATGACATACCTGTTGGGATTCCTTGTACATATAATGCAAATGGTGTATCTTCACCACCTTCCACTTCAGTATGTTCCCAAAATGAATCTCCAGATCCTCTCCCTCAGTCTGTTGGTCATTCAATGACAGCAAATGGCATGAACAGTGAGTCGTTGCAGTCTCCATCTTCCATGCAAGACAGTCCTGAAGATAAAACTATTTCAGTTTCAAAGAGTGTATCTTGTGGCAGCGAAGTGATAAAGGGAGATACATTGCCATATGCAATGCTGCGGCCAATAGTTGTTCCAATATCACGAAGACCATCAAGATCTGAATTTAAGGGGGGTCATGATCACAGGAGCCCATGTGTGCCTTCAAACAGGAGGGATATTCCTCTTGTACGAAGACCTCCATCGCCAGTAGTACTTAGTGTTCCTCGAGTCCCTAGGCCGCCGCCTCCTTCTCCTGTGGGAGAGTCACGAAAACGAGGATTCCCTATTGTTAGATCTGGCAGCTCAAGCCCAAGACATTGGGGGATGAGAAGTTTGTTTACTGAGGACAAAATTTTGAACAGGGCTCAGTTTTGCTTGGATGGTCCTGAAGTCGTATGGCCTTCATGGGGAAATAAAGGAAGTCCTGCTGGTACTCTGGGGCAATCAATTGAGGATACTGTCTTGCAGGATCACCTTGTTAAGATTTCACAGCTTTCTCGTGATCAACATGTAAGGACGCCCGTGATCCAAAGAAAATATTATTTATGCAACTTTGTGCATTTCTAACTTATGCCTTTTGCAGCCAGATGTTGCGTTGCCTCTGCAACCACCAGATATGTTAAACTGTTCTTCTAGCAAGGCATCCCTCTCTTTGATGCACAATGCACTACACGAAGAGATAGATCAATTCTGTAAGCAGGTATGTCCTTTTTGTGCCACAAGTTTCATGTATGTACGCTATGTGATCTTTTTCTTTTAGCCTCCCATTTTCTGCTTGTTGTCTTATCAGCCACAACCAAAATTTGTATATTAAAAGTTAATTTTAGAGTTGCTTTTGAGGTTTTTTCATCGTAGTTTTATTTTCCAGCATTGGCTTTTAAACTGTTAAGCACACATATATAAAAAGTTCTGCCTATAATTTTTTCTTTTGGTTCTTAGTTCATTTTTTCCACGGCTTATTAGCCGTAGATCAAACAATCAAAGACTTACTCTGATGCCAAGTAATCCCATGCCGTGGCTTGTTTTTGAGTCCTTGAAAATCTCCATTATAGTATGGTAAAAAGATCTCAATTCTTATTTGCTGATTCCAAATGTGATACTTAGGTTTCTGCCGAGAATCTGGTGAGGAAGCCCTATATTAATTGGGCTGTCAAAAGGGTCACACGGTGTTTGCAAGTTCTCTGGCCTCGTTCCCGTACAAATCTATTTGGCTCAAATGCCACTGGTTTGGCTCTTCCAACAAGCGATGTAGATCTTGTAATTTCTCTTCCACCAGTTCGTAATTTGGTGAGTTGCATTACTATTGGTATGCATGTAACTGGTAGTTCAAATGTACCTGCCTACATGCCATAGTGTGCAATTCTAAGTTGTGGCTGCTTCCAGGAACCTATAAAAGAAGCTGGGATTTTGGAAGGCAGGAATGGCATCAAGGAAACGTGTCTCCAGGTAAGATGCCTTGACTAACAGACTGACGCATTCTCTAGTATCAGTATGCTGTTTACTCTGCATTCTAAACTGGTCGATGGCATATTATCGAATTTTAGCAAATTACTTTGTTGTGATGAATTTTGGTTGTTAATGATTGATTGTATTGTGCACAATGGCGCTTTATTATCCTCTTAAGGTCTGGATGCCAAGTTATTAATGCAATGAAACTGGATATTAGGAGGAAATGCATGAATTATATCGGAGTTATCTTTCTTAGTTTACATTCTTTAGAAGAATGCATGTGTGGGGGTCAACATGCTACTATTAGAAGAGTGAATTCGTCATAATTGTTCTAGATATTAAATAAGTTTTCATGTTACATGGCTTGCGATGCACATGTTTTTTTTCCTCTTGCCTGCGCATCTTCGTGGCGCAGTGAATTAGTGGCTTTTAGCTAATTACTGAACACTATGCACGTTACTACAGTAATATTTAGACCACGGTCAAGAAAATATTTTACATTGAGTCTTTTCTTCTTCTTCTTTTTGTTTGTTTCAGCATGCAGCACGGTGTCTTGCAAACCAGGACTGGGTTAGGACTGATTCCCTCAAAACAGTTGAAAACACGGCGGTAAGTTCCTTCATTTGCTAGCTCACCAGCTATTTTTTATTTTCCTCATACGTATGTCATTAAATTTGCAGATACCTGTGATCATGCTTGTAGCTCAAGTGCCCTGTGACACAAATTTGTCCAGTGAATATTCTTCTGTTCTGGATAGCTCACACGAACAATTATCCATCAATGTGCTTGGAGATCAAGGGAGCCCTTCTCGTTCTGACAACTCTAGTTCAGAAGGTAGCAGCATGCCAATGTGTTCAAGAATAAACAAGGATGATGGCAATGTTGTGCAGTCAATTCGTCTTGATATAAGTTTCAAATCACCATCCCACACAGGACTCCAGACAACTGAGTTGGTAAGTTAAAAGAGATTACTATCTACCCTTATATTTTGAAGAAAATAAGTTTTATTTCTATTTGTTAGTTTTAGAATCAACCTTCATGCAAAGACTTTGAACAATGAATCATAAGCATTAAGGAATTTATAGCATAAATGCGCTTGCAATACAGGTTCTTGGATATGTATATAATTAAGTACAATTATATGTCATACTGTCTGTTGTATTCATAGAATATTACCTTTCGTATGTGGTTCTAATTATTTATTCTTTGCCATGGCTCCTGTGCGATGTTGCCATTTTAGTATTGCAATAAATTATGCTGAATGCATGATGTCAATTCAAAGTGTATTTACTATTCATATATAAATTATTGCAGTACATAAAATGTCACATGCCGACCATACATACAGTTATAATTATCAGCATGCTCTTGTTTTCTTGTCAACTGTCACATGTCATCTCAAATGAATGCTAAATGTTCTATATACTGTCACCTTAGCGGATCATATGGATGAAATAATTATGTTACTCTCGGAGTGAATAATTCTTTACAATCTGCCATAAGTATTTGCTTTACTGAGATCTTGTAGAAAAAGAATATGTTTGAAGAACCAATGGGTTACAACACTTTGATTTTTTCATAGTGTGTAGGATTTGATGCCACAATGACATGGTTTTGTTAGACATTAAGTCTTATATATACATGAATGAGCAACCAGCCAGCTGTTTATTAGGTTTGAGATATGCACATATTGCACACATTGCTCGCTAGATATTGTGCATAAGGACATGAGTAAGAAAGTTTGCAGATCACAAGCTTACATCTATCAAACAATGTTTCATGAGACCTAAGGCCCCCCTGTCTATTTATTCACCTTCTTTTTTCACTTACAGGTCCGTGAATTAACTCAGCAATTTCCTGCTGCTGTGCCTCTTGCCTTAATACTGAAGAAGTTTTTGGCTGACCGGAGTTTGGATCACCCATATTCTGGTGGTCTAAGTTCGTATTGTTTGGTATGTAACTTTTCATAACACCTGCTGTTCCTGTCGTGGCTATCTATTACTCTCTGGATAACTTTCTTAGGTGTGAATGATGTCATGAACTTAAACTGACACCTTACCGTTCAAATTGTTGCTATAATAATAAAAAAACATTATGAGTGAATAGCTATTTTTTTTCTCCTTAACTTTAGTAGATTAGTCCCAGATATTTACTATTTGGTGATTTAGGTTTTTTTTTTCTGGATTAACCCTCTTAATCAGATGCATTTCTATCCATAGTATTATCTAGCACTGTATGACTTAGCCTTAAAGAACAGACCCAGTAAAGTACGGTCCTCAGCTAACTAATTTGTGCTTGTACCTTGCCACTTTTGTACAGTAGTTCATACTTGCTGATCTTCCTTTCTTCCATTTCTTTTTTCTCTCTTTCAATTAAGGGAAAATCCAGATTATTTGCATCAATATTGGTATCTTGAGAGCCCACTGAAAAATAATCCTCCAGTTTATAACTTCCTTTGCAGGTACTGTTAATCGTTCGTTTTCTTCAGCATGAGCATCATCTTGGTCGGCCCATTAACCAAGTAAGTTGCAAATCATGAATAGAGAAGAAGGGTTTTTTATATGCTCTATTTCATTACTAGTTCTTGTATCTTTTTCCTATTAGACGTTTGCTTCTGTATCATCCGGTTGTTATTTTGGTAATCAGCCTTCATGTAACTTGTAACAACAGGCAAAGTCATTTTTTCAATCTCTCTTAGTTAAATTCAGTTTTCTTATTTCCTTCTAAGTTAATTTCATATCTGTTCCTTCATGTTTGACAGAATCTGGGCAGCCTTTTGATGGATTTCCTATACTTTTTTGGGTAAGAAAAATACATCTGGACACTTTATCCTTTAATACATAAGGGAGGACACAAACTTCAAAGTCTATAGGGCTCATATGCGATTTATCCTGTGCAAATTGCAATCGTTTTGGAGTAGTAATATAATTATCATCTAAGATGGAATTTAATTAGTGAGTAATCTGGATATCAGGAATGTATTTGATCCACGCCATATGCGTATCTCTATCCAAGGAAGTGGCATTTATTTGAACCGAGAAAGAGGTCACAGGTGATAAAATTAAATATCAATGTATCAGTTTATCTGTTTCTGTCAACTATTGCCTTCTGTAATTTTTCCATATGCTTGATTTGCAGCATTGATCCAATACACATTGATGATCCTCTTTGCCCTGCCAATAATGTGGGCAGGAACTGTTTCCGCATTCACCAATGTATCAAGGTTACTTATAATTCTCCCTTTGCTGGTTGATTGGACCTTTCTTCTGCAGTATATGTGTTTTTTAAGTTGTTTGTATCTTTATTTTCTCACCTTCTGGAATTATGTTCTTACTATTTTCTGGGTTATCATACTGTGTATGGTAAACTTCAGAATTTCTAAAGCAATATTTTAGTCTTCATACTGTATTAGGACTAACTTTGTTTGGCCTTCAAGCATCAATTGTTGGTAACAAATTGCGCATATTTACTAACCCTACTGTTTGATCATTTGTATGGCAGGCTTTTGCTGATGCTTTTACTGTTCTAGAAAATGAGCTGCTGCAGTTCAGTGCAGAATGTGACACACCTGTGTCATCATTCAACCTACTGAAGAAAATAATGCCAAGTATTGATTTCGATGAGCTATAGAGATGAGAAGAGCCTAGGGATTCCACACAGTACAAGCGATGTTGGGCTGGAATGTCCTGTACTGCGTCCTGGACACTCAGAATGGTTATGTCAATTATTAAAAAAGGTAACTATTAACACCACATGTCAATCTGGGTTTCACTCTACATTTGCTAGGTTACACCCTAATATTAGTCCTATGAGTTGCAACATAAGTAATGTAAGATAGATATGCAAAGTTGCAAACTGCCCATATTCAAGTGCGTTATTTGGTGAAGTTGTGTTCCAAAGTATTGTAACTTCTATCCTGCTCTAACTTGGCAGCTGGGGGAGCCTTGAAATGGCTAATTCAGGAACAAGAAGGTGCTGCACGCAGAATGCACATATATTCAGGGATAGTTGTTCCTGCTGTGACAGTGGGTTTCACCACGTGGTACGTATATTAAACTATCAAATCCATATTGATATCATGATTAACGGATCCTTAACCTTTCCCCCAACATTACAGTTTCCAACTTCCGGATGCAGAAATGAACTCATTCCTGCTGTTCACCTGTAAGGTTATGGAAGGAGCAGAGATCAGTATATCTGTTCGAAGCTACAAATCCTGAGCAGCGTGGTGGGATAGGCTGCTCAACCGCAGCAACAGGTTGAAGTGGTTGGACGATGACCGTCATGAAATACCAATAACAACAAATGGAAGGACGTTTATATCGTGAGACACTCTGGCAGTTAGGCTATATAAACTCGTGGAAGACGAAAAGCATGTTACTACCTTCATCTCAAAATATAAGGGATTTCGGCAATGCAAAAATCCCTTATATTTTCAGGAAGGAGGTAATACCTACGAAGAAATCTGCTCCAACGTGTAGCATCAGTTGAACTGTGGAAGTGTCACTGGCAGTTTGTCGCCAGGCATAACATTGGAAGCACGAGTGCACGACTGGTGTGCGGAAGCAATTGTACAAAATTACGTCAACTAAGAGACATGGAACACAACTGATTCCCTGGAGCAGTCAAAAGGGTACCCTGAGCAGAACAACTGATTTTCGGCAGAGAACTTCCCAAGTTATAGGAAGTATCTGTTCCATGAACTGTAGTACTAATTTAGAATTTAAGTTAATTCACCCTTAAGTTATTATACTTTTCATGGATTTCGGATTGTTGCAGTCTGAACTATGGAATTCAAGTTATACAAACTTGTAAGAACGGCACCGTAGTGTATAGTACATCTGGATGAAATGTTGAATGGCATATGAGGCCAAGGCGTTTGGTGGCAGATTTGGCATTTGGATGAAATTTACGTACTGCATACAGTATGCACCAAGTAGAGTCTGCACATTGCAGACACATTTTTTCTGCCCGTCTGCAGGACTGCCGGATTGCCGGTGACATCAATTTTCATTCTCCTCCCAACAGTCACAGCCTCACAGGTCATCATGACTGCATGTAGTATTAGAGCAAGGTTAATGGTATAGCCAACTACTGGCTTTAATTTATCTATAGCCATTTTATATAATAGTTGCTTACTATACTATTAGTATATGGTCCCACTGTCATACACTCACTGCGTCTTGGAGTTCGTGTTGCAGCTGGCTACAGATCTGTAGTCTACTGCTCTTCTCTCTCATCTTTTATCTCATTAAAATATGTTTATAGCTGGTTAATAGTCTGCTATTGTATATGCTCTTAGGCGTGCGTTAATCCCTTGGAAAGAACCCGTCGGTGAGAATAACGAAACGCCTAGCTCGAGAGTGACCAAACAATTCGCGTTCTACATTCAACCCGGGCGTCGCATGCGCTCCTCTCGTTCCGATATTAATCCAGCCTCCACTTGCCTCTACAAATCTACATATAAATATATAGGGTACTCATAGACGGAGTTGCTTGAGCCTTGCCATCTCACGCTTGCAGTAGCCGTAGTGCGAACCCATCACAAACAAGGCAATCGATCGGCAGCAATGTCGTTTTCATCGTGGAACCTCACCGAGGCCACATCGGCTGTTCACGACATCACGGTGAACGGCTACTCTGCCACCAAGTCCAGCGGTGAAAACGACTTCCCGTCCAGGCGACTCACTGTGGGTGGTTACGAGTGGGAGATCCGCTACTACCCAAAGGTGTTCGTCGCACATGGCGATTACCGTATTGCGTTCAGGCTCGTCTTCCTTGGACCTGCAGGGGCGAGAGGCGTGAATGCGTCGTTCAGCTGCCGCCTGATGGATCACCGCTCCACTTGGACGGAGGCACGTTGGCGTGATGCAAGCGGGAACCAGCACGACTGCAGGGCTGAAACTGTGTCGCGCAAATTTCACCTCACCAGGGAGAGCTCTGACTGGGTTAAGCTCATTAAACAGGACGATCTGGAGAGGAGCCCGGCTATTTTAGCTTGTGATTCCTTCAGAGTGAGGTGCGTCATCACGGTGCTCAAAGATCCTCAGTAGTACGTAGGCACTAGGCAGCATACCCATGGTTTGATGCCGTCTGTCCGTATGGATTGGATCGAGAGTGCCGTCACCTCCATCCTAGCAGCTGGTGGGGTTTTTGGTTTGCCAAGAGAAGCTTTACTTTAACTTATGCATGCATTTCGATATCTACTTAATTATGTTGTGGTTAATTAGCCCCAAAATGGTCGTATGATTATAAGATTATATTTAATTGATGCCTGATGCTATTAGTATGTTCTCTTTTCTCATGGCGTTTGCAACGTTGTCATGATTTTTTTTTTTTGGAAACGTTGGAATGTATCATCGGATCAAAGAAGCAGAAGGGGTTGGCCCATTGTTCACCCATAGCCAAGTTTTTAGGCTCTCTTCAACCCTCGGCTCTGCTACCTGTATATTCGGTCCACCAAACGGTGTTTACCTAATACCTACTCGGCTACTCGTTTCCTCTGAAAACGTTGATGATAGGATCAATTCCCAATTCTTCTGTCAAATGCTCCACCCAAGGTCAGCACGACTGCACAGGTCCTTGTGCCCGTTAATGCTTCGAAAAAGAAACATCTCTTAAAAGGAAAAAGTACAGCGAAGGTCCCTCAACTTGTCATTGAGTTAGGGCAAGTGCGGTAGATATGACTACCACCTCTAAATTTATCTATTTTATTTACTCATGAACTAAGAGACAACCCATACAATGCATCACCTCTAACACACAAATACCAATATCTCTAATACTCTCACACACTTCTTTAAATTTGTCTAGAGGTTGCCTCTTGATTTAGGGGTGGCTCATCTTGTCTCTCTCCACTTCTCTCCTCCACCTCATCACCCAATCCAATGTGGCATTGTTAGGGGCAACATATGAGATATTATAGTACTTGCCCTTACAAAATCATCCCCCAACCGCAAAACCAGATACCGCAAAACCAGATATCGACCGTCCCTTAACTAATCAAAACCGGTCACAATAGGTCCTTCGGTGGTTTTGACCCCGGTTTTATCCTACGTGGTGACTGAGTCAACGTGGGACCCACGTGGACCCCACATGTCAGGATGCCACGCCATCTCTTTCCCTTCCTCCTCACACTCTCTTCTCTTCTTCTTTCTCCTCTTCTCTAGGCAAACTGTTCGGCGGCTGGGGAGGAGGCCGCCGGGGCGACGCGGGAAAGGAGGAGAGCGGCGCTGCGACGGCGGCCGGCGGCGGCCGCAGTGGGGAGGCGGCCGTTCCATGGAGGCCACATCCCGCGCCAGCAACACCAACAACCACCCGGCAGCGACGGCGAATGAGGGGATGCTCTCCTCCTCGTCGGCGTCGACGACGCGGCTGTCCACGGGGAGACAGTCGTTGCTCGCCCCCGGCCGCCGCCAGCTTCTCCTCCGCCTCCCGCGCCGGGACGGCGACAGCCGCAGCGCACGCATCAGGCGGTCGCGGCCATCACCATCCCGAGGTTAGTACTGGTTTCCTTTTAGGCGAATGGCTGCTGCGCCTCGAGGAGAGCGGGGTGGTTGGGGTACAGGCAGAAAGGAAGGAACACCAGCAATAAAATCAAAGCCCTCATCTTCTTGTTGAACTTTTCAGACGAGTATGCAGCAACAAACCAGCCGTCCAGATCAACCCCAACTCAACCTGGCGAGCAGAACACGATCGAGAGAAAAGGACAAACTTGTGTGCATATGTACTATGTTTACCATGTCAACATTCACAGATAATTCCATGAAGCAATTCTATATAAATCCTGCCATTTTGAGCAAAATGCTCAAGTGTATCGTCTCTGCTCTGAGTTCTGAACTTTGAACATGCAAGCGAAAGCAGAACAAGATGGAGCGCTCTTCTTCCAAGCCGGTCATTGCACTCGTGCTGCTCGTCGTATGCATCGTCAGCTGTTTCGAGGTTGTCACTGCCTAGTACGACGGTTCTTCCAGCAACGGCGCAGCGGCGACGGGCCCCATGGCCGCCGGTGGGAACTGCTCACTTGTTGTTGCTGCCGCTGTGCTCGCCATTGCAACGTTTGTCTGGAACTGAAACAGTGAGATGGAAACGCTGCGACCGCCTGATGCATGCGCTGCGGCTGTCGCCGTTCCGGGCGCGGGAGGCGGAGGAGAAGCTGGCGGCAGCAGGGGCGAGCAACGGCTGTCTCCCCGTGGACGGCCGCGTCGTCGCCGCCAACGAGAAGGTTCGCCGTCGCCGCCGGGTGGTTGTTGGTGTTGCTGACGCGAGATGTGGCCTCCATGGAACGGCCGCAGCCAGCCGCCGTCGCGGCGCCGCTCTCCTCCTCTCCCGCCTCACCCGGTGACCTCCTTTCCAGCCGCCGGCCGGCTTGCCCAGAGAAGAGGAGAGAGAGAGAGAGAGAGAGAGGAGGAATGAGATAGATGATGTGGCATACTGACTCGTGGGTGCCACGTGGGTCCCACACTGACTCAGCGGCCACGTAAGACAAAATCGGGGTTAAAACTACCGAAGGATCTATTGTGACCGGTTTTGATTAGTTAAGGGACGACCGATATCTGGTTTTGCGGTTGGGGGATGATTTTGTAACTCGATGACAAGTTGAGGGACCTTCGGTGTACTTTTCCCCTCTTAAAACCTGCGTGATTTTTTAACCATCAAAATGGGGCCAAACTGTGGTTGGTTCATGGGCCTCACGCCGGCTTCAAATTGGGCCACAGCTTCGTCTCGCGTCAAAGTACCTTGGAATAAGTTCACTTAAGGTCCCTTAACTTGTCAACGAATTTGATTTCCGTCCTTCAACCAGAAAACTAGATACAACGGGTCCCTCAACTATTAAAACCAAAGTGGGTCCCTCGGCGGTTTTGGTTTATGTGGTGTCTACGTAGCAGGTTTAACTAGCTCTCCGTCCCACGTGGCATTGACATGGCAATTATATCTTGGAAAATAATAAAACCGTGGGTCCACCTGTCAGCTACACAAAATATCATTTAAAAATAGCAGGGCCCGCGTGGGCCCACATGTCAGCTACACAAAAAAATACTGGTGGGGCCCACGTGGGCCTACAAGTCATTCCCTCCCCTCTCGGCTCTCCCTCTTCTTCCTCTCTGCTCTCCCTCGTCCTCGCAGCGGAGCAGCGGCGACAGCGGGCAGAGCAGAGGCACAAGCGGAGCGGCGACAACCTCGCCAAGGACGCCACGCGTACCTCCGACGCGAGAGGAGCGGTGACGCACGCCGGCCGGCGGGAGGGAGGGAGTGGAGCGGCAGGGGGGAGCTGCACGCAGCTGCTGGCGGGAGAGCATCGGCGGCGCACACCGGCCGACGGGTGGGAGGGAGATTAGCGGCTGCGCGCGCAGCGCCGCCAGAGAGGGCGTCCGACGGGAGCGCTGCGAGGGAGGAGGCAATGCGCGCCGGCTGACGAGAGGGAGGGAGAGGAGCAACGGTGCGAGGGGGTCGGCAGCTGGCGAGAGGGCAGAAGAGG
The DNA here is from genome assembly GCF_000147395.1 of Oryza glaberrima. Classification (NCBI taxonomy): domain Eukaryota; kingdom Viridiplantae; phylum Streptophyta; class Magnoliopsida; order Poales; family Poaceae; genus Oryza; species Oryza glaberrima. Next base: position 26,257,117 of record NC_068331.1, on the reverse strand, counting down.
AGCGGCAGCCCCCCGCCCTCTCTGCCCTTGTCGGCATCTCCCTCGCAGCGAGCGGCGGCTGTCGACCGTCTCCGCCCCCCTCGTCGGCCGTCGGCTTTTTCCCTCTCCGTGCGCGCTTGTCGGCCGCCGAGGAAGGATGGCCGGGAGGGAGAGAGTGAGAAGGAGGCGCGGTCCGGGGGTCCATCGTCTCCTGTCGTCCATGCGTGGATAGAGGAGGGTGGGACCCACTAACATGTGGATCGTACTACTTTTCCTTTTGTCTTACTGACATGTGGGCCTCGCAGTTTTTGTTTTTATTTTTTTATATATTTTGCTTCCGTTGCCACATCATCTACACCAAGTACGAAGGCAGAGTTAAACTAGCCATGTATGTGTTACATCAGCCAAAACCACCATCGAAACCGCTAAGGGATCCGTTGTATCTGGTTTTCCGGTTGAAGGACGAACATCAAATACGTTCACAGGGTAAGGGACATTAAGTGAACTTATTTCAAGTACCTTCCACAGTCAGTCTCAAGTCTGCGTTGGTAGACGGGCGCGTTGAAACGGAAAGATCTCTCAAAATCTCTGGATTTAACAGAGCGCCGCCTGGGAAAACGCAAGCACGATTCGCGAAACACTCTCGAGAGCGGTACAACGGTTCGCGTTCACCCAAGCCGTGCAGACATCTGTATATAACGCTCCCTTTGCTCAGGCTCGTTCGCCTCCGCTAGCTTGCCTGGGATCCGCATCAATGGCGCCCTCCTCAAACCTCACCCAGGCCGCGCGCGCCGTCCACAAGTTCAACGTCAATGGGCTACTCGGCCACGAAAGCCATGGCCAAACACGAGCACGTCTCTTCCAAGCGTCTCACCGTGGCCGGGTATGCGTGGGAGATCCACTACACCCCAGGCCACGATGCGCACTGGCACTACTGGGTCGCCTTCAAGCTCGTCTTCCTCGGCGTCGGCGAGCAGGCGCAGCGCGCCGGCGGAGACGACGACGACAACGACGCTGGCGCCGTCAAGGCGTCGCTCAGCTGCTGCCTGGTGCACCCGTCGACCACGCGCTCCCATGCTTCCGAGGAGAAGAGCGACAGTCGCACGCGTTCGGGTCCGCGAACGAGAGCTCGCCGTGGGTTCTGCCCGTGAAGCGGAGGGAGCTGGAGGCGTCGGGTTTCATCACCGGCGACTCCTTCGCCGTGCGCTGCACCATCACGGTGCTCAGCAAGAACACCATCAACTCGGCCGAGCCGTCCCCCGACCTTCACCTGCAGCTCGGTGAGCTGCTGCGGAGCGGGAGATTCGCCGACGTCGAGTTCATCGTTTCCGGCGTGTCCATCGCGGCGCACAGGTGCGTGCTCGCCGCGAGGTCGCCGTCCCTCGCCGCCGCCGTCCTGAAAGGTGGCACGAGGAAGAAGGATGGGTCGGTGCGCGTTGAGGTCAAGGACGACATGAGAGCCGGCGTCTTCAGGGCGCTGCTCCATTTCATCTACACCGACACGTTGATGGAGCTCGACTGGAGAGAGGATGGTTCTGATCCCCTGCTGCCGAGGACGATGGTGATGAGCTTGAATGAAGCCGCGGGTCGGTATGGGCTGGAGAGGCTCAAGCAGATTTGCGAGAATATGCTTGGATTTGACGATGCTTGTAGTGCAGATTGTGCTGTCATGTAACGCATGCTCTGCATGCTGCCAACCGTTGAGAACTCTTTTCTTATCGTTGTTTGCTACTTCGTCATGAGTCACGACGCGCAACGAACCTTAGATCTGTGACTCGCGAGTTGTGAACTTGTGATGGGTGTGCTAATGCAGTGCACAAGCTGTGCTTTTATTTACATCCGACATGTACTCGTGTATGGAGTACTGGATTTGAGATAATGAAAATAGATTACATCTCCAGCTTCTATCCTAAGACACACAGTCATAAGTTTAATAATAAAAAAGGTAAAGATAAAATTAAAATTAAAATGAGAAATAAGGCGATGAGACAAATCCCCAACTTCTCTTTATTATGGACTAGCGTTAAACCACATAATGTTCTTTAGCTAGCAATTCTAATGGAATCACGCCACCTATAGTGGAATAAGAGACTATTGGCTACCGATTTCAAAAGTGTAGCACTGTCGACGGGTGATACCCGTAGACCGGATATAGAGGGTATTGGGGTACGCTAGTACAAGGATCTAATCCAATTGATGTGGGATTATATGGTTGAAAACGCAGGTTACAAAGGAAAAGATGGAACTTGTCAGATCCGGCGAGATTGTAGTCGAGTTGATTCGACTAACTCTCGGCGACTTGGCTCCTCGCAGGCTCCGGCTTCGTAGGCTGTGTGGATTCTGAGATTCGATGATCTATGCCCTCCCCGGGGGGTCCGTTTTATATCGCAGGTCTGATACTCTCCGAGTAGGACTCGAACATACCAGACCTAGCACGATACGTAGGTAACCCAGTTCTTGTCCGAGAAGGACTTTTTCCCGTCTATTGATTTCGTGAAAGGTTTCCTTAGATCATAAAGGAAATATCTGCGTGCGCGTGGGTATGCCATGTCGATACGTATCGTATATCGAAGGGTAGGGGGTATGCCTGACCCGTAACCCTGACAGTAGCCCCCGACTTCTGCTCAAAAACGAACTCATGTGACCATTCGCGACTTCGGGCGTCTATAACGTTATCATTCCGGGTGCGAGAACCGTGGAGATGATGTGTAGTCAAGCATCCCGTTTGAAGCCCAACGGTCATGAGTGAATTTTGAACTGAAGTCCAAAAACTGTCGCGCGTAACGGACCTAGAAATTTCCGGTGGGGATTTCTCTCAGTTCCTTGGAATTCGCACCGCCGGGGGTGCGCTTATTTAAAGGGATTTTGGGTGCGCGTTTTGAAGTCCGCCAACTCCGTCAAACACACCGCCTGTTAGCACTCCTCACTTTCTCCGCTGCCGTAAAGAACCCTAGCTTCGCCAGCTCTAGGTCCATCTCCGGCGATCTTTCAGCAGCGATGGATCTCGGCAAGTCGGCTTCCACCAGCGCGACCCTGAAGAAGCTCCAGGAGGATGGCGCCCTTCCTGGCCGTGAAAAGGCGGAGAGGGAAGCAGGAGGTACTAATCCTCAGCCCATCTTAGGTCGCATGGTTGCGATCGAAGATTATGTTGTCTGCGGGTTTCTCCCTCCACCCTCCGAATTCCTTCTGCTGGTTTTGAATTTCTATGGGCTTTCTCTTCTGCATTTGAACCCCAATTCCATTGCTTTCCTTAGCGTCTTTGTGCATCTTTGCGAGGCCTACATTGGGGTAGAGCCCTTTCTTGATCTGTTCCGCTTGTACTACGAGTTGCACTAGATGGAATCCAATAGGGTATCCGGTTGTGTCGGGTTCCGACTTCGTGATGGCATGAAGTCGCATTATGTCCCCTTCCAGTGTCCCTCTTCTCGCAGCAAATGGCGGAACAGGTGGTTTTACCTTGAAATCAAGGATTCAAATCCGGTCCTCGTTGTTCCCGAGGAACAACCGGACAAGATTCCGGTCTGGACCGCCAAACCCCCCTTGACCCCCTCTCTCCAACCGTTTATCGACATCATCGATGATCTCCGAGAACGGGGCTTATCGGGATATGAAGTCGTTGCAGACTTCGTCGGTAGGCGAATCCAGCCGCTCCAGGCTCGGGCCCATCCGGCTTATGACTATTCCGGGCCAGACGACGCGACCCGGGTTTCTCCTCGGGGTATCTTTCTCGCATTCATTTAGACATGCTTGTACTCGCGTTCCTCTTCGACTTATCAAAAATTGATTCCTTTTTGACAGGTCTGAGCAGCGAAGCCGTGGAGCGGCGTGTTGGTCAGGTGATGATCAGCGGCCCGACCACGGCGAGCGACATCCCCACGCCCCTTTGTGAAAAGGGTGCGACGGAGCGATCAATGTGAGTTCATTCGATAGCGTCTCGCCTTCTCTACTCGAAATCAGCTTATGACATGATTTAGCGTAGGCCCTTCCTTTGACTGATGTCGTCGGACCGCTCGCGGATCATTAGGTGGCGGCATCTCTGAAGGAGAAGGTCGTCAAGGAGGCGTCTGACGCTGCTACCACCAGTGATGGCAAAGCTCCGACCAAGGCGAGGAAATTCTCGTCTGTGCTCGGACATCGCCGCAAGGCAGCGACTCCCTCGGTAATTTAACCTCGTCGCTATGTTGTGTAGCAAGGAAGGTTTATTCTCACTCCACATTGGTTGTCTTGCAGGCTTCCGACGCATCTCCTCCACCTCCGCGACGTCAGCGCATTGTGACGATCAGCGAGAAGTTAGTAAACAGACTTTTGGATTATGGTGTCTTCTGTTCAAATGGAGTTTTGATTCGTGGTTATTAGTAGGGAGGCGCGGGCAAAGGCTGCGCGGGCCAAATCCGGAGGAACGCCCAGCGCATCCCCTGCCACGGTGTCGACAGATGTCGTGCCCGTGGTCAGGAGTCGGGAGGCGACGCCAAGTGGCCCTGTTAGCGATCCCGCTGAGGGTCATAGTCTGGCAGAGGCCGTCCTCACCTGGGAAGAGCTCCAAGTCGAAATGGGGCGCCTTCTCGAAGCTGGTGCTCGTGGCACCGGCCGCGAGATCTCAGAGGCGAGGGCAGAGACGGCGGCGGCAAACGCGCGTGCCGAGCGGTTGGTGCGGGAACTGGCTGAGGCCAGCGAGGACCTCACGAAGATGAGGGAGCTGGTGGCCGGGAACGAGCGCTAACGCAAAGGGCTCGAGGACCGCATGTCGGAACTTGGAGACAATCTCTCTGAGATCCGTGGTTCGCTGCGGGTCACCTACACCGGCCTTCACCAGCTCGCCGAGGAGTGCGGCGTCAAGTCCACGATCCCGGTGAACCCCGACGAGTTCTCGTTGACTTCTTCTCTTGCGGAGCTGGCGACGGCGATGGGGGAAATCCCCTCCAAGCATTTGGCCAGGATCACGGAGGAGACGTCCAACGGTATCTACACCGGGGCGTGTCACGTCCTCGCGTGTGTAAGGTTGTCGCGCCCTGAACTCGATCTGCGTGAGATCTTGGAGGTGATGGAAGAAGTCAGTGACCTAGGGGAGTCTGTTCTCCCCCTTTTTGAAGAGTAGGACTTCTTGTATTTTTTATAATTTGCAAATCTTGAACTCTTGTTGCCTTCGGGCGTATGATTACCATCCTTGTTCAGTGTTGATTTCGGAAGTTTTTCTTGTCGATTGTAGAGATGCTGGTGACAAGGATGTCCAGCAGCGCGGGCAGCCCGAGTCACTGGCGATAATTCCGGTACTCGAGTTTGAACCACGCGTCTCACATGACGTCGAGGACCAAACTCTTGATGTGGAGGTCGAGATGGGGACAACCACCTCAAGTGAGTAGCCTTTTTAACCCGTGTTGGGTTAGTGGTTTCCAGCTTGTCTTAGTGGTCGTTATGTTTAGCAGATCTCGAGGATGCCCTTGCAACCCAAGATCGTCGTATCCAATATTGGAAGACGAAATTTGAAGTGGCGGAACTCGAGAGAACCATGCTAGCCGTGAAGAAAGAGCAAGCCGTGGAAACGCTCCGAGGCCGTGAGGTGTGGTTTGCGTCATATTTAAAGAGTTGTTGTACCTCAATGGCCCGGGTATGCGGGGAGCTTCGAGTAGTCCGCAGCACTCCTGAGGAATCGGCGGCCGGGTACATCTCGTGGCTCAACGGGGCCTGTGCCCAACTCGATGGCATCGGCAGGCGTATCGACGAGGCCTCGAAACAAGAGTGTCGTCGAGCGAGTCGATATGCCGGAGGACATGTGCTAGCTTGCCTGCGAGATCACCGCCCGCGCCTGGATCTCGAATTCCTCCATGAAGGGTTTGCTCGTTCTCGGAGGACTCCGGCGGAGATAGACCACCTTGCGAGGTCGATGTCGCCGTTAGCCGAGAAGGTATTCCAGTCTATGGACTGGCATTGGCCCTCTTGGTAGTACTCGTGGCCTGCTACAGATGTCTTAGGAAAAAGTGTAATGTAGTGGGAGATCTATGTAAAAAACAAGTAAGAATTATTATGTGAATAAAGAAATATTCCTTAAACAAATGCATCTTACTCTGGATGTTATGTGTTAGAGTGTGTTCTCAGTTAACGACCTCGGCCGTTTGAGTCGTACACTCTCCCTAGCCCCCAGCCTTTTCGTCGGAGAAATTTTCTCGGATGATAAGGCTCTTGGACACTTGATCTGCCTTGGTTGAATAAGCTCTGATCCTAGCCCCCAGCCGTGAAGTTGGAAAGCTCGGTTTCCGATTACACGGCTTGGTTAATACGCATGGCGAGAACTCTTACACGACTAGATCTTACATAGTCTTTCGTCTCTGAAGGATCTGACAAGGCCTTATCGGTTCTGGGCGTCCCCAGCCGAAGATCCCTTAGGTTCCTCGGAGGCCTTGTCGAGACGGTGTAAAGGGTCATAAGGATAGGTTTCAACGCTAGGTGTTATCAGAGTAAGGGATCGTCGGGTGAAAACACTTTGGTCGTGGTATGAAACCTAGAAATAGGCTTTATTGATACTGTAAGGGTGCTTACAGGTACGGTGTTATTGACTCATACATAGAATTTACGTAGTTGGTCAATATTCCACGAATTTGCTAATTCGCGACCGTCGCCGTCTGCGATTTTGAATGCGCCTGGCCGCAAGACTTGTGTGATCGTGTAGGGTCCTTCCCATTTTGGTGGGAGTTTGTTTCGCCCTGCTTGGGTTTGAACTCGTCGGAGGACATAGTCGCTGATCAAAAGTATGCGTGCTCGGATGCGCTTCTCATGATAACGGCGGAGGGCTTGTTGATAGCTAGCTGCTCGAACGGCAACTCGCTCACGATGCTCCTCGAGAAGGTTTACATCGATGTCTCGCTGTTCCTCCTGGTTCTCGTCGGAATGCTTCTGTACTCGTGTACTTTGATGTCGTAACTCGCCAGGGAGCATGGCTTCAGACCCGTACACGAGGAAGAAGGGTGTTTACTTGTTGGATGTTGTCGGTGTGGTGTGTACGACCCATAGTACTGATGGGAGTTCTTCAACCCATTTTTTGTCGTGTGACATGAGTCTGTCGTAGATGCGGATTTTTATCCCTTGTAGTACTATGCCGTTTGCCCTTTCGACTTGTCCATTGCTTTGAGGGTGAGAGATCGAGGTGAAACATGTTTTGACTCCCAAACCGATGCAGTAATCCTGGAAGTCGGCGCTGATGAATTGAGAGCCGTTGTCGGTTATGATGCGGTGCGGTAGTCCGTATCTGCAGAATATCCCTCTGATGAACTTAATGGCGTTGTCGGCCTTGATTTCCCCAGTGGGTAGTGCTTCGATCCATTTGGTGAATTTGTCGATCGCCACAAATAGGAATCTATAGCCGCCTTGTCCTCGTGGGAATGGCCCAAGTATATCTAGCCCCCAGCACGAGAACGGCCAAGTCAGAGGGATTGTCTGGAGCGCTTGTGCAAGTAGTTTTGTGTGCTTGCTGTGGAATTGACAGGCTTCACATTGCTGGACCATGTCGCATGCATCTTTAAGGGCGGTTGGCCAGAAAAACCCTTGTCGAAAGGCCTTGCCGACTAATATCCGACCGGCGGCGTGTGACCCGCATATGCCTTCATGTATGTCGAGGAGGAGTTGTCTGCCGTCGTCGGTAGAGACGCATTTGAGAAGTATCCCGTTTGGCGCTTTTTTGTATAAATCGTTACCGACCATACAGTAGATCTTTGCTTTACGGGTTATTTTCTCGGCCTCTGTGTCGTCCTCAGGCAATTCCTCGCTGCTGATGAATTTGATTAATGGGGTACGCTAGTCGTCTGTGGTTTCGATGTCAGCAACGGCGCGTTCTGCCTCGGTGACCTCCGAGCTAATGTCGGGGGTGCTCGGGCCAGACTCACCGTTAACTTCTTTCACCGATGGCTTCGTCAGGACGTCGAGAAAGGTGCCGGGGTCGAGCGGTTCTCGTCTGGATGCGCGTCGTGCTAGGTTGTCTGGCTCGACGTTGTCCTTGCGATAGACGTGTCGGACCTCGATCCCGTCGAACCTCTTCTCTAGCTTCCTGGCCTCTGCAAGATACTTGGATAACTCGGGGTTGGAGCATTTGTAGTCTTTGTGCACCTGGTTTGCGACTAGCTCAGAGTCTCCTTTGACGATTAGTCGCATGGCCCCAAGTGCGGCTGCAGCTCGTATCCCAGCGAGTAGTCCTTCGTATTCTGCAGTATTATTGGTTGCCCTGAAGTTGAGGTGGATTGCGTGCTTGAATTGATCTCCGGAGGGAGATGTCAAGATAAATCCTGCCCTTGCTCCTTGGCTGTTGAGTGCGCCATCGAACGCCATTGTGCATGTCTCATTGTCGCTTTGGTTGTTTGACTTGTTATCTGGCATGGTCCAATCGGCCACGAAGTCGGCGAGTACCTGAGATTTGATGGCTGTTCGCGGCACAAAGTGGATATCAAATTGGCTTAGCTCGACTACCCATTTCGCGATGCGGCCGACAACGTCTTTGTTTCTCACAACTTCACCGAGGGGGAAGGAGGTGACAACTGTGACTCTGTGGGCTTGAAAGTAGTGGCGTAGCTTCCTTGATGTAATGATGACTGCGTAGAGCAGTTTTTGAATCTGTGGGTATCTTGTCTTTGCGTCATGGAGAGCTTCGCTGACGTAATAAACTGGTCGTTGTACTTTCTCTCTCTCGACTACAATGATAGTGCTAACGGAATATGGCATGGCGGCAATATAAAGGAATAATTCTTCATTAGGTTGGGGAGCAACGAGTACAGGTGGGTTTGATAGGTAGTGCTTGAGTGCAAAAAATGCCTCTTCGGCTTCCTGTGTCCATACAAATTTGTCTTGTTTGTTCAACAAAGCGAAGAAAGACTGTCCTCGTTCTCCCATCCTAGCGACGAATCTGCTTAATGCTGCCATGCATCCGGTTAGCTTTTGTACCTCCTTGAGTCTTGTGGGCGACTTCATGTTCTCGATTGCTTTGATCTTCTCGGGATTTGCCTCTATTCCTCTGCCAGAAACAAGGAATGCAAGTAGCTTGCCCGACGGTACTCCGAATGTGCACTTCTCTGGATTGAGCATGAGGCGATATCGTCGGAGGTTGTCAAACGTTTCCCGCAGGTCGTCAATCAATGAGTCGCTTGTCTTGGTCTTGACAACGATGTCGTCAACGTAAGCCTCGACATTGTTGCCAAGCTGGTTGCTAAGTGCGCCCTGGACCGTGCGCTGGAAAGTGTTCCCGGTGGTTATCAGTCCGAAAGGCATCTTAACGTAGCAAAATACCCCGAACGGCGTGATGAACGCTGTCTTCTCCTCGTCCTCTTTTGCCATGCTGATTTGGTGGTAGCCAGAGTAAGCGTCAAGGAAGCTTAATAGCTCGCAGCCGGCTATTGAATCCACCAACTGATATATTCGAGGGAGAGGAAAGTGATCCTTGGGGCACGCCTTGTTGAGGTCTGTGAAATCGACACACATTCTCCATTTTCCATTGGCCTTCCGCACCATGACTGGGTTGGCTAGCCACTCTGGATGAAGTACTTCTCTGATGAAGCCAGCTTTGAGAAGTTTGTCGAGCTCTTCTCGTATGGCTTGTTTTCGGTCTGGTGCAAATCTCCACAGTCTTTGCTTTACTGGTTTGGCATCGGGTCGCACCATAAGTTTGTGCTCAATCACCTCCCTGGGGACCCCCGGCATGTCGGACGGCTGCCAAGCAAACACGTCGGCATTATCGCGGAGGAAGGTGATGAGCGCGAGTTCCTATTTCTCATCTAGTGTAGCCCCGATTTTGACAGTCTTTTCGGGGTTAGCACTGGAGAGCGGAACGATCTTGATGGTGCCGTCTGGCTTCGGCGTCTTGTTTGGCTTGCTCACTTTCTTGGGTGGCTCAGACATGGCGGGTGGGGTGGGTGTTTGTTCGACCATGTCGAGGCTCCGCCTGTCGCACTGCACTGCCAGCTTTGCGTTCCCCTGAATAGTGATTGTTCCCTTCGGTTCCGGCATCTTGAGCACTTGATATGCGTAGTGGGATGCGGCCATGAACTTCGCAAGTGCAGTTCTTCCGATGATGGCGTTGTAAGCTGTATCGAATTCAGCGACATCGAAGGTGATTTGCTCTGTTCAGAAGTTGTTGCCTTGGCCGAAGGTCACGGGCAACGTAATCTTGCCCAGAGGTTTGGACGATGATTGGGGAGTAATTCCATGGAAGGGTTGATCGGTTGGTGTCAACTCACTTTGCGGAATTGCCATTGCATCCAGAGTGCTGGCGAAGAGGAGATTGATCGAGCTGCCACCGTCGATGAGAACTCGCGCTACCTTGACGTTCCGAATAGTGGGTTCGACCACAATCGGATATCGTCCTGGGATAACAGAGGTCTTGGGGTGGTCTTCATCCGAGAACTCTATCCTCTGCTCAGACCACTTCATCTTGGGTGCAGCCCCCTGCCATGTCGAACAGACTTCACGTTTCGCTTTCTTGTATTCCCGCTTGGAGGAGTACGTTGTGGAGCCGCCGAAGATGTGTGAGACGTGGAGGTCGGAGTCTGGGTACGCAGAATCCGATTCATGAGGAGGTGTCTCCTCGTTCTTCTCGACAACGCGTACTCGCTTGCCTTTTTCGAACGCCATGTGCTTCTCGAGCGACTTTTTGAAAACAAGGTAATCCTCCAGAGAATGTCTGTCCGTTTTGTGTATGGGGCACCATGATTTCTTTGTATCGCTGCCTTGTGCGTCTGGGCGCTTGGGAGGGTTCGCGTATTCTGCTGCGAGGACTTCCGCTTGAGCTTTCCTTTTCCCGTTTTTGCGATTTTTCTTCTTATTTGACTCAGAGGCGTCCGCGGCTAGTTTCTTCTCTCCCCCAGTCTTCGGCTTGTCGTTCTTGCGTCTTAGCGCGTCATCCACATGGGCGCACCGCTCAACGATCTCGAATAATCTTCGAGTAGTTGTGATGCGTCTTGTCGCCAACTCCTGGGTAGTGTAGCGATCTCTGACACCGGACTTGAAGGCGCGAATTACAGAAGCGTCGGTAATTTCGGGAATTGTGTTTCTGCACTCGTTAAAGCGCCGAACGTATTCCCTCAATGATTCCCCCGAGTTCTGTGTTAGCGCGTGTAAGTCGTCTTCGATCGCGTGGCGCTTGTATGTTCCTTGGAAATTGGCGACGAACTGTTGCCATAGGTCTGCCCACGAAGAGATTGAGTAGGGAGGAAGATGCATCAGCCATGAACGTGCAGAACCCTTCAACGCAGTTGGTAAATAGTTCGCCAATGCGTTGTCATCTGCTCCGGCAGCGTAAAGCACTGTCGAGTAGACTTGAAGGAATTCTTCGGGGTCGGTGCTCCCATCATACTTTTCAATGGCCCTAGGTCGGAATCTCTTAGGCCATCGGACATCACGTAGGGAACGACCAAAAGCCCTACACCCAGCACTGGGGGTGGTGGATTGTCGGCGGTCGCGTGACCTTCGTGGATGTCTGTCTGACGATGAAGAGGACGCGGATGATGACGATGACGATGGGTCGCTTGGCTCCGGTGTACGATTACGAGGATGACGACCTGGATCCCGGGAATCTTGTCGTTGTCTCTCGTTGTTATCTCGGCGCCGATCTCCTTCGTCGTCGTCGTTGCGGCGACGGCCATGACTAGTATTGTCTGGCCCCCGCCGTTCGCGATCGTTGCATTCTCGGTCCTCGTTTGGGTGGTTTCCTCGATCATGGCGCCGTGAAGAAACATGACGCCGAGAGCGATTTGCGTCGTCCCGTGTGCGCCGTGCTTCTCGGCGACCGTTAATTTGATCTCGAAGATCGCCAGTGCCACGAGGTGGAGGGGTAGCCTGTCGAGGCAATTCCCTCCGCTCCGGATCTTCACCATTGGCGTCGCCGATTGGTGGCAGATCTTGGTGTGCTGCGGTAGCGGCCTCTTCGAACGCATTGCTGAGGTTGGTCACCGACTCCCGTAATCGTTCTGTCCAACGCTCGAGGTCGTTGTTCAGAATGGGATCGTAAGGAGTTTCCCTCAGTATAGCTTGAATAGCCCTGATGTGCTAGGCTGGAGTAGTCGATTGATTCGCCGCTTCTGCGTTGGCTTGCGCTGACGTGCCAACGTCATCGATAACTAATACCTCCCGCGGCGCACTTGTTGTCGATGACCCGTAGTCTTCGAGGGGATGTAAGACCGATGGTTCGTGAGGATCGAGATCGATTACCCCAACGAATCGATCTAAGGCTGGAGTCGCTCCCTGTTCCTTGCCGTTATCCCTGGCGGGGACGTATGACTTAGGAGACGGGGTTTTCATGGCGCCGAGGAGAACTTTGCAGCTCGAGAGATCGTGATTCTTTGTCTTGTGGATAGGACAATAGACATCCCGAGTTGGAGAAATACGCTGAATTCCATGTTCTTTGCAGGCGCGAATTTCAGCATGGACGTTGATGAATACCCAGCAATCTTGAAGGGTATGTTTCTTGGTTTTGTGGATAGGACACCAAGACCTGATAGCTTCGGAAGTTATCTTTGTCGGCCCGTGATTTATGTCGGTGGGACAAGATTTGGCCGCATCAGAATCCTTCCCGAGTTTGGATATAGTCGGTAATCCGTTCTCCGTTTCAACGGGTGGATTTTTCGATGGAGCCGTCTTGGTTCATAGCCACTGCGTTCTCGTTTTCAGTCATTGGAGGACCGGTTGAGATCGGCATCGTGGTGTAAACCGGGAAGACGATTTCGCCGACTTGAGTCCATACCAGCATTGTTGAAGTTGAGAGTGCTTGGCTGGAGCTGGTGTTGATGTTGTTGTCGACGAAGCTTGATGGTATAGTAGTAGAACCTTGAGTACCTAGTCCCCCTACCTGGCGCGCCACTATCGACGGGTGATACCCGTAGACCGGATATAGAGGGTATTGGAGTACGCTGGTACAAGGATCTACGTAGTACGACATCGAACAATCAAAAGACAAGAATTATACTGGTTCAGGCCCCTTGACAGGTAATAGCCCTAATCCAGTTGATGTGGGATTATATGGTGGAAAACACAGGTTACAAAGGAAAAGATGGAACTTGTCAGATCCGGCGAGATTGTAGTCGAGTTGATTCGACTAGCTCTTGGGGACTTGGCTCCTCGCAGGCTCCAGCTTCGTAGGCTGTGTGGATTCTGAGATTCGATGATCTATGCCCTCCCTGGGGGGGTCCCTTTTATATCGCAGGTCTGGTACTCTCTGAGTAGGACTCGAACATACCAGACCTAGCACGATACGTAGGTAACCCAGTTCTTGTCCGAGAAGGACTTTTTCCCGTATATTGATTTCGTGAAAGGTTTCCTTAGATCATAAAAGAAATATCCGCGTGCGCGTGGGTATGCCATGTCGATACGTATCGTATATCGAAGGGTAGGGGGTATGCCTGACCCGTAACCCTGACAAGCACCATTGTGCATAGTATCATGCTCTTTCTGTGGTAGCATCGTAAATCAAAAGTGGAGCCAGCAGGAAGACATGAAGATAAGCTGCATAGGGTTAGATAGTTAGTTACCATTAAAACTTTATCATTACAACAATGTTAAATTGACCAACATACAACACTAGCTTCAATTATAATCACCTTTTTGATGGACCTAGAAACCCCTCTAAGCTAATTACAAAAATATTTTTGTCGTTACGGTGTGGAGGGATATTAATATGGAGTATTAGATTACTAGAGCAACGGCAAATAATTCGCTCGTGTGTTCGAAAAGTCGTGGGTTGTTCTTGACTTCTTGCCAGTGCTGCTGTACATCTCAATCCGTACATACATAGCTGTGTTCGACACTCTTTTTCCCGACCCAAACAGTGTACGTAGAAAATAGACCGCACACGTGATTAATTAAGTATTAATTTAATTTTTTAAACAACTTTTATATAGAAACTTTTTTTTAAAAAAATACTACTTAGCAGTTTGAAAAACGTGCACGTGAAAAATGAGGGGAGGGGTTTAGAGTGTAAACGCTGCATTGGTCGATCATGCCACAAGTGGGGAATCAATTTCTATCCTGCACTGAAGCCATCGGTCAAATTATCCAAATTAATTAAAGAGGGAACTCGGTCTGATGAATTCGCCTGTTCATTTCCGGAAGCGCTACCCGAGGAGCCATCGAACGATCGACTAGCTCACTTTAATGAACGACACCGATATAGTATAAGAGTAGGTACAATAGCATGCTATAAGTCAGCTGCAAATATATTTTAAAGAGATAAATAAAAAGAGAGAAGAGCAGTGAGCTATAGATTTGTAGCCAGCTATAGCACGGACTCCAAGATGCAGTGTGTGTATGGCAAGTATGACCAGATATTAATAGTGTAGTATGTAACTATTGTATAGATAAGCTCTTAGATTTGCTATAGATGAATTGGAGAGCTATGCTATTAAACTTGCTCTAATACAAAAGCACTCAGCTACTGAAGAAAAACAATTCCACTCGCTTCCTCACCTAGCCCTCTCTCCACGATACGTCCAGTCCAGCCATACGATTCGATCGATCGCCATGGAAAAGCTCACCGACGTGACACGCTCCAACGACATCCAGCTCAAGATCGTGGGCCACTCCTTGACAATGGCCATGGACGACGGCGAGTTCTTCAGTTCCAGGCGGTACTGTGTCGGCGGACACGACTGGGAGATCCGCCTGCGGCCGAAGGATCCCTGGGTTGGCAGGCGCGACCGGCCGCTCACGCTCAAGCTCGTCCTGCGCGGCGCGCCCCGCACAGGCAGCGGCAGTGTGAAGGCCCAGCTAAGCTGCTGCTTGGTAGATCCGACGCAGAAGCTGAGGCCGTCGGAGATGAAGACCGTGTCGCATAAGTTCCACAAGCCCGGTGACTACTCGCCCCGTGCCGTGTTCATGGCAAGGGACGAGCTGGAGGCGTCGGGCTATCTCACAGACGATTCCTACGTCGTTCAGTGCGCCATCACCGTGCTCCGAGAACAGCCGGAGATAGCCGCGGCGGCGGCAGCGGCGGGCGACAGCGCGAATGCAGCCGTGGCGCCGTCGTCCGAGTTGCACGCGTACCTTGGCGCCCTCCTGGAGAGCAAGACCGGCGCCGACGTCACGTTCGTCGTGTCCGGCGAGTCGTTCGCCGCGCACAAGGCTATACTGGCCTCGAGGTCGCCGGTTTTCATGGCCGAGCTGTTCGGGGCGATGAAGGTGAAGGCCTCGGAGCGCGTCGAGGTCAAGGACATGGAGGCGCCGGTCTTCAAGGCCATTCTTCACTTCGTCTACACTGACACCGTTCCAGAGCTCGACCACCGTGATGGCGAGGAGACGGAGGCAGCGTCGACGGCGACGGCGATGGCGCAGCATCTGCTCGCCGGCGCCGACAGGTACGGGCTGGAGAGGCTCAAGCTCATCTGCGCGAGCAAGCTCGCCGAGCGCATCGACGTCGACACGGTGTCGACCACGTTGGCGTTGGCGGAGCAGCACGACTGCTCGCATCTGAAGGCCAAGTGCGTCGAGTTCATTGCTGCCGGCACGGCTGAAAACCTTGATGCTGTGTTGGCCACTGATGGGTTCAAACATCTGGAGGCGAGCTGTCCCTCGGTGTTGACTGACCTTGTCAAGGTTGCCCGTGGAAGAAAGAATTAAAATGCAGGTACGTGCGTATCAGAGATGTCATAGCTGAACTGTTCTATTGTGAAATTTTCTCCAGGATTTGGCAATGCATCATCTCTGTTTGTGCTAGAAGTTTTGATTGATTCTTCCCAGTCATGGAGTAGTGCATACTTTGTACAAGCCCATTATTTGTCACTACTCACTAGTACTAGCTAGTATTACCTTGGTCATTCTTGTATTTTTCTCACGTGTTAGTACAATACTACTACTGCACTGCAGAAATATGCTTCTGCGTTTCAAGCCTTTCAGGCTATGAGAACATGCCTGTTGCCACTAGTAATCAGTACGTTTATTTTTCAGAAACATTTCTTAAAGCAGGAGAACCTGTTTTTTTTTTTTTCAGAATCATCACTAGCTTCGCTCTGTTCTTGATATTTATTTATGGGCCATTTGGCATCTGAGCAAAAATTTTCCTATTGTGCAGGTAATAAGCAGAGAAGATTTCAAGTTGCTCCTGGATGCTGGCGATGAGCTGCTGCGGACTTGCTGAGAGCAAACAAATCTTCAATTTGCTTATATGTTTGCTCTATCCTTTTCTTTTGTGATTTTGCCATTGGATCTGTTGTGTGATGCCCATGATCATATGGTTCTCTTCTGCAGTGGGCAATTCGTAGTAATTAGACGCAACCCTGTCTAATCCCTCTGCTACTCTGTCTGTGTAGGACCTTTCATTTCAGTTTAATCTGTAATTGAAACGGGTATATCCCGGTTCAGAAAAACATATTGGAGTACTTCTCGCCTTCAAAGAATCAAATCCCTCTGGGGAAAATAGATTGACATTTAGGAATGGAGAGGCACAATGCAGTGATCAGTTTTCAGGCTCATTGCCGGTCAGTTTTGGCAGGGAGATCTGAAACAATGATAAACCTGGGTTCTGAAAATTTTGTGCCAAAACTTGTTTTGTTGCAAAACCTGATTTTGCACAGTTGAACTGCTGACTCAGGATCAAATTTATTCCATTTCTCATTTCTCAAATAGAAATTTGCTCTTCAATGTACGATGGAGTTTATTTTCCTTTGAACCTGCATAATAATATACCGGTACGTTTTAATGACAGCAGATTGGACACAGCTGGTCTTGAACTCTTGATGAACGAAACATCCCCGGCCCAACCGAGGATCACGCGGCCCACATCAAGGATTCGGCCGACGCGATGGCCACGTCATCGCTGGCTGCCACGACAGTATGGATTGGACAAGCTCAAATTTTATTTTTCAATGTTCAATGGAGGTTTTTTTTTCTTTTTTCAGAAAACCTAGACAACGGTATCCCGTTGGAACGGGATACTCTTCTATGAGACATACCTGTTGTGGTACCAGCTACATGGTATCCGATACCTGTTACCCGGCACCTGTAATACCTAGGATCTGATACCTATGATACTCGTGCAAGAGAATAATTAATATGTCTATCCTGTTGTAACGGGATCCCGTAGCAGCCCTCTTCTTTTTTGGGCTCAGAACCTCCACAGATACCTGTCCGTTTGTAGAATCCCATAAGAATTCGTCGACACTGCGGCGGTGCAATATCATGGCAAATCTCCGGCTCGTCTAAAAGTTCAGTTCATCAAGGGGACAAATTAAAAGGAGAAAAAACGAAAAATTAGTTGGATGTTCATTGAATTTTAGGGATTGATGGTTTAGCACTTGTTTTTTACCTTGTTTCCGAAACATTTGTATATTTCTGGTTTGCTTTTGCGAACTATACCTGTTATTAATTGTAGATGGTGGGTACTAAAACAGACTCCTGTAACAAGTTATGTCTCTTTGTAAATCTAGTGATAAAACGTTTCGATTTGAAATCCACGAAGGGATATATATATAGCCGGTAGTTAACGCTCGATCGACGCCTGAGCCCAGAGACATGGAGAACGCCGCCATCAACCTCACGCAGGCGGCGCGGCGCGTGCAGCTGCTCAGGATCAACGGGTACTCGGCGACCGCGAACAGGCAAAATTTGGTCACGTCGTGTACGATCGCCGTGGGCGGATACGACTGGCTGATCGAGGTCTTCCCGGCCGCTTACTACCACGGCACCAGCTCCCGCAACTCCGGCCCCTACATAAAGCTGCGCTTCACCTTGTCGAGCGACGGCGAGCGCACCGTGTCGGCGACGTTCAGATGCCGCCTTGTCGATGATCATCAGATCAATCAAACCGCCGCGTCCGCATCCAGCTCTTTCAAGGAGGTGATAGTGACATCCATCTTCTCCAATGGCCAACCAAAGGACATGTTCTTGGTGTCGAGGAGCTATGCGTCTGAATACAGATACGTCCAACCAGACGACTCCTTGCTGATCGAGTGCGCGATCACCGTTCTGCTCGAAGCACCAGTGAACGCGGCGGCAGCGGCGGCGGCGCCGCCGCCGACTAGCGTTCCGGCGCCTCTCTCCGACCTGCAGAAGCACCTCGGCGAGATGCTGACGAGCAAGAATGGCGCCGACATCACGTTCCTCGTCTCCGGCGAGCCTGTCGCGGCGCACAGGTGCGTGCTCGCCGCGAGGTCGCCGGTGTTCATGGCCGAGCTGTTCGGCGACATGAAGGAGAAAGACTCGCAGAGCATCGAGATCAAGGACATGGAGGCAGAGGTCTTCAGGACCCTGCTCCACTTCATCTACACCGACACTTTGCCGGAGCAAGATGACGACGACGTCGAGGCTGAAACAATGGCGTATGGTCTTCTCGAAGCCGCGGATCGGTACGGCGTGGAGAGGCTGATGCTGATCTGCGCGGAGAAGGTGCACGCTGGCATTAGCGTGGACACCGCCGCGATGGCGTTGGCTCTGGCGGAGCGCCGTGGATGTACCAAGCTCAAGGCTAGGTGCATCGAGTTCATCTTGGCTTCTCAGGATAATTTCCACGCAGTCGCTGCAACGGAGGGTTACAAGCTTCTCATGGATAGCTGCCCCTCTGCTCTGAATGACCTTCTAGTGGCTGTTTTTCTGAGGTACAAATTAACTGTTCTGTTACCGGAACATGTACGGGATAGAACAACGTTCCTAGATAGAGTTGAGTATTGCGAGCTCGAGATTTGAAGAAGAAAATAGTGAATTTTCCCAATTACAATACTCCATCAGTTTTAATTTATTTATTGTTCTAGCATTTAACTTTTTTAAAAAAAATATTTATCTTTCTCGCATTTCAAAGCCCGTTCTAACTTTATAAAGATACATATTTTTTCTCGTTTTCCGTTGGCACGCTTTTCAAACCGTTAAACGGTGTATTTTATGAGAAAACTTTCTATATATGTGACCTTTCCTCAGGTTATTGATTAGGGTCGCAGACTCGTAATGCGTACTCCCTTTCATATTGTTTATTAGGGTCGCAGACTCGCATTGCATACTCCGTTTCATATTGAAAAAACATTTTGACTTTTTTTAAGTCATACTGCTATTTATGTCTCATTAGTTTTTTCTATAAATTTAGTCAAACTAAAAGAAGTTGACTTTTAGAAAAAACACGATATGAAAAGGAGGGAGATAGGGAATAGATCAGACAAAGCAAACAATTGTAGGATAATTTCTCAGGATATGAAAATCACTAGGATGCTTGATGTAGTGAGAGCATGTCCAATGTATAATTTCTCAGGAGTCTAAAGGTGGGATCCACTTGTGTCATAGCAACTATAGATGAAAAGTCGATCAACTTATAAAATCCACCATTGATCATATAGTTCACAACATATAAGATAGCTTCTTTGTTGGTTTAGCGGTAATCGGTCTGGTGTTAGGTTTCTCTTAGGTTTTGTATAGGCGCTATTGGGCTTGGTGTGGTGGTGGTGGTTTTTTTCTTTCCTGGTTAATGTTTTACAGGGTGCTAGCCTTGCAATTTTTGAACCTAAGAAATCAACCATATCCCAGCAATTTTTGACAGAAAAGTGAAGTAGAGACTTCTAGCTAAATATTGTGGCTAAGTGGCTTACTTAAAGTACTTTAAGTTGGCAAGTCAAATATTAAAGTAATGGAGTATAGGTTAGTCAAACTTACTTAACTGAAGTACTACTACGAATTAAACACATCTATATCTTACTCTAGTGGATAATTTGTTTTAATGGTTACTAGAAAGGCATGCCGAAAGCCATCAATCTGTTATAAAAGGAGTATAATTTGTTATAAAAAGAGTATGTTATAGGTAGCTTCTTTGTTAGTCTAGTGATGAGTTTTGTGTTAGTTTTCTTCTAGGTTTTGTATAGACGCTGCTCGGGTGGTTATTTTTTTTCTTTCCTGATTAATATTTTACATGATGTTAGCCTAGTAATTTTTTTTTTTTTTGAACACAATCACTTGCTGCCGTTATTAAACAGTTTTATGTTGAGGTCTATCCCGTGAATAAATCATGGCACCGTCTCATATCGGTTGTTAATGAAAAAAATTGTTCAAAACTCCAGTACAATCTGAGTCGTCCACTCGTCCATACCAGAACAAATCCTTTCATCCAAAACCCACGGCGCCGAAAGCGTAAACCCCGAAAGGTCCAAAACCTTTGACGTGCAGTGGGACCCACATTTCGTCTGGCTCCACATGCCACTGGCACACGTATCAAGGAGCCTGACAGGTGGCACAACTGCAGGCAACGACGATATAAAGAAAAGCCCAGCACCTTCCCGTGCCTTCCTCGTATCCAAACTCTCCTTTACCCCAATCTCGTGAGCGGCGACGAACTTGGCCACCGATTTCGATCCTTTTTTTTGGCAGGTAAATCTTACCTCATCTCCCCTGATCGCTCCGATTTATGGATTGCAAGGCCGTCGTGCGAATTTTTGAGATTTTCGGGGTCGGATTTGGTGCAGCGTGTAGTGACGCGAGAGAGAAATGGCGAGCAAGAGGAGCGTGGGCACCCTGACGGAGTCGGATCTGAAGGGGAAGAAGGTGTTCCTCCGCGCCGATCTGAACGTGCCGCTGGATGACAGCCAGAAGATCACCGACGACACCCGCATCCGCGCGTCGGTTCCCACCATCAAGTTCTTGATGGGGAAGGGCGCCAAGGTCATCCTGGCCAGCCATCTGGTGAGGATTACTACGTTGCTATAATGTGTTTGAGCATGAGGTTGTGTGATATGTGAGATTGGTGGTCCGTTTTGGATGATGTGACATGCTATATAAACATTTTCGATTTTAAGTGAATTTTAAGTGGTAACTATGTGCAGATTCATGGTTACGATAGGAGGTTAAGGTGTCAATATAAATTTAATACTGTATTTTTAGACTGATTACAGTGAGCGATGATTTCACAGAGTAATGTTTCGAGTGATCTTTTATTTATCGTGCGATTTTACTACCAGAATGTGGCATTTGTTACTTAATTGTGTTGTTATTATGTATATCTAATTTTGATACAAATACCTATTAATGGTTTCCATCAATGCCCAACACTTGCTTGCAAGAGGCACAATTCCCTTTTACAAAATCACTGTAATGCACCACGGTTTCTTTAAACTTTGGTTCTCCTATGTTGTGTAAGTCAAATGCAAAATCCACCTCTGTAACATTTTGGTTATAGAAAGAGCCACATGTTTAAAGTGCAGTAGTCCTCAAAAATCCCCATGCCATATAATTGGGTTATGTTAAAATGGCAAATGAAACTGAAATTGTATGTTCAAAAAAGGGCAGCAGCTAACCGTGTTTCTATGCTTGGGATAATGTTCTTTCGCCCCCCTTTTTGTTTTCTCTTGTCCTCTGTTGTAATGCAATCAATTTTGTCTTTTCAGGGTCGCCCAAAAGGTGTAACCCCGAAGTACAGCTTGAAGCCTCTTGTTCCGCGCTTGTCTGAGCTTCTTGGTGTTGATGTATGCTATAAAAGGATAAATCATATTTATTATTCTGCAATTCTGCTTACTACAAACTGGTAGACCATCTTATATTTCCATGTTTTGATGATGTCCTTGTCGTAGGTTGTGATGGCCAATGACTGCATCGGTGAGGAAGTCCAGAAATTGGCTGCCAATTTACCAGATGGTGGTGTTCTGCTTCTAGAAAATGTTCGGTTCTACAAGGAGGAAGAGAAAAATGACCCTGAATTCGCCAATAAGCTGGCATCTGTTGCTGACCTTTATGTAAATGATGCCTTTGGCACAGCACACAGAGCTCATGCTTCAACAGAGGGAGTTACGAAGTATTTGAGACCTTCTGTTGCTGGTTTCCTCATGCAGAAGGTATTGCACAAGTTTCCTTACTTTGTGCATTGCTCAAGATTTTCACCATCTGAACTGTTTTGACATAACTGTTTGGTGAACATAATTTCGTTTGGTGTTTACTTACTGATATACTCCATTTAGAACAATGAAACTCCTTCAAGTTGCAAGCAGCAGATGGCTTGCAGCAGTACTTGAGTGACAAGTTGCAAGACATGTTGAAATCAACTACATTCTTTTTGCCAAATTGCATATTGTCTTTTAAATTGTATCCGCAATGAATTCAAGCTGTTTTTCCTTGAGATTTTTTGAAATATGTAATCCTTTTAAAATTTTGTAGTAACTGTCCTCACCAATCTAGGAACTTGACTATCTTGTTGGAGCTGTTGCCAACCCCAAAAAACCATTTGCTGCCATTGTTGGTGGATCCAAGGTGTCAACAAAGATTGGGGTGATTGAGAGTCTTTTGGCAAAGGTTGACATCCTCATACTGGGTGGTGGTATGATCTATACATTTTACAAGGCTCAGGGATACGCTGTTGGAAAATCTCTTGTGGAGGAAGACAAGCTCGAATTGGCTACCTCGCTTATTGAAAAAGCCAAGTCAAAGGGAGTCTCCCTATTGCTTCCAACTGATATTGTAGTAGCTGATAAGTTTGCTGCGGATGCAGAGAGCAAGGTTTGTTCATTACATCGTGAATGGCACTGCATAAGAATTTCATTTCACTGCATCATACAATCATAGTTGAATATATGAAAATGGTTTTTCAGTAGCACAACATTGTAAATGTGAACTTGCTGCCATGGCAATGTTCTTTTGAAGTAGTCATTCATAAATCATGGCTTAAATTCACTGCGTCATAAGCCAAATATCTGCATTCAGCATTCGCCTTCTGTATGGCCAGTTGCCTGGTAAATGGATTCAGCAAACAAACAATATCAGAGAGTACTTGCGACTACAATTCTGCAGTTATCCTGTAGAACTGACAATATGAAACCATATGCAGACTGTTCCAGCATCTGCTATCCCTGATGGTTGGATGGGCCTTGATATTGGCCCAGACTCCATCAAGACTTTCAGTGAAACTTTGGATACTACCAAGACTGTCATCTGGAATGGGCCTATGGGAGTGTTCGAGTTTGAGAAATTTGCTGCTGGCACTGATGTGAGTACTGTTTTTGAACAGATTTATCAGCACAGGTTTTTGTGTTTGAAGCTAAATGTGTTCTTAATCAATTCAGGCAATTGCCAAGAAATTGGCTGATATCACCGCCAAAGGTGTTACAACGATCATTGGAGGTGGCGATTCTGTTGCTGCTGTCGAGAAGGCCGGGTTGGCGGACAAGATGAGCCACATTTCAACGGGAGGTGGCGCGAGCTTGGAACTGTTGGAAGGCAAGACCCTCCCAGGAGTCCTTGCTCTTAATGACGCATAAGACTGGTGGCAAGCATATGACGCAATTTCCCTAGCCTTTTGCGGTGGTCTTGTTCGGACCTTGGTGTAAGTTTGTAAGAATGCAAAGTCAGTCGTCTGCTACCTTTGAACTTGAAATAGGCTTCGCTTCAGGTTTTGCTAGATGACAGTGAATAACAATAAGCTTTTGGCGTCCTCGGCATGAGAGAAATGCCCGGCACAAACAAACTATAATGGTGTACTATATTTTGCTATATTCTAGTTGCAGCAGTTTACACTAAGCTAAAATATCGCTCTTGCTGTTATGAATGAGACCTGTACATGTTGTGTATGGAGACAAATGCCACTGTGCATACTGTTTTAAGCCTTCTCAGGTGAAGCTTCTGGGCTGCCAGTTTGGTTTTGGGCGTTGGTATGTTGCTTTCAGATTCTATGTATCATCCAAAGCTAACTTTGTGAATAGAACTTAATGATGAATTCGTTGCAATTAGATGTCATGGAACGTGAGGATGGCTAGCTGTTTCTCAAGACCTTTTCTGCCATTAGTTTTCTGCAGTAGGCTTTTCCAATGTGCAAGATACTGGACCGAAACCTGGCACGATCTGTGTCGCTGTTAATCACAAATAGAAGAATCTTATCATATGTTGTCAGAGTTAATGCAGCATGGACGCTGCATGGCCTTTCGGAGGCAAGGATCACATTTGCACATGTAGATGTGTTACGCTAACCTGTGACGATATTATGGTCGTGTCCCCCAGGCTACATGCCCATGTGTTCACCGACATCTCTTCATGCTTAGACTGTACTACTGCTATTAAGTTTTGGTTGATAAAAAGGAACAAAAATTGTGGTACTCCTACGTACTATTGCACTTCAAAGCTGCTCACACCACATGTTTCAGGGCTTCAGATATGACACCTCTTACATATGTCATACAGTATTTGATATGTCCTCTCAATGATTAAAATTCACAGGAACTATAGCAATGCTTAATCCAATGTGATATGAGTCATTTTATTATTAGCTATTATTTTGGGGAAAGAGGATGCTTTCCGGAAGATGAACATGAGAAGCACACATTGTGATTATGGAGTCGCTAAAATCGTGTAGGAGCACATGCATATGGCCAATGCTTTCTCTAAAAAACAAAAACCATTTCAAGCGGCCAATGGCCAATGCTTTGCATTTTTTTTTCTTTTCTGAAAATCACATTCTCTGTAGAATATTGTCACAGTGTCGAGGACAGCAGTTGCGCTCCCTAGATGTAGCTGAAAGGATTTATGGCTCCTGTCGTGATGTTGCCTGAAACACTTAACAGTACAGATGTAGAACTGCAGAAGCAAGTTCAGATGAACTAACAATGTCCCTGGAGCATTGTTTTTTTGTGAAAATGTATATAGCAGTGTAGTAAATGTGTCCGAGGAGGAAATGGGGGACAAAATTGCTCAGAGTTCCAACTGAGAATGTATCAACAGTTGTGAGATTAGATAGCAATATATCGTACTGTATCAAATCATCAAGTGCACACAAAGAAGAAAACCATGTTCAAGAGAAAATGAGAAGTATATATGCTAATAGTTTAATCGTTACAGGAACAAAGAACACTGACCTCCTTTCTCCATAGTCCATAGAAGTTCGGGAAAAGGTTGCATCATATAGCTTGTCAGCTTATAGTGATGACCTGCTGAGAAATCACAGTCAAAAAAGAACTACAGATCAACAGCTCGATGGATCAGAAACAAATTGCATGACAAAACAAGATAACATCGATCAGCAACCTACCTTAAGACAATTACGAACCTGTGATCGAAGACTGGAGCCCCGATGAGATGGTTTTGCTGGTAGTGAGAGAGTGAAGCTGCAACATGATCTGATCGATGAAATTAAAGACATGGATGCCTTCAAACCGATCAAATCCATACATAGCTCAGAACAGCGAATGCAGATCGAGATCAGAACTGCAGTAGCAGCTCCTGGCTGAATTCAATATATTCAGCAGTGCAACTCATGGACCAGATCATGCTGGCAGCTTCAACCTCTCACACCAGCAAGAACTAATATCTTCTGACCAAAGAAAAATGCATGCTCAAACGATACTTCTGGCATTGTGTCAATCCATCCATCTATATGTATATCATCAGTGGCAATTTCGGTAGGGCAGTGAGACAAAATCTTGCGAGCGCCATGCATGGATGGAGGTCGACTCATCAAGACTTGCAGCTAGGTATGGTCCCTCGCGCTCTCGCCCACCCACCCCTCGTGATGCTGCCGTTCAGCGCGTGCTCGATGCATTCAGCTTAGCTGTAGTGTGATGTACGCTCTCGTATCCGTCTTTGTGGACTGTCCTTGCTTGCACAGCGCCTTAGATGAGTTCGATCGATCGATCTCCAGCTGCTGATAATTTTGCGCATTCGGCGCCGTTGGTTTCAACGTGCTGTTTACAGTGAAATTCCTATGGGAAATTTGCTGCTTCTCGAGGCTGATTGCTGTAGTAATTTCTTCTTCTTCTTTTTTTGTTTTGTTGGTGGGAGTATTTTGGGCTAAAATTAGCGTCAATCAAGGTGCGAACTGTTGATCTTGTACCTGGAATAGATCGAAAAATGTACTACATATATAGATAGTGGGAATGAGCTGTTATTGACTAATCACATTGGGTTCCAGTACGCAATAATTTCATTAGGACGATAATGACGACCTAACCACTTAATGAAACTTTAAGATATTTTACGTTTTCTAACCGAAATGACCTTTAATTTCTCGACCAATTCTAAAAAAAAGGGAAAAGAGAGGGGCGTTGCTAATGGCCGGCGATCACCCCCATCCCCCTATATGCTCCTCTCCCCCCTTTCTCCTCCCCTTTTTCTCTTCCTACTACACCATAATTTTTTTAAAAAAATAAAAAAAAGTTAGAAAAATTTATGTATAGAAATACTATATATATAAAGAATATTTGAATTTAAATTCAAATTTGAATGGGGTATATAAACTTTTGACTTATATACTTTGGGTCTATAAACTTTATGTGTATAAACTTTAGATGTATAGAAATACTATATATATGAAATATTTGAATTTAAATTCAAATTTGAGTCGGATATATAAACTTTTGACTTATAAACTTTGGGTCTCTAAACTTTAGGTGTATAAACTTTAGATATGTAAACTTGAGGTGTACAAACTTTAGGTGTATAAATTTACTAAAATAGAAAAGTAATACAGTGCCAAAAAAGAAAACCACGTGGAGGAGGAGGGTGATAGCTAGGGGCAATCGATCGCCATTAGCATTTTCGAAAAGAGAGAGAGAGAGAGAGAGAGGGGGGGGGGGGGGAGAACATCTCTTCAAGCTGTCAGTGGCAAACTGGTAACCTACCCAGTTAAGCCCAATTCAACATGGGCCTGAAATACTGCCCATTAACAAAAGCCCATTAATAGAAAGCCCATTATTCTCCCTCTTTCTCTCTCGGAATAAGTTTACCTGAGGTCCCTTAACTTGTCAACGAATCCGATTTTCGTCCTTCAACCGGAAGACTAGATACAACGGGTCCCTCAACTATCAAATCGGTGCAAAGCAGGTCCCTCAGCGGTTTTGATGGCCGCTCCTCTCTGTACACGGACGACGGGAGAGGAGCGGCCGACGCGTCCTTCTCTCTCCCTCCCGGCCATCCTTCCTCACCGGCGAGCGCGCACGGAGAGGGAAAAAGGCGGCGGATCCGTTGGTAGCTGCCCGCCGTTGAGGGATTTGCTTTGCACTGATTTTGATTGTTGAGGGACCCGTTGTATTTGGTTTTCTGGTTGAAGGATGAAAATCGGATTCGTTGACAAGTTAAAGGGACCTCAAGTGAACTTATTCCTTCTCTCTCTTCAAGGACTCGGAGCCGCGGGGTTGGTCCATTCGCAGAGCTCAGCGGTGGAATTAGCTCGAAGCTCGATCATGGCCGCCGCCGCCGGGCTTGCCGCGCCGCCTCCTACCTCCCGGATTTCCTCCTTCCCCAGGGCTTTCTCCACCGGTATGGCATCCGCCCCCTCTCCCGTCTCGCCATTTTATCCCTTCCTGTATCTCGTGTAGTTGCCGAGTTGGGTAGTTGTGGTATGGCCTATGGGGAATTGGGGATCAAAGGTTCTGCGCGTTGGAACGGGGTGACTCGGCTGTTTCTGCTCTAAGTATCGGGTTTCGGAAGGAAGCATGCTGTCAAATCTGAATTTCTGTGATGAGTTTGCTGCATTGCTTGTGTGCGCGTCAAAATTTGTGCAGTTCGTTTGGAGGAGACTTTTGTGTGCAAATCAGAACAAAAAGTAAAGCTATTATTTGGAGGAATCTGGTATCGAGATCTAAGAATGTATGGAGGATGCATGTCATGGTAATTAGATTGTTAAGAGGAATTATCAAGTCAGATGAAAACATCTGTGTGGGTTGCCTTTTTGTTCCATACGAAACGGTTGTATCTATAACAGTTTTCAGAAATAAAAATAGGTGAATAAATCTTTTGATTAATACCATTGCATAGCCTGACATCCAAAAGCGACTACGTAGACTACTTGATTACTGTGCACTTGCACGAGCTATTTATATTCGTGGTCGCCGACTAATATGAACCTAAATCTATTATATCATCTATCTACTAGGTGCACTTTGGTGCTAGTTGAACCCATCATTGATGCACCTGTATACAATTTTCTGTTGCAGCCTCTGATGATCAATTTTTCAAGCTTTTCCGGCAGCCCATTATTTGGCAATGACTCAACACATGGGCATGAATCAATCTCGAGCTGCTTGAGAGTGTATATTTTGTGCAGTTCACTGGGAAGAGAATGTAGATTGCAGCATTGTATAAACCCAAGATCTTGCAGAGAGGTTGAGTAGAAGTGCCTGCACCTGTTGTCTTGAGAGGGAAGTGACCCTGAAATCCGAATGAATTGTTAGCTTCTTCAGAGAAGTGAGCACTGCACACAAAGGGGAGTTGAGGAATAAGGTGCTGTCAACTGTAAGAGATTCTAGTGAGGTAGTAACTTGACCCCACTCTGCATATCTGGATCCTAACAGTTCACTCCATGCTTCAGCAAAACTTGATGCATTGGTCACTTCCAAATCCCTAAGAGCAGTGAAATATTGTCGGTCAAAGAGTTTTCTTAGTGATACACAATTGTGTATTACGAGAGATTTTAATGATCTTAGGGGACTAAGATCAAGAGATGTTATTTGTGGACAATCTGATATAGATAAACTTGAAGGACAGATTTCATTCTCCAAAATTGCTGACAATAATTCATCAGTAATACCATACCCTGTGACTTCAACTTTCTCTGCTGATGTTTGTAGAGAATTTACCATGTATTCAGAATTACATGCTGATGGTTCTGTCTTTTGCTTGCAGGGGTGTACAGAAAGACTGTCCTGTGCCCAAATATGAAAACTAGACACATGTTTTAGCCAATGCAATTGTAGAACAGCATTTATTGGGCCTGAGCTAGTATTAGCATTGATTTCAGAAACCTCAAGACAGCCACCACGCAAATTTATCACTGTTTGTCCCCAAATTTGAATGTCTATATCAAGGAGCCAAGGCAAGCGTGGAATAAGGAGGGCTTCTGACAGCACCAATTCAGGACAGTATTTGATGTTGATTTTACCAAGCTTTGGGAACCAATACTTGTTTTCTCTACTCCATAGAAAACTAGGAATTCTACTCAGCTTGGGACAATCTTCTACAGTCAAACTGGTCAGGCTAGGGAAAACATTGGAGTCATCTACATTCCAGTCTTCCAATTCTGGCATTGTTTCGATAAATAGCCCTTCCAAACATGGAAACCCCACCACCTGACCACTGCTATAGAACTCAGAGCCAATTCTTCTTAGCGCGTGCATATTGACTATATGCAGCTTCCTAAGGTGAGGGAGGAGTCCCAGTGGAGGAAGAATTTCCAATTCAGAACAATAATCTAGATAAAGATATTCTAGTGAGCTAAGGCTGAGATTACTAGCAAGCCATGATGGGGTAGTACTGCCCCTATAGCCTGTTATATGGAGACAACTTACATTTGAATGTGGTGCAAGACCTTCCAGGACGTGGTATTGTTCTGAAGGCTCTTGTACACAAGAACCGGCACTCCATGACAGCCACAGCTCAGTTAGGTGCCTTTTGTCACTCAATCTAGCGTTTGCTGCTTCTTCATTGCCATCAACATTCTCGAGATTCTGAACTTTCAACAAACCTCTTAGGTTCCTCAACCTTTTCAGTTGTCCAATGTCAAAGCCCCTGGTTTTCCTAACACAGAACTTATCCAACAGAAGCAAGGAAGTCATATTGCCAACACATGGAACTCCTGTGAGTAAATGTTTTCCTTCATCAGCAATCAGATGCTCAAAGTTTAATAAGTTGGCTATCCTTGGAGGTAAATGAAGAAGGCACGGACAATGCTTTATGTTCAAAACTTGTAGTAGGTAAAGCTTGCATACGGCTTCAGGCAATTCTTCAAGGCGTGACCATCTGAGGTCTAGGTAACGCAAATGTATGAAGCTACTAACCGCTGCAAGTTGCTCTTTTCGGAAAGTGCAGGGCAGAGACAACAGTCTGATAGTACTAGGCCAATTGCTCTGGACAAAGACTACCTCAGAACCTGGAGACCAAATTGATGAAGAGGCAGAGAACATTATAGTCCGCAAATTTTTTAGATGCAGCAAGCCAGCCCATGAGTTCTTTTGGATGCGGCGTTTCATCTGAATACCAGAACAATCGAGTGGATGACATAAGCCCATATCACGAGCATGATCAGAATGAGAGATATACAAGTGACAAGCCTCAACTGAGATAGGGAATTTACCATTAGTTGCCTGGAATTCCCCTTCTGCAACAAGTTGAGCAAGATCATGTAACAACCCAGGTATCGTGTAGTGGCCACTCTCGATTATATGGAAGAATGAGCAACTGAGTAACTCGTTAAGGTACTCCTTTCCTACATCTTCCAATGTCTGATCCTCTCCAGGTGTTGGAACAAGGCCTTGTGCCATCCAAGCAAATATAAGCTCTTGCTCAGTGAACTTATAGCCTCTTGGAAATATGGCACAATAGGTGAAACATCGCTGCAAGCTTAGAGGGAGATGCTGATAACTCAACAACAAAACCGGCATAACGTCGTCAGGCTCTTGTTTTAGTTCCCATATGTTTCTATTCAGAAACTTGCACCAATGCTCCTCCTCGTGGTTTTCCGAAAGGAATCTCCCCATGGTCTTGGCAGCCAAGGGGTTGCCATACAACTTGAGAGCTATTTTCCTGCCTATTCGAGCCAAGCTGTGGTCCTCTGTGATGTTTGTGCATTGTAGGAAGAAAGCCCAAAATTCATTATCATGTAAACCGTGCAGTGTCAAACTGTCAAATGTGCCCATGGCCTTGGCGATTTTTCGCTGTCGCGTTGTAACTAAAACCATGCTTCCAGACATCCCCGCGGAGAAGGGACCACAAAGCTTCTCCCAGTGGCTGCTGACCCACACATCATCAAGGACAATCAAGAACCTCTTCCCTTCAATTTTCGTCAGTAGAGTTCTCTGAGTTGCATCAAGACTAGGCACTCTATGAAACTTGGGAGTTTCTTGGCCACCATCGATCGAATCTATCAAATCTGCTATAACTCTGCGCACATCAAGAGTATCAGAAACGCATGCCCAGGCTCTCACTTGAAATGAATCAACTACTCTTTGATGATTGTAGACAGACTGGGCAAGAGCAGTCTTACCAACTCCACCAATGCCAACAATGGGAAGAACATTGAAGTTATTGTACCTAGACTCCATATCTGTTCTAAGCATAAGGTTTATGATGTTGTTGGTAGACTCATCTCTCCCAAACAACTTAGTTTCAGTGGGAAAGGAGCTTGTCTGCCGCAGACTTACCACCACCTCTGGTTGTACATGCCCTAAGCTCGCCATCGACACCAACTTGTCGAGCTCGATGATCCTCCGCACCATGCCAGCAATCTGCTCGAGGCAGCAGGATATCGATTTGATCTTGGAGGACATTGCATCCTGATCGAAGTTGGGGGTGTCCGTGTCAGCGCCCTGCCCTTGCAAGGCTTCGTCGGCGCCCGTCCTGGCTCGCTTGAATGGATTGGACAGGAGAGGCGCAGGCACCAGTATGCGGCCGACCACCTGGCGAGCCGACGACGACGGTGCGCCGCCGTCGCGGCCACTGGTGTCCTCGACGAGCTCCTTGAGGCGGTAGTACTCCATCTCGTCGAGCACGTTGTCGGCGGCGTAGGCAGCGGATTTGAGCTCCACGATGAGGCTGCGCAGGGAGTCGTTGTGGGGGGCGTTGCCGCCGCCGCCTGCCTCGAGCATGGCACGGACCATGTGGAGCTGGTTCTTGAGGCTGAGGAAGTCGCCGTGCAGGCCCGAGCGAGCAGCCCACTGCTCGAGCTTGGAGCCGTAGTACTTGTCGAAGACGACCTGCAAGAACCCACCAACGACGCCCGCGGCGGCCGCAACATCCATCGCTGCCGCTGCGAATGACTGCAAACAAACAGCGGAGGTGACGAGGTCGATAGGTAGCAAATTTTGCAGAGTTCTTCCAGCTTGCTAGTTCAGTTTGCGGTGGTTAGCTTTAGGTGAGGTAGTGTGTTTGTTACATTTTGTAGTTCGATTTCATCTTAGTAATCCCTCCGTCCTAAAATATAACAATTTTTAGCTCTTAAAATTTATTCTAAAATATAATTTCTCTACCAACATTCTCTTCTAACTAATTACAACCCTCCATCATTCATTTTTCTTACCTACCTCCACTACTTATCCAATTACAACCCTACACCTTTCACTTCTAACTATTTTCTTAATAACCGTGTCCAACTTTAAAATTTTTATATTCTGTAATGGAGGGAGTAATTAATTAATTAATTGGGTCCGGTTTGATCTTGATTCCACTAAATGAAGGCATTTCCTCTTTCTTCTCAATATAATACTGGTAATCTGTCGTAATCTTTGAAGAAAGGGAGCAACAAAACAAACACACCAGTACACTACTGATTGTTATTCCGAAGTAGTATTATTGGTGCTTAAGGGCCCCTTTGAATCACAGGAACGAAGAAACGGAGGAATAGAAAAAACATAGGATTCTGACAGGAATGTAAGTGTAAAACAGAGGATTGCAAAACACAGGAAAAACATAGGAATGACTGTTTGATTGGACCACAGGAAAAACACAGGAATTTGAGGAGAGATAAAGACTCGAAGGATTTCTTCTATGAGGTTCTACCTCTTGTTAAAATTCCTCCAAAACTTGTACGGGAAGAGGCATTTCATAGGAATTTCATAGGATTCCATAGGGTTCATTCCTTTGATTCAAAGGGCTTTGTAGGAAAAATTTCTATAGGAATGAAATCATCTAAAATTCCTATGAATTTCCTTTGAAGGGGCCTAAAGAATGATTAAGCTTTCCGGTGCATAAAGGACGCGGCACCTGATGCCAATGGCCAAAAGCGGACGAAGAATCTTATTTTGGTCGGGATGATGAAAAGAGTTCATCTGAATGTTATTAAAATAGAGGGAAAAAAGTTAGAGAGTTTTGAATTGACAGCTGGTTGTCAAGAAAGGACGTGCACTAAAAACGCACGTCCTGAAACCACACTACATCTCAACCACACGAACACAAGCTAAAAAAAAGGGACCCAAGCATCGAAACGACTAATGCTATTTGAGACCGGACACTGCTAGACTTACAACAACACCATAGGACGGAAACTCTAAAAACAACGCCTTCATAAAGGTGCGATGTGATAGGATAACATTGCCGCCTGTCTAAAAAACTGGACAAAGTTTTCCTATAGAGATCCTTGCCTAAGGGCAAAGGGGCACCTCGACAGCGTCCCCAGAAAGGTTACCACGCTCGAAAGTATGACCGTGCCCGTTGCTGGTCTAGTGAACACTGGGCTATGCTTTCGTCTGGGACCCTCTTCATCCCTACTGTTATGGTTCGTCGTCCCCAACTCCGATACTACTCGTCAAGGCTTGCAGCTAGGTATGGTCTCTCGCGCTCGCGCCCACCCGTCCCTCGTGATGCTGCCGTTCAGCGCGTGCTCGATGCCCTACTCAGCTTAGCTGCAGTGTGATGTACGCACTCGTATCCGTCTCTGTGGACTGTCCTTGCTTGCACAGCGTCTTCGATGAGTTCGATCGATCGATCTCCAGCTGCTGATAATTTTGCACATTCGCCGCCGTTGGTTTCAACGTGTTGTTTACAGTGAAATTCCTAATGAGAAATTTGCTGCTTCCCGAGGCTGATTGCTGTAGTAATTTCATTTTTTCTTTTTGTTTTCTTGTTGGGAGTATTTTGGGCTAAAATTAGCGTCAATCAAGGTGCGAACTGTTGATCATGTACCCGGAATAGATCGAAAAATGTACTACATATAGAGTGGGAATGAGCTGTTATGACGACCTAACCAGTACTCCCTCCATCTCAAAAAAAAAAAAGGCAAATCTTAAGTTTCCGTACCAACGTTTGACTGTCCGTCTTATATGAAATTTTTTTATAATTAGTATTTTCATATTTGTTAGATGATAAAACATGATTAATATTTTATGCGTGACTTATCTTCTTAATTTTTTTTATATTTTTTTCAAATAAAACGGACGGTCAAACGTTGGACACGGAAACTATGGTTTGTCTTTTTTTTATGGAGGGAGTACGCAATAATTTCATTAGGACGATAATGACGACCTAACCGCTTAATGTAACTTTAAGTTATTTTTACGTTTTCGTACAGAAATGACCCTTAATTTCTGGACCAATTCTAAAAAAAAGCGAAAATAAGAGAGGAGTGGATTCTAATCCTTCGGGGTTATATCCTCTCGTGTACCTTTTCTTTTAAATTTTATACAAATAGTAGTAAACAATTATGATTTTTTTTTGGCAATATAGGGTATAATAATATCTATCGCTTTACCAAAAATCATGTCCAAATTTAACCTACACATTGAGAAAAAGGGATAAATTTAGATGTGAATAGTACATTGCTATTCATACGTTAAATTTGTCTTTTTTATCTTGACGTGCGAGTTGAGTTTAGACCTAGGATTTTGTGGAGTTGTATAAATATATTGTATAAGCGTTTTCAAATTTCTTTAGAATTTTTCATAACAGTTTGGATGGTTTTTAAGCAAACTAGAGAACGTTCCTCGTGGGATCAGAGGAGAAGAATATTCTAGTGGAGAATATCTCTTGGAAAAAGTACACCGAAGGTCCCTCAACTTGTCATCGAGTTACAAAATCGTCCCCCGACCACAAAACCAGATACCGGACGTCCCTCAACTAATTAAAACCGGTCACAGTATGTCCTTCGGTGGTTGTGACCCCGGTTTTATCCTACGTGGCGGCTGAGTCAGCGTGGGACCCACGTGGACCCCACATGTCAGGCTGAGTCATCTATCTCTCCCTCTCTTCTCTTCTGTGCAGGCCGGTCGGTCTTCCTCGGTTCGTCCTCTCTCTCTCTCTCTCTCTCTGTGTGCAGGGCGGCCGCTGGGCGGGGCGAGGCGGGAGAGGAGGACGGCGCCGCGACGGCGGTCGGCGGCGGCGACAACGGCAGCCCAGCGGAGCTCCACGGCGTGGGCGTGCCGCGGCCGTGCGCGGGCGTCGACGGGGAGGCGCGGGCGTCGTGGGTGGCGGGAAGGCGCGGGCGTCAACTAGGCGAGGACGGCGCCGCGACGGCGGCCGGCGGTCAACCGAGCTTGAGCCAATTCATGGTGGCAGTGGCGGTGGCAGGCGAGCGCGGTGGCGGCGGGCGAGTGCGGTGACGACTTCTGCTGGCGCCCCGTCTCAGCCCAACTCCGGCGGCAGGGCGAGCGGCTAAGTACGGGGGCAGTCCGAGCGGCATCAGGGCAAGCGGCGGCTGGGATAGGGACGATGGGAGGGACCCCGAGTCGTCGTCGTGCTCCGTGTCGCCGACTGCCGCCCGTTGCGCCAGCCCTCCTCTCAGCCGCGCTCCTCCCTCGCCGGCCACCGCCCGCCGCCCGTCGCACTGGCCTCCTCTCCACTGTGCTCCCCCCTACCAGCAGCCGGCCGCCAAAGGCTGCCCGTTGCGCCGGCCTCCTATCCGCGTGCTCCCACCACCATCGCGTCGGCCTCCTCTCCGCCGTCCACGACGACGGGGGATCCTCCTGCCGCCGACACGACCTCGGCGCCACGTCTCCACCGCCTGCCATGCGGACTCTTGGCGTTCTCCGTCGTGTTGGAGTTGAGCGTAGGCTTGATGTCCTCCAGGGCCTTGCTGACCTCCGACCACGACGTCGGCGCGAGGTCGTGGCCGTCGAGCTACGGGAGCGGCATCACGGTTGTGGTGGGTTTCTTCAGCGGCAAAGGAGCTTGTCGGCAACAGCCTTGCCGCCTTGGCATAGGCCATGCAGAGACTGCAGGGGATGGAGCTGGGGATGCAACGTGAGCGAATGAGCATTAATGGAATCACCGTGGTGCTAGATGGAGACTTGTCCTCACCGCCGGGCAACTGCTTCACCAAGACGTACGAGATGCCCCATAACATGGCGGCCGGTGTCGACCGCAGAGCGCAGCAAGCCGTGTGGCGATGTGCCGGGGCCATGGTGGTGGTCGAGCTTCCCGTGGCATGGAGCCCAACCGCGCCGGCCGCCGACGGGCGCGCGGCCGAGCTTGTCGACGGTAGGGACAGCGGGGGCGTTGTCCTTGAGTGCATCCGGCGGTAGAGAGATGGCCCCGTGCTGCAGAGGGCCAGCCGCCGCTCATCTCGGCAGACTCGCCGACAGCTGAAAGTTGACATGGCGCTGGCGAGGGCGAGCGGCACGGCCGGGACTCGGCCGGCGAGTGCGAGCGGCGCGGGCGGCGTGGGCGAGCGGCGCGGTCTCCTCCCCACCCGATGCACGCCATGCCAAGAGAGAAGAGAGAGAGGAGGAGGAGGAAGGGAGAGAAGAGGGAAAGAGAAAGCTGACGTGGATAGTCTGACATGTGGGGCCTACACGGGTCCCGCGCTGACTCAGCCACCACGTCGGACAAAACCAGGGTCAAAACCACCGAAGGATCTAGAGTTAAACGGTTTTGTAAGTTGAGGGATGTCACATATCTGGTTTTGTGGTTTTGTGGTTGGGGGACGATTTTGTATCTCGATAACAAGTTGAGGGACCTTCGGTGTACTTTTTCCAATATCTCTTCAAGATGTCAGAGGCAAACTGGTAACCAACCCAGTTTAGCCCAATTCAACATGGGCCTAAACTACAGCCCACTAACAAAAGCCCATTAAGAGAAAGCCCATTATTTTCTCTTTCTCTCTCCAAGGCGGCGGCGGGGTTGGTCCACTCGAAGAGCTCGGCGGTGGAACAGCTCGCTCGATCATGGCCGCCGCCGCCGCCGCCTCAAGGGCGCTCTGGGCTTGCCGCACCGCCTCCTACCTTCGGATCTCCTCCTTCCCCAGGGCTTTCTCCACCGGTATGGCATCTGCCCCCTCTCCTGCTTTGCCATTTTGTCCTCCCTCCTGCTTAGTATTTTGCCTGTATTATATGTGTAGTTGTGTACTGTTTGTGGCATGGGGAATTGGGGATCAAAGGCTCTGCGCGTTGGGACGGGGTGACTCGGCTGTTTCTACCCTAATTATTGGGTTTCGGGAGGAAGTATGCTGTTAAATCTGAAATTTTGTGATGTTTTTGCTTCACTGCTTGTGTGCGCGCGTCACAGATTTGCGCAGTTCGTTTGCAGGAGACTTTCGTATGTAAAGTATAGCGGTGACCCGATAGTTCATTGTGAGGCATGTCGATCGTTTATATCAGGGAGGAGGATTAGGTCTAATGTTAGGGTTATTTGTTTTTAATGGCTTGATGCACCATTCTAGACTTTCTAGTTGCTAGTTCCTTCTTGGGGTGTTCATTAGTTCATAGGCAAGACTCTGCACCGATTGGATGACCGAAATGTGAATTACCCTTTTGGTTATTGAGAATTTGAGATGATGAAATATGCAGATGATGTATGGAATTACAGTGTAGGGCTTCCAAAAATTGGTACTAGACTGCAAATTACATCTTGCTAGATTACACAGGCAACACAACATATATGCAGATTACATTTCTATTCCATATGTAGTGGTTATAGTTGTTTCTATTTCAGAAATAAAAATAGGTGATCCCAAGAGAAGGTGGTCATGCACCTTGTGCCATATTTGTTTTCTCAACTTGGTTTTATGTTTCTTCAAAACATCTTTTTAGATTTTTCCAGTGTACTGCTACTGCATCCCTCTAGCGTATCTAACTGATTGGAGCATTTACTGAAACTTTTCAAATGAATACAATATCCATTGCTTCGCTGTCAGCCTATCACTCTAATAAGTAATGCATATTTGTTTTCCTGCTTGGCAGTCCTTAAAGATCTAAAATATGCTGATACTCATGAGTGGGTGAAGGTTGAGGGTGATTCAGCAACCATAGGGGTCACAGACCATGCTCAGGTAATCAGTTTGATACATTTGCAAGCTGCACCAGCATTTTATCAGCCTTCAATATGCTATATTACTGGGTCTCTTGCTGAATTGATAACTTCAACGTGTTATTGACATGCATTACAGCATTTTTCCTCAAAATAGAATTTTCTGTGATAGTGTGATGGCTTAATATGTCCT
The DNA here is from genome assembly GCF_000147395.1 of Oryza glaberrima. Lineage (NCBI taxonomy): Eukaryota > Viridiplantae > Streptophyta > Magnoliopsida > Poales > Poaceae > Oryza > Oryza glaberrima. Next base: position 26,219,379 of record NC_068331.1, on the reverse strand, counting down.
GTTTCAATTCCAGGACCATTTGGGTGATGTTGTGTATGTTGAGCTTCCAGAAGTTGGTTCCACAGTATCACAAAGAACGAACTTTGGTGCGGTTGAAAGTGTGAAAGCAACCAGTGATATCAATGCACCAGTATCCGGAGAGATTATTCAAGTAAATGATGAACTAAGTGAAAAACCAGGATTTGTGAGTCGCAATTGCTACCCTTGCTAGACTAATTTTTGAGTAATCACTGTTATGTTCAGTTGACAATTTGCTTCTGCAATTTACACAGATAAATGGAAGTCCATATGAGAAGGGATGGATCATCAAGGTTAAGATAAGTGATCCAAGTGAGTTAAACTCGCTGATGGATGATGAGAAGTACAAGAAGTTTTGTGAGGAAGAAGACGGCAAACACTGATCAATCCCCTAACTGCTGGATTTCAAGAAACTATGCAGTAACTCACCATCATGACAATGAGCCATCTCGCCTCTCCTACCACATTATATTATTCTGGATAGAGGAGTCCCAAGGAATGTAATAAGCTGAAACATTTTTCTTGCAAATCAGACATGAAAATTTTGTAGTGTCCTGATCATTCCGTTTGTGCTCCATTTGAAATTCAGTTCTTGATTTGCTTATCATCTGAATACAGGTGGAGGATTGGGTTTGTTTAAACTTTGATTAGGTGACAGTGACTTGATTGTATTGAGATTGCAGCTCAGGGATTGTGGGTTTGTTTATCTTCTGAATTCAATTCTGGAGATAGCTGCATGAAACGTGATCCACCCGTTTTCCAGCTATATTATTCCAGTTTGAATAACAAAATCAGATTTATAAAACATTAAAACAAGCATCATTAGACAAGTCGATAACTCTGTTCTTTCAATTCAATCGATCATTTTGCCTTGAGAAAGTCAAAACTACATTACAGCACGAAGAATCTAGCTTATTACCCTCGATCCGTATTGCAAATAAATATTGTGGCCGAACGATTATGTAAACTTTAGCAGCCCATTTGGTTGGAGGGAGTTTTTAGAAGGAATTGGGAGTTTAGAGGGATGAGGCTATTAACTGTTTTGTTTGATTAGGAGACATAAGAATTTTGGTAGGATGGGGATGGGAAATTGAGGAATGAACTCCCTCCTTCTCAATAACTGGGTAGGGGATGGGAATTGGGAGGAAATTCCTCCTTTACTTCGCCTAAACAAATCTCAGCCATCCGTTTTCATTAATGACCTAATCTCCAACTAAACTCCCTATCAATTTCCACCACCTCTACCAAATAAGAGACTAGGATGAAAAATCAAATTCTCATCTTAATCTCACCATCAATTCCCTCGTGTAAACTCCCAATCCCCTTCCCTCATGTTGCCAAACAAGCCGTAGAGGCTCGAATCAAGTAATTACAGAACGACCAGACAATCTCACTAACAGATTCTTTGAGCATTCTCACGGGCTCTTTGTGAAGGTATCATTGACAACAAAGACGTTACAGATGGATAGAAAACACCATTCACCAATGCGGGTATTACTTCAACCGATCATATTGTCTTACTACAAGAGAACTTAGGCAATAGTACAGAAAGCATCCCACTTGGTTAATTAGCCAGCAGGCCATTTCATCTGCCTTCCACCTAGTACATGCAAGTGCAGGTGATAGACTGATTGACCTGTGGACAGAGCGATGATACAGTATTAGCATAAATACTGAAAAATATGGCGGTGGAAAAGAGCTCATGCATGAGCATGGGTATCAACACCGAAAATACGTTGAAGGATGATGTGTAGCATGTATACTGAAAAGTGAAAACATGTGCAAACCGCAGTAAGTAGAAAAGAGATGTGGCATGGGAGTGCTTACATCCTTTAGGTCCATTGTTTATGACGACACGGTACCCTTCAGCTATACCTTCCTTCTCAGCCACTATTTTTGCGGCGTATAGAAGATAGCCCAGAATTTCGACATGCCATGGTTCAGCCTAAAAATATGTTCTTCCAACATGAGGTGATAATGTCTGATGGAAGGCTTGCTCAAAGAAGACATGAATACACGACCAACAATTTTGCTTCCATAGGCAGTTAAAAAGGGCATCGGCTTGTACTAAGATAAGTACATAACGAAGTACATGGATACTGCCATGCTACACAGTTTTAGAGATTGAGAATTCCTCTCGCAAACACTAGTGAGCAACATTCCATACCTTGTCTAGTCCAGTCAACCCATCTCTTATCTTTGGGATGACTAGAACATGCACAGGGGCTTGTGGATTAATATCTCTAAATGCCAGCACTTTCTCATCCTCATAGACAACATTAGAAGGAATTTCCTTTGCAATGATCTTGTCAAAACTTCCAAAACATAAACAAAGAGGAATACTCAGTGCCACTGCCACAGAAGGGATTATGAAATAGTAAAATGAGAAAGCTTACATGGTTGGTCCTCCAGTATCAGCTGTTGCTGCTGCTGCTTTAGCAGCAGCTTCTTCATTTGTCGATGAAGCAATGTGGCGCACAAATCTGGAGGAAAAGGGAAAAGCACCCGGACTCAATATTAGTCAAGAACCATCAATTGTAGACAATGGGAGAGAGCAGGACTATGATTTCATAGCATTAGCGTAAACCCACCACACATCTAAATGCCACCATATTGTTTAGGCACTTGTTTAATTTTGGATTTAATTGTTTTACAGACTTGAGTTTATATCAAATACCAATATAACTAATTGGGATTCGGTAATTGCTATTTGGTCATCAACCCTTTGTTCATTGCTTATACTTTTTAAGTACCAACCGTTGGAAATAATAGAGAACACTACACTCCGTTGATTGACCCATGGCTAACTAAATCAAGAACCATGCACATATAACAGGCCAATGGGCATGTAGAACAAATGTAGAGTCTATTGATTCTGTTAATAATCATCTGATAATTAATTGCTCTAAAGATATAATGAAGTCTCCTAAGCATCCATAAGTATAAGGGAAAACTGCTCCAAAGTTGCCCAAAAGTTGGATGTCACTAGTAACACTCAACCTTGGTCCAAATTTCAAAAAATGATTCGCAAAAGAAACATGGGCATAATTCAGATCCCTGATGAAATCAGCCACACCTTTGGGGAGCGAAGCGGCGGGAGAGTCGGAGACCGTGAGGCCGCAGCAAGGGTGAGCGCCTGTGCACAAGAGACATGTAAGAAAAGGGTTGGATTAGATATTTAGAAGTGATATCTGCTTGATTAACACTGCTGCAGTAGAGCGGACTCGAAGGAAGAGAGAGAGTGAGAGCTCACCGGAGGAGGAGAGAGGAGGCGGCCGCCGTGAGCTTCGCCGCCGCGGCCATGGCCGCCATGAGAGAAGCTTCGGGAGTGGTGGTGGGTTGCGGCCGTCTGGGATGGGATAGCGGTAGGTATCCGACTCGTGGATCGTCCGATCCAACATCGACGGCCCAGATGGGGTACCGGCCCGTTAGCATTTCGAGGCGGAATAAGTTCACTCCATGACCCTCAAACGTGATCGAAATCTAAACCATGTCTCTAAACTACAAAACCAGATATGTCGACCCCCAAACTCCTAAAACCGGTGCAATTTAACTCTCTGAGCGGTTTTGGGAGGCAGTTTTGCTGACGTGGCGCCTACGTGGCAATATTGACGAGTCTTTGTTACACGTGGCGTTGACGTGGCACCTACGTGGCGGTAGAAATAAAAAATATACGTGGGACCCATTAGTCATTCAAAAAAAAAAATGTGGGCCCACTTACATGTGGGGCCCATATGTCAGTCCTCCTTCCTCCTCCCTCACTCCCTTCTCTCTTTCTTTTCCCTTCTTCCCCTTCGCCGCCGCTCCCTACCACCGGCGAGCTCCAGCCCCTCCCCCGCGCGCAGATGGCTGGCGAGCCCCTCAACCGCGGGCGGACGGCGGCGAACCTCTCCCTCACGCGCGGACAACCGGCGAGCCCCTCCCCCGCGCGCGGACGGTCGGCGAGCCCCTCCCCCGCTCACGGACGGTCGGCGAGCCCCTCCCCCGCTCGTGGACGGCCGGCGAGCGCCTCCCCCGCGCGCCGACGGCCGGCGAGTTCCTCCCCCGTGCGCTATCATCGTCGCCGCCGCCACGACGCCTCAGTGCATGGCCGCCTCCTCCGCGAGTTCCTCTACTAGGCCGCCTCCTCGTCGCCGTCATCGTCGACCCCCCACTCCCTCCGCACCTACTGCCTCCTTGTCCACCTCCTCTCCCGCACCACCGCCGCTGCCACCGCCGGATGCCGACGCCACTCGCTCTCGCTGTCCCCGCACGCCACCGGCCGAAGGGGAAGAAGGGGAGAGAAAAAGAGAGAAGGGAGAGAGGGAAAAGGAAGAAGGTCTGACATGTGGGCCCCACATGTCAGTGGGCCCACATTTCTTTTTGTGTGAATGACTAATGGGTCCCACATATATTTTTTATTTCTACCGCCATGTAGGTGCCACGTCAACGCCACGTGTAACAAAGACTCGGTTAATATTGCCACGTAGGCGCCACGTGGCGCCACGTCAGCAAAACCGCCTCCCAAAACCGCTCAGGGAGTCAAATTGTACCGGTTTTAGGAGTTTGGGCGTCGAGATATCTGGTTTTGTAGTTTAGGGTTACGGTTTAGATTTCTATCACATTTGAGGGTCATGAAGTGAACTTACTCCTTTCGAGGCCCAACAGGCCGAGGCTACAAGGCTAACCCACCCACACCGAAGCCCATTAATCCTTTCCCGAATCTTCCCTCTCGGAAAAATCCCCAAATCGATCCGCCTCTCTCTCTCTCCCCCCTTCTCGCCGGCGGCCGGCGCGGCGCGGCGAGGCGGATTCGGCGGCGATTTCCTTCCTAGGGTTTGGTCTTCCTCCTCCCCTCCGGCCTCCTCTCGCACCGACGGCATCGCCCCCTCCCTTCTAGATCCCGCCTCGCCATCGAAAACCCTAGACGGCCTCAAGCCGCCATGACCATCCCCCTTCCCACCACCCGCCACCGATGGCGGCATCGATGATAACAACCTGCGATTACCTTCATGTCGGGCGGTTCGTTCGTCTCCCACTCCGCGGCTGACGCCCGCCGACAACAGCCGGGCGGCGACGCCTCGAGCAGGTAATCCGCGGGGTTGGGGTACCTAGGGTTAGGGTTTGTTCCGTGAACGGGGGGGTGTCCGTTGTACGGTACCGACTCAACCACTGGCTCTAGCATCCATTAGACCATGACGATGACGGCGATATCTCCCATCAGTTGCATGGTCCCCTTGCACAAACGCCCAGACCAAGGTGATCTCGGAACCTAATTTACATCAGATATCATTGCCTTGCACTGATTTTAGGGATTAGGGTAAATTAAAGGCCTTATAAATGTATGTTCCCGTGAAATCTAATCGGACCTGTTGTTTCCCATTCATGCCGTTGATTGTAGGGCTTGCTTGTTTAGGTTAGGTGATAAAAATTAGAAAATGCTTAAAGTAATGCAGTATTTATTTATTGCACATAGTTGTGCTGTATTTTTTTTTCCTTTTTTCCAATCTGGATGTTTTAGGGATAGATTGTTTTCTATTTGTTTTAGGTTGGGTTTCCTTGTATTCTCTTAGATTTGTTGGGTTTCTTATCAACAATGTTGTCTGTTGACTGTGAAGTTCTGACCAGTTTGTACTGTGTTGTTTGTGAGGGATATGGGCTTCATTGTTTTGTTCCTTGTGGCATTAAACATACTTTAGATAAGTAAATTAGGTTGTATTTGTACAATTGGTAGTATCTGCACTTTGGCCTTTTATTTGCTACTCAGTGTTGTCCGCATCATCCGATTTGTTTTGGAATTTATTGGATAAGATTAATGGGGTTTCTGTTAGGATGCAAGTATGTAACTGGGCTTGGTCAGCCAACCCACACACCATCATTCAGTTGCTTTGCCCTAATATCTGGCTTTGTTCATAAAGATGCCGGACGATAGCTATAGGCCATGTGCAGAGAGTGAGTAGGTGGGTCATCCATCCCACTTGCATACGTACTTACCTAGTATATGTGTAAGAGTTTCTTGTATGATGTTACTAATAGATGGCTATGAAAATGTACCTTTTTTTGTCCATAGTTAACTTTTCAGTGTCCTTACCAGAAATATCTTTGTCCATAGTATTGTCTGTGGTGGTGGTCCCTTCAAAGTTTTGTGCAATCGGAGCTTAACTATCTTCTTTTACCTCTAGGTTGTGTTTTAGCAGCTGAACAAGTGCTGTAATCCTTTCTATACTTCTTTCTGCCTTAATGAATAGCAAAGCCCCCCCCCCCCCCCCCCCCCCCCCCCAAAAAAAAAAAGAGAGAGAGAAAGAAAAGGAATGTCCTATATTGCTTGCTGTGTTTCTTTAAGTTGGTTCTGTTTTCCTTCCTTCGAAATGAAATTTGGTTCTTGTGAATCAATGTAACGTCCCTTTACACAGTATTGTTTTCTCCCAGTTGTCTTGTGTTTTTATTTGACTTTCATATATGTAAGGGAAGGAAGAAGGCCTTAGAGACAAAACCAGTAGAAAAAGGAAAAGAAGATAGGGGTAAGCTCATTCTAGAACCCTAGTTGGCTTGCAGTCACCTTCTTCCTCACCGCAATGGCTGGTGCCTGGTGGAGTACGATGCCTCTTAGGGCACAGAAGTATAGAACACGTGGGTATGAAGACCTATGTTGGGCTTTGGTGGGCTGCCTGCCTGGCTTAGTTGGCCTTTTACCAAATACCCCTTTCTTCTTCCTAATTTCTCTACCATATTCTCCACTAATCACGCCTCAACCATCTCATATGGCAAAGCAACGCCTTATGCCTCAGCGCTATGGTGCTAAGGCAGTGGTGGGTCGCCTTAACAACACTGGTTTCATATATGTAAATTGGGTTGTACTTGCACTTTGACCTTTTCTTTTGCACCCTGTTGCCTTGCATAATTTGTTGGTACATGGCTGATGTTTTACTCACTGTTTTTGCACTCACTGTTTACATGGCTGATTGGTGGGATTTTTGTTGGGATGCAACTGGGCTTGGTCTACCAACCCAGATACCAATCCTTTGCTTGCTTTACCACTAATATTGAATATTGTTCAGAAAGGCTCTGTGTGAGTTGGGTTTCTGCCTAGGAGCTAGGTTACCAGTTAATACTTGTGCAGCAGGCGGGAGGATGCCACCTAGCGCCTATCATTGCCCTAGTATGCTTTGTGGAACTTTGTCACTGGTTATATAGGTCCATGTGCAGAAAGTGTGGTAGGTGGGTCAGTCTACTTGCATACCTACTTTACCTTGTATGTTTGTAAGAGTTTCTTGGATGAATCTTGCTTATCCGTAGTGCAAATAGTCTGCCCCTAAAAAGAAGATTTTTCTGTTGATATTTGTTATCCTCCATAATTAACTTCTCAGTGCCCTTATCATAGAATTATCTCCAGGGAATGCCCTATGTTGTTTGCCTCCCTTCATATGAAAATTGGTTGTTGTGAATCAATGTAACCCTTTACATCCAGACGTCTTTTTTGTTTGTTTAGCCCATGGTGCTGACTTTTTGTTTTTAGTTTTATGAAGCTGAGTTATCTTGTTCCTATTTGTTGTATTAGAGTAACGCTCTTTTCACATGTTTGGTGGACAGCTGGAGTTCATATTATTCATACATGCAAGTTATGTTAATGACACCAAACTGGTTTAGCTTAGATCCTTGTGTCTCATTGTCTCCTTTGCAAGGCAGAAGTTCTATTTGATTAAAGCAATGCTGCAATGTATGTTGATTGTGAGACAACGACTGAAAAGGATGATAATGAGAGCAATACTGAATCACCTGTTTGTATTAGTATGTGAATGTGACAATAATATTAATGGCAACTATATCCTTCGTCAATAGCTGGATGAACTTTTTTTTTTGTTTTAAAAAGCAAATATAGCTCGTGTGATAGTACTTTTTATCGGTTTGGTTTATACCAATTTGTAGTCCTGTGCCTCGTGCTTTCATGTTTTGGGACTGTCTGTTGATTGCTGTTAGGAGCCTTCAAAAGCTGCATGGTGTTGTATTTATTTTACTAATTTGCCAATTTGCATGTCTTGGTGAGCATTCAGGTGCTTTCTTTATGACTGATGATCCCTTCCCCATCTTTTCTTTTGCTATTTATTGGCTAGCTTAATCCAGAGTCTTATTCTGCTGTAGCTTTTGGGGATTAAGTTAGTTTTTAGTCGCATATAGTGGAATTGACTGTATTGTTTCAGCAAGCAAGATAAATTTCCACTCTTCCAACCGTATTATTTATCGCAAGCAAGATAAATTTCCACTCTTCCAACTGTATTATTTATCTTTATGTAGAGCTCGCCCTCTGATTCTCGAGCGATGATCTTCTTCTCTCCTGAACCACCTACCATCACTTAACCCAATCCACAACAAATCTGCTTTGTTCTTTTGTACTTACGGCTGGTTACGCTAGTTGTGCAGGTGTGATGTCTGGTATATGACCAGAAGTTGCTCTGGGTGTTTGTAGTAGGGATTTGAACCGTGCCTTATTGTTTAAATGTCATTTTATTGCTTTCATGGATGGTCCAAGGTATCATTCACCTTCATCAGAATGGAATTTGCAGTTATGCTAGCTCTTATATGATTCCATCTATACAAGTGTGTGCTGTGAATTCATAGTATTGAGCGTTCAGAACTTGCTGTTCCTGTATTTATATGATGTTCCTTTTAAGCTCTTTGTATTTATATGATTTGATTAGTGAATGTATCATTTGAACCACTTTTCTCTGGATGTATATCTTTTATGTTTGAATATATCGTCCATAAACGGAGCTAGTCTTTATCGTGCATGTGCAGTAGAGTGCCTGAGACCCTCTTATTCTTTATTCAATATATTGCCGTCGTGACTTCGCAACTGAGCGTGTGTTTGGCATGAAACATCGTTCTCTTTTTTGACTTAGGCTCACTCTGAATTACTGTTGCCTGAATCTGCGTTCAATAAGCTAATTATGTCTGGAGTCTGCTCATTCTCATGATATCCCGTTTTCTTTACCGGATATGCTTGCAGGATTGCAGGTGCATCGTCGATGGTACCCGTTTGTAGCTTACTAAACAACGAACTATGAGTGATTGTTCATGTATTATGATTGTTCATGTATTAATTTCAGATTAAATGAATATTAATCGGCCTTGACTAAGAATAAACTGGCTGTATTTTGTTGCTGGCCCTATTGCGAGACCATGGGGGTATGGGACTCGAGTGCGCTAGTTAGGCCGTTAGGCTTAAAAGGACCTGGTCTTTTGCAATACTACCCCTCCATCCAAAAAGTCCTTACTACGAATTTAGATATATGCGTGTCTGGGTTTATCTTTTTTATTGACAGACTAGTACGTCTTATTGGGCTAATTGTTGTTTAGCTTTACTGTTGATATCCCGCTCTTCATTGGGATTTAAAATCTTGACATGGGTGACATTAGCAAATTATTAGCGGCAGCGAGTTATTTGTTTACCTTTGGAAAACAAACAGTTGAACTTTGTTGCCGGCTCGAAATTTCACTAGTATTGGCATTAAGATAATTGTGTGTGAAATTTGGAACAAACGTTAAAATTAGCACAAAAATTTTCATGAAAGTTTGCCTTCACTCTATAATTCGTGAGAAACAACCTTTGGGCAAAACGTGTGAGTATTAAGCTTTGCAAAAAAAAAATGCATGAATTTTTTCACTGGCTTAAATTTTTTGCTAGTATTAGCATCGGGACTGTTGCGTGTGAAATTTTTGAATACTATAATTAGGATTAAAATTTCATCGAACTTTGCCTTAAGGCTATAAATTTATGAGATATACACTTGGGTCAAAACCCAGAAGTATTAACCTTTAGAAAAATGCACTATTTTTTCCTCCAACCCAAAATTTTGTTAATAGTAGCACCTATACCATACCATAACATTAGGAGAAAATTTTCATGAAATTGAGCCTCCACATTACAAGTTCGTGAGTTGGCTTCTAGCAAAACCCACTAGTCTTAGCCTTTGGAAAAAAAAACATATGAATTTTTTTTCAATCCAAATTTTCACTAGTACTAGCATTTGGCACTACGTGTGAAATTTGTGATTATTAACATCATAATGAAAAATTTCATGAAATTTAGCACCCACGCTGTAAATTTGTGAGTGATATGCTTATCAGAAAACCTGTGAGCATTAACCATTCAAAAAATGTAATATTTTTTTCTTGCGGTCCAAAATTACGTTGTATTAGCATTAGGAATGCCGCGTTAAAATGTTTTGATTATTTACATTAGGACAAAATATTTCATGAAATTTAGCCCCGACACCGTAAATTCGTGAGTTAGACTTCTTAAAATACCTATAAGTATTAACCTTTGAAAAAAAACTATGAATTTTTTTCTTTGGTACAAACTTCTGCTAGTATTAACATCGAGACCATGGCGTGTGAAATTTGTAAACATTAAATTCAGGACAAAAAATTTCATTCAATTTAGCCTCCACGCTATTATTTAGTGAGTTATAGCCTTCAAAAAAAATGGATGATTTTTTTCACTGCCCCAAAAGTATGCTAGTACTAGCATCGAGGTTAGGTCATTGCGTGTAAAATTTTTGAATAATAACATTAGGATAAAGTCATGAGTTAATAGCATTCAAATAGAAGCCATGAATATTAACCTTTGGAAAATAAATAGTTGAAAATTTTGCTAGTATTAGCATCGGGA